>NW_026262648.1:3661793-4094027 GCF_021869535.1 Mytilus californianus
TCATGGTTCAGTGACTACTTGAAAAAAAAGTCAACATTTTTTGTAATGTTAATTTCTTTCTTATTATGAGTAATAGGATAACTATATTTAGTATTTGCGTACCTTGCAAGGTCCTCATGCCCGTCAGACAATTTTCATTTGACCTCGACCTCATTTCATGGATCAGTGAACCAGGTTAAGTTTTCGTGGTCAAGTCCATATATCAGATACTATAAGCAGTAGGTCTATTATATTTGGTATATGGAATGATTGTAAGGTGTACATGTCTAGCTGGTAGGTGTCATCTGACCTTGACCTCATTTTTATGGATCAGTGGTCAAAGTTAAGTTTTTGAGTTTTGGTCTTTTTTTCTTATACTATATGCAATAGGTCAACTATAAATTGTGTATGGAATGATTGTAAGGTGTACATGTCTAGCTGGCAGGTGTCATCTGACCTTGACCTCATTTTCATGGTTCAGTGGTCAAAGTTAAGTTTTTGAGTTATGGTCTTTTTTTCTTATACTATATGTAATAGTTCAACTATATTTGGTGTATGGAATGATTGTAAGGTGTACATGTCTAACTGGCAGATGTCATCTGACCTTGACCTCATTTTCATGGATCAGTGGTCAAAGTTAAGTTTTTGAGTTTTGGTCTTTTTTTCTAATACTATATGCAATAGTTCAACTATATTTGGTGTATGGAAATATTTAATGATCTATATGTCAGTCAGGAAGGTTTTATTTGACCTTGACCTCATTTTCAACGTTCATTGCTCAGTGTTAAGTTTTTGTGTTTTGGTCTGTTTTTCTTAAACTATAAACAATAGGTCAACTATATTTGTTGTATGGAAGAATTGTTAGCTGTACATGCCTGCCTAGCATGGTTCATCTGACCTTGACCTCATTTTCATGGTTCATTGGTCAATGTTTAGTTTACTTGGTTAATGTTAAGTTTATGTGACAGTTGTACTAAAGCTTTATTTTAGGACTATCAACATAATATAAATGATTAGTAAAGAAGGCGAGACATTTCAGCGTGTGCACTCTTGTTTTTTTTTTACTATCAATGTTGAAACCCGTTTCAACATTGATAGTAAAAAAAAATTATCCGATGAAAAACGTTGAATGTAAATGATATGAAACTCCGAAGTCTTATTTATAGGACTATACATGCACTGTGTTTCTTATTTGAGTCTCGTAGAGATTCACACGATACATAGACCTTTCAATTTGCATTTGTAGTGAATAAAATTTCAGTTTTCAACTGATTTTACCGGTTCATGTAACCACGTTCCTCCTTGCTCTTTTACCGAAGACGAACACCCTAAAAATACAATTGTATGTACCACCAAACGTTTACAAATGGTTTATGGTGTTTAAGCATTTATGCATATATTTTTAATCATGTACAAATATGTTGTTAATATCTGTTTCCTTGTCAACCATGTCAACAGAAACCACTTATAACTACAACAAACACATTTTCGGGAGACGGATTTATAAAAGTTTTTCCAAACTTGTTTCCGAATCCCATATTTGAATTTCGTGTACCATTGTACTCCTTAATTGTTATTATTTTTCATTAATAAATACTGTTTAAACTAAACACATTTAATTTGCCGCAAACTTAATATTCACTACAGTTATGCCATCGGATGCCAAAAGCAAAACAAATGAAATCAGTTAACAGGATTTAAATTATTTTTTGTAAATAATTTGTGAAAGGAAACCCCAATAAATACAAGACAAGACAAAGACAAAATGTTTTATTTCCTCAGACACAAACGTGTACAAGAGGTCAAAACATGATAAAGTATACACATAAATCGACAGCAGAGTAATGTATAATAGCACGTGATTTTCATGACATTGAGATATATACATTATATGTTACCTATTAAGTTTAAAGGATTACATTTGTACAGATATCTTCCTATTTATTCAGTGATTGTGAGTACCTAAATATATATATATATAATGTATAAAAAATGTATCTACAACACATAAGTAATCTTTCTAAGAAAAGTACATACTTTCCTATACACCTTTATGTTGCACAATGAAAGTAAACCGATTAATTTCTGCCTTGAAGGATATTGTAAGTAATAATTAGGTACGAGATTTTGTCTAAGAAGTGACACACTAGGATGTGCACAAACACACATATAATGATATTCGTCGCCAATATTTTGATTACATAGATGACATATCCTATTTTCTTTTAAAATCTTTTTCCATCCATACAAGAAACGGGCTATGATTACCCGCAAAGAATAACAATAAGAAATAAATAACCAAATATATGTGACAATTTAATAAATTCCAAACAAGGTAAAATTGTCCGTTCGCTGTTACATGTAACAGGATGAATAATATATCGGTATAAGCTAGTTCGGCATTTCTATGGGTTACACGTCAGTATGACAGCAACCGAACGACAAAAGACATCTTGAGAGCAGCATGGGGTATTCCAACAAAAGACCGGAGTATATAGACATGATAGAATACCGGTATAGCAAGCTCTAAATCGTCCAAAGTTTATAAAAAAAATGAAAACAACATGTTAATAATTTAATGTGTATTAATGTCATTATCAAATTGTGAATAAGTCAAACAAAAACAATCAAAAATCTGAGACGATGGTCAGTTTCTTTCTTTGAAACAGGTTTACGTCTATCAAAATCACTCACAAGAGTTTTTGTGTCGGACATATATTTGGATCCATCCAAGCACGGTATATTAAAAATAAGGAGATGTGGTATGATTGCCAATGAGACACCTATCCACCTAAGTTCATCGGAAGTGGATGTAAACAATTATAGGCAACCACGCGGCCTCCAAAAATGAGAAAAACCCATATAATAGGCCCCGAAATGAAAAATATGAATAAATAAATTGAGAATAACAACTTACCAAACACAAATATGACAGACATGAACCAACAACAACCACCGAACTACAGGCGGGGTTAAACGTGTTTGAAGGTGCCAAACAGCCCCCCCCCTGTTTTTTTACCTAGGGCAGTGGTGTAACAGTACAACATAAAAACAAAATATAAAAATCAATCAAAAATGTCTTAACTCATCAGATCAATACAAAGTAGAAAAACATCTAACAAAAACACAGACTCGACGTGGCATGGTTCCCCCACAAAGTCAGATCTGTACTCAGCAGTTACTGACACCTAATTCAAAGCCAATAACAACTAATAATAATTAAAAAAAAAACAATGTATATAGGATGATCACGCGTGTTAAAATCCTGGACAAGTCTACCTTTTTATTCATAACAAATTACTTTTTTGTTTGTGTGTGTAAAAGAGGGGATTCCTTTATTTGATACACTTGATTTTTTATCAACAGGATAAAATGGCCAGAGACATTACACCTGATGCACCGGCGGGGTAAAGCCAGTGCTTGGACACATACAAACCTTTGCAAGAACACTTTTGAGGGGTCCTAAAATGATATGTTGCAGGGCACTCACTTCCCACATAATACTTTGACGAATTACGGTTAAAATATTTGCTCTTCATCACGGTTGACTTACTTTGCAAACCTCATTTTTATTGTTCTTGTTCTTGATCACTGAAATAATTGTCACTGGATATTACAAAAAAAGATCACAATGATCGAATTCGTTCCAGTCAATTTTAGATATGAATATTGTGGATGGTTAAAAGTAAATTCTATCGATTGGAGAAAAATAGTAGACAAAAAGGTATATGTTCAAAGAATACAAAATATATACCATTACAAACCGAACCACAGACTGTGAAAAAAAGTGACGCGTCATAAAATCGACATAACAGGTTATATCTCTTTGATACTATATAAGCTAGATTAAGATTTCTGAATTTTTTTTCGTACCAAGCTAATTTCAAATGATTTATTTTTTGTCGTGATTTTTTTTTATATAAATTTAAGATTAAAATGAATGGCAAATACTTTCAATCTGACTAGTTCTTTTTCTTTCTCCCGGATCATTTTTTTTTTTTCAGAAAAAAAACATAACCCCCTTTAATTGTCTGTCCCTATGAACAAATTACACGAGGAGCTATATGAGCAAATTGGACCTTTTTCATATTTCAATGATTAAATTTGTTAAAGATATTATAAATACATGTACATGTATATATCTTAAGACTAATAAAGCTGAATAACGACAACTAGCAACCTAAAATACAAATGTATATTAACCAGTAAAATGCCCAGGACTCTTTATAGTTATCGTATATGCACACAGGACAGGACGGATATATCTATTCGTTGCACGCTCTTTATTTTAGTAGTAAATTTTGGTAGATTTTGAAAACGAACTTCGAGAGATATTTATTATATTTATAAAATAATGAGGGCACGTGTCACTGATTACACAACTACTCAGCCGTGAATTATCCAATCAACAAAATTGATTGGATTATCCTTATTGTTTATAAATATTATGTTATTAGAACAGTGTTTTGAATAAAATTGAATAATACATGTTATACGATGTTTTTAAGTTGTTTCGGAATTGTTTAATGTTATATGTATTAATTTACTTTATGCGTAGTGCATTTTTACGATTATGAAGTAAAAAATAAAAACTCCCTTTCAATGCATTTTAATACAGTTTCTCTTATGATCGTGACCTGTTATATATTTCTTGCATGAAGACATATTTCTCGTATCACACTGCACGGAGCGTGATACAAAAAACTTTAATTTTGATTATTAGAAAAATACCTAAATATGATAAATGACAGAAACTGAGAGGAAAACGGAGATAAATTAATATTTCAGAATTTATTTAAATTCATTCAAGGCTTGTAATACTGGACAAGAACAATTTTAATAAGAAATTAAATCTTACTATATGAGATTTGATCATATGAAAATCGAATGTTGATAAGTACAGCAAGTTCAAGAAATGTATTACTGGACAAGAATGAGATTTAATGACGAAATATTTTTTTAGATAAAATTTGCATATGTAAGCTGTCTATTAATAATGTTCAACACTATCAGGGGTTACAAGAAAGGAGTAGGCCCGGTAAGACCCCATTTTGGCCCCAAAATATAGCACTTTTACAAATTTGTTAAAATTTAAGATTTTAGCTATTTATTGGAAAGCATAATACTTTTGTTACATAAATATTGGTTGTTTTTTACCATACAATGCACATGCATCAGGTACTAGCATCATTAATTCATGCAAAATTACTAAAATTTTCACAATTTTAACATTTGTGCTAATTTTTAGACGGTTTTTGTCTAAATTAAAAGTGGTCGCACTTGTGTTCAGTCTTAATATTTAGATATATGTTGTATTTGATGATATTACATCAGATATATCAAGGTTGAGACTGAACACGAATGCGGCCACTTTCAGTTTAGACAAAAAAAAAAAACATCTGAAAAGTGACGTTTTATGGCATATTTGATAGATTTTCATACTTAAGCTTGAATTTCAGCGTCTATAATGACCAAATCAGTTAAAATATTTTACAAAAAACTAATTGAATCGACTGAAGTAGACACTTAATAAGTGTTTAAAAAATATAAAAAATCTTTCATCAGATGTAAGTCAAATTTTAGGCCAAAATTAGCCCTTACCGGACCTTCTCCTTTTAGGGGGGGGGGGGGGGGGGGGGGGGGGGACGATTAAGGACTTTGCAAAAACAGTCTAACTTGCGAAGCCTACTTTGATATTCTATATGACAAAAAATAGTGATTCTTTTTGTAGATTTAGAACTTTGAACACAAACATTTCTATTGAAATTGGTAGATGGCAAAATAATAAGAGAGAAAATTTTATTTGTACTTTATGTAATTCCGGTGATATTGGCGACGAGTTTCATTATTTTTTAGAATGTTCGGCAATAGACAAAAAGAGACAAACGCTGTTTAAACGGGGGTTTTGACCCCAAAGAACGCCACATTTTGCAATGAATTTTATCGATATTTTTCAACGTTTTCAAATGAAATAAATTGAATGGAAAATTTCCCGGCTTTGTGAAGATTTATCAATTGGCTTCAATATTTACAAACAAAATGAAAAGTTTATTTAACATTTTTGCAAAAACAGTATGTTTATTATTTTTCAAAGGGAAACCTTTTTTGATTGCCAAGTTTACTTGTATGTGTTTATTACCATCACTAATCACAGTGAAACTCCTAATTATTAAAGATCAAACGACCTAATCAACATGATAATTGGTTATGCATATCCCCAAAAACGGCACGTGTGGATAAAAACTTAAATAACTTTTCAAATATTGAATTGATTTTATGAAAACTAAAATTATAAGATCAAAAATTAAATTATCTATCGAATGCATACCCTTACCGCACACTAAAATATCTATTACATGTCCTGAGTGCACTTTTTATGTTCTGAGCGGTATTTAGACGTACCGTAATGTTAGTGGCCGAATAAGGCTAATTCGATAACCAGGTGTTTAGTGTTCGGTGACCCGTATCGGCGCACACTATACATGCATGTATCAGACAAATTAACAAAAAAGCTAATCGCCAACCCAATCAAGGATGTCCACCTCGGCTTTAAATCACATGTTACAGTCGGTTGAAAGTTACCTGTGTATATTTAGTTCTAACTTTTAATCGAAAAAAAAAAAAGAAATGCATGCATATGCACTAGCCTTACATGTTTGTACATTTTATTTCTACAAATTACCAAACTATTTCAACTCTCTTCTCGAATGTACTTTTAAGGATAATGATACAATGTAAAAAAAGGGGGTTAAAATAGACCAGGCTGAAGCTAGCGAACAATAACTAGCGAACAATAAGCCAGCGAACAATTAGGCGATATATCTAAAAACCGAAAAAATGAATAAGACAGCAACGGCCGTTAAATGAAAAATATTTACAGGCAGAAATTCCGTCCAAATATTGCAATTTCAACTCTATCATGAAATGGTATTTATCCCATCCATTGATAAAACAATTCACATCTCTTTTAGGCTAATATTCAGTACCACAGTAAATCTGCATCTGTCAACGGATTATTTGTAGGTGTAAAACCACCAATGCACCCACTTCCATTTAGAACGTATGTAAAAGTAGTCCTTCCCTGTAAAATACAGCACCTTTGATGTCATTGTTTAACTGAACTAAGATACACATTTGCAGAAATGGGGGTTGGCCTATTCCATGGCTTCTAGAGAAAAATAATGAGGGGTGTCACGGAGTATGACTAAATAGGTCTTGTAGAGGAGAAACAGGCGCTTCTTTTGCGCAAGGTATCGAACGGCGCTATGCTCAAAAGTCTGAAACTAGAGCTCAAAATTTGAAAAAACTTGTTAAAAACAGGGGGGTTGGCCTATTCCATGGTTTCTAGAGAAAAATAATGAGGGTTGTCACGGGGTATAACTATATAGGTCTTGTAGAAGAGAAACAGGCGCATCTTTTGCACAAGGTATCGAAGGGCGCTATGTTCAAAAATCTGAAACTAGAGCTCAAAATTTGAAAAAAAATTGTTAAAAACAGGGGGAATGGCCTATTCCATGGCTTCTAGAGAAAAATAATGAGGGGTGTCACGGGGTATGAACTATAAAGGTCTTGTAGAAGAGAAACAAGCGCATCTTTCGCGCAAGGTAACGAAGGGCGCTATGTTTAAAAATCTGAAACTAGAGCTCAAAATTTGAAAAAAAATTTATTAAAAATAGGGGGTTGGCCTATTCCATGGCTTCTAGAGAAAAATAATGTGGGGTGTTACGGGGTATGACAATATAGGTCTTGTAGAAGAGAAACAGGCGCATCTTTCGCGCAAGGTAACGAAGGGCGCTATGTTCAAAAATCTGAAACTAGAGCTCAAAATTTGAAAAAAATGTTAAAAACAGGGGGGTTGGCTTATTCCATGGCTTCTACAGAAAAATAATGTGGGGTGTTACGGGGTATGACAATATAGGTCTTGTAGAAGAAAAACAAGCGCATCTTTCGCGCAAGGTAACGAAGGGCGCTATGTTCAAAAATCTGAAACTAGAGCTCAAAATTTGAAAAAAATGTTAAAAACAGGGGGGTTGGCTTATTCCATGGCTTCTACAGAAAAATAATGTGGGGTGTTACGGGGTATGACAATATAGGTCTTGTAGAAGAGAAACAGGCGCATCTTTTGCGCAAGGTATCGAAGGGCGCTATGTTCAAAAATCTGAAACTAGAGCTCAAAATTTGGAAAAAAATGTTAAAAACAGGGGGGTTGGCCTATTCCATGGCTTCTATAGAAAAAAAATGAGGAGTGTCACGGGGTATGACTATATAGGTCTTGTTGAAGAGAAACAGGCGCATCTTTTGTGCAAGGTATCGAAGGGCGATATGTTCAAAAATCTGTAACTAGAGCTCAAAATTTAAAAAAAAAATTGTTAAAAACAGGGGGGTTGGCCTATTCCATGGCTTCTAGAGAAAAATAATGAGGGGTGTCACGGGGTATGACTATATAGGTCTTGTAGAGGAGAAACAGGCGCATCTTTTGCGCAAGGTATCGAAGGGCGCTATGTTCAAAAATCTGAAACTAGAGCTCAAAGTTTGAAAAAAAATTTGTTAAAAACAGGGGGGATGGCCTATTCCATGGCTTCTTGAGAAAAATAATGAGGGGTGTCACGGGGTATGACTATATAGATCTTGTAGAAGAGAAACAGGCGCATCTTTTGCGCAATGTATCGAAGGGCGCTATGTTCAAAAACCTGAAACTGGAGCTCAAAATTTGAAAAAAAATTGTTAAAAACAGGGGGAATAGCCTAATCAATGGCTTCTAGAGAAAAATAATGAGGGTTGTCACGGGGTATGACTATATAGGTCTTGTAGAAGAGAAACAGACGCATCTTTTCCGCAAGGTAACGAAGGGTGCTATGTTCAAAAATCTGAAACTAGAGCTCTAAATTTGAAAAAAAATTGTTAAAAAGGGGGGGGGGGGAGGCCTTTTCCATGGCTTCTAGAAAAAAATAATGAGGGGTGTCACGGGGTATAACTACATAGGTCTTGTAAAAGAGAAACAGGCGCATCTTTTGCGCAAGGTATTGAAGGGCGCTATATTCAAAAATCTGAAAATAGAGCTCAAAATTTGAAATAAATTTGTTAAAAACAGGGGGAATGGCCTATTCCATGGCTTCTAGAGAAAAATAATGAGGGTTGTCACGGGGTATGACTATATAGGTCTTGTAGAAGAGAAACAAGCGCATCTTTTGCGCAAAGTAACGAAGGGCGCTTTGTTCAAAAATTTGAAACTAGAGCTCAAAATTAAAAAAAAAAATTGTTAAAAACAGGGGAATTGGCCTATCCCATGGCTTGTACAGAAAAATAAAGAGGGTGTCACGGGGATTGACTATATAAGTCTTGAAGAAGAGAAACAGGCGCATCTTTTGCGCAAGGTATCGAAGGGCGCTATGTTCAAAAATCTGAAACTAGAGCTCAAAATTTGAAGAACAAAAATTTGTTAAAAACAGGGGATTGGCCTATTCCATGGCTTTTAGAGAAAAATAATGAGGGGTGTCACTGGGTATGACTATATAGGTCTTGTAAAAAAGAAACAGGCGCATCTTTTGCGCAAGGTATCGAAGGGCGCTATGTTCAAAAATCTGAAACTAGAGCTCAAAATTTGAAAAAAAATGTTAAAAACAGGGGGGTTGGCCTATTCCATGGCTTCTAGAGAAAAATAATGAGGGGTGTCACGGGGTATGACAATATAGGTCTTGTACAAGAGAAACAGGCGCATCTCTTGCGCAAGGTATCGAAGGGCGGTATGTTCAAAAATCTGGAACTAGAGCTAAAAATTTGAAAAAAATTGTTAAAAAAAGGGGGGTTGGCCTACTCCATGGCTTCTAGAGAAAAATAATGAGGGTTGTCACGGGGTATGACTATATAGGTCTTGTAGAGGAGAAACAGGCGCTTCTTTTGTGCAAGGTATCGAAGGGCGCTATGTTGAAAAATCTGAAACAAGAGCTCAAAATTTGAAAAAAAAATTTGTTAAAAACAGGGGGATTGGCCTATTCCACGGCTTCTAGAGAAACATACTGAGGGGTGTCACGGGGTATGACTATATAGGTTTTGTAGAAGAGAAACAGGCGCATCTCTTGCGCAAGGTATCGAAGGGCGCTATGTTCAAAAATCTGAAACTAGAGCTCAAAATTTGAAAAAACTTGTTAAAAACAGGGAGGTTGGCCTATTCCATGGCTTCTAGAGAAAAATAATTAGGGGTGTCACGGAGAATGACTATATAGGTCTTGTAGAAGAGAAACAGGCGCATCTTTTGCACAATGTATCGAAGGGCGCTATATTCAAAAATCTGAAAATAGAGCTCAAAATTTGAAATTTTTTTTTTAAAAACAGGGGGAATGGCCTATTCCATGGCTTCTAGAGAAAAATAATGAGGGTTGTCACGGGGTATGACTATATAGGTCTTGTAGAATAGAAACAAGCGCATCTTTTGCGCAAAGTAACGAAGGGCGCTATGTTCAAAAATCTGAAACTAGAGCTCAAAATTTGAAAAAAAAAATATTAAAAACAGGGGGTTGGCCTATTCCATGGCTTCTAGAGAAAAATAATGAGGGTGTCACGGGGTATGACTATATAGGTCTTGTAGAAGAGAAACAGGCGCATCTTTTGCGCCAGGTATTGAAGGGCGGTATGTTCAAAAATCTGAAACTAGAGCTCAAAATTTGAAAAAAAAATTGTTAAAAACAGGGGGTTGGCCTATTCCATGGCTTCTAGAGAAAAATAATGAGGGGTGTCACGGGGTATGACTATATAGGTCTTGTAGAAGAGAAACAGGCGCATCTTTTGCGCAATGTATCGAAGGGTGCTATGTTCAAAAATCTGAAACTAGAGCTCGAAATTTGAAAAAAAATGTGAAAAAGGGTGGGGGGAAGGCCTATTCCATGGCTTCTACAGAAAAATAATGAGGGTGTCACGGAGTATGACTATATAGGTCTTGTAGAGGAGAAACAGGCGCATCTTTTGCGCAAGGTATCGAAGGGCGCTATGTTCAAAAATCTGAAACTAGAGCTCAAAATTTGAAAAAAAAAAATGTTAAAAACAGGGAGATTGGCCTATTCCATGGCTTTTAGAGAAAAATAATGAGTGGTGTCACGGGGTATGACTATATAGGTCTTATAAAAAAGAAACAGGCGCATCTTTTGCGCAAGGTATCGAAGGGCGCTATGTTCAAAAATCTGAAACTAGAGCTCAAAATTTGAAAAAAAATGTTAAAAACAGGGGGGTTGGCCTATTCCATGGCTTCTACAAAAAAATAATGTCGGGTGTCACGGGGTATGACAATATAGGTCTTGTACAAGAGAAACAGGCGCATCTCTTGCGCAAGGTATCGAAGGGCGGTATGTTCAAAAATCTGAAACTAGAGCTCAAAATTTGAAAAAAATTGTTAAAAACAGGGGGGTTGGCCTATTCCATGGCTTCTAGAGAAAAATAATGAGGGTTGTCACGGGGTATGACTAAAAAAGTCTTGTAGAGGAGAAATAGGCGCATCTTTTTTGCAAGGTAACGAAGGGTGCTATGTTTAAAAATCTGAAACTAGAGCTCTAAATTTGAAAAAAATTGTGAAAAAGGGTGGGGGGAAGGCCTATTCCATGGCTTCTACAAAAAAATAATGAGGGGTGTCACGGGGTATAACTACATAGGTCTTGTAGAGGAAAAACAGGCGCATCTTTTGCGCAAGGTATCGAAGGGCGCTATGTTTAAAAATCTGAAACTGGAGCTCAAAATTTGAGAAAAATTTGTTGAAAACAGGGGGAATGGCCTATTCCATGGCTTCTAGAGAAACATAATGAAAGGTGTCACGGGATATGACTATATAGGTCTTGTAAAAGAGAAACAAGCGCATCTTTTGCGCAAGGTAACGAAGGTTGCTATGTTCAAAAATTTGAAACTAGAGCTCAAAATTTAAAAAAAAAATTGTTAAAAACAGGGGAGTTGGCCTATTCCATGGCTTCTACAGAAAAATAATGAGGGTGTCACGGAGTATGACTATATAGGTCTTGTAGAGGAGAAACAGGCGCATCTTTTGCGCAAGGTATCGAAGGGCGCTATGTTCAAAAATCTGAAACTAGAGCTCAAAATTTGGAAAAAAAAAATGTTAAAAACAGGGGGTTGGCCTATTCCATGGCTTCTAGAGAAAAATAATGAGGGTTGTCACGGGGTATGACTATATAGGTCTTGTAGAAGAGAAACAAGCGCATCTTTTGCGCAAAGTAACGAAGGGCGCTATGTTAAAAAATCTGAAACTAGAGCTCAAAATTTGAAAAAAAATTTATTAAAAACAGGGGGTTGGCCTATTCCATGGCTTCTAGAGAAAAATAATGAGGGTGTCACGGGGTTTGACTATATAGGTCTTGTAGAGTAGAAACAGGCGCATCTTTTGCGCAAGGTATTGAAGGGCGCTATGTTAAAAAATCTGAAACTAGAGCTCAAAATGTGAAAAAAAAAATTGTTAAAAACAGGGGGTTGGCCTATTCCATGGCTTCTAGAGAAAAATAATGAGGGGTGTCACGGGGTATGACTATAAAGATCTTGTAGAAGAGAAACAGGCGCATCTTTTGCGCAATGTATTGAAGGGCGCTATGTTCAAAAATCTGAAACTAGAGCTCAAAATTTGAAAAAAATTGTTAAAAACAGGGGGTTGGCCTATTCCATGGCTTCTAGAGAAAAATAATGAGGGGTGTCACGGGGTATGACTATATAGGTCTTGTAGACGAGAAACAGGCTCATCTTTTGCGCAAGGTATTGAAGGGCGCTATGTTCAAAAATCTGAAACTAGAGTTCGAAATTTGAAAAAAAAATTGTTAAAAACAGGGGGGTTGACCTATTCCGTGGCTTCTAGAGAAAAATAATGAGGGGTGTCACGGGGTATGACTATACAGATCTTGTAGAAGAGAAACAGGCGCATCTTTTGCGCAATGTATCGAAGGGCGCTATGTTCAAAAATCTGAAACTAGAGCTCAAAATTTGAAAAAAAATTGTTAAAAACAGGGGGAATAGCCTAATCCATGGCTTCTAGAGAAAAATAATGAGGGTTGTCACGGGGTATGACTATATAGGTCTTGTAGAAGAGAAACAGGCGCATCTTTTGCGCAATGTTTCAAAGGGCGCTATGTTCAAAAATCTGAAACTAGAGCTCAAAATTTGAAAACAATTGTTAAAAAGGGGGGGGGGTGGCCTATTCCATGGCTTCTAGAAAAAAATAATGAGGGGTGTCACGAGGTATGACTATATAGGTCTTGTAGAGGAGAAACAGGCGCATCTTTTGCGCAAGGTATCGAAGGGCGCTATGTTAAAAAATCTGAAACTAGAGCTCAAAATTTGAAAAATTTTTGTTAAAAACAGGGGGAATGGCCTATTCCATGGCTTCTAGAGAAAAATAACGAGGGGTGTCACGGGGTATGACTAAATAGGTCTTGTAGAAGAGAAACAAGCGCATCTTTTGCGCAAGGTAACGAAGGGCGTTATGTTCAAAATTTGAAACTAGAGCTCAAAATTAAAAAAAAAATTGTTAAAAACAGGGAGGTTGGCCTATCCCATGGCTTCTACAGAAAAATAATGAGGGTTGTCATGAGGTATGACTATATAGGTCTTGTAGAGGAGAAACAGGCGCATCTTTTGCGCAAGGTATAGAAGGGCGCTATGTTCAAAAATCTGAAACTAGAGCTCAAAATTTGAAAAAAATTTGTTAAAAACAGGGGGAATGGCCTATTCCATGGCTTCTAGAGAAAAATAATGAGGGGTGTCACGGGGTATGACTATATAGGTCTTGTAGAAGAGAAACAAGCGCATCTTTTGCGCAAGGTAACGAAGGGCGCTATGTTCAAAAATTTGAAACTAGAGCTCAAAATTAAAAAAAAAAATTGTTAAAAACAGGGAGGTTGGCCTATCCCATGGCTTCTACAGAAAAATAATGAGGGTTGTCATGAGGTATGACTATATAGGTCTTGTAGAGGAGAAACAGGCGCATCTTTTGCGCAAGGTATCGAAGGGCGCTATGTTCAAAAATCTGAAACTAGAGCTCAAAATTTGAAAAAAATTTGTTAAAAACAGGGGGAATGGCCTATTCCATGGCTTCTAGAGAAAAAAATTGAGGGGTGTCACGGAGTATGACTATATAGGTCTTGTAGAGGAGAAACAGGCGCATCTTTTGCGCAAGGTATCGAAGGGCGTTATGGTCAAAAATCTGAAAATAGAGCTCAAAATTTGAAGAAAAAAATTGTTAAAAACAGGGGAGTTGGCTTTTAGAGAAAAATAATGAGGGGTGTCACGGGGTATGACAATATAGGTCTTGTAGAAGAGAAACAGGCGCATCTTTTGCGCAAGGTATCGAAGGGCGCTATGTTCAAAAATCTAAAACTAGAGCTCAAAATTTGAAAAAAATTGTTAAAACAGGGGGGTTGGCCTATTCCATGGCTTCTACAGAAAAATAATGAGGGGTGTCACGGGGTATGCCTATATAGGTCTTGTAGAGGAGAAACAGGCGCATTTTTTTCGCAAGGTATCGAAGGGCGCTATGTTCAAAAGTCTGAAACTAGAGCTAAGAATTTGAAAAAAAGTGTAAAAAACATGGGGGTTGGCCTATTCCATGGCTTCCAGAGAAAAATAATGAGGAGTGTCACGAGGTATGACTATATAGGTCTTGTAGAGGAGAAACAGGCGCATCTTTTGCGCAAGGTATCGAAGGGCGCTATGTTAAAAAATCTGAAACTAGAGCTCAAAATTTGAAAAATTTTTGTTAAAAACAGGGGGAATGGCCTATTCCATGGCTTCTAGAGAAAAATAACGAGGGGTGTCACGGGGTATGACTAAATAGGTCTTGTAGAAGAGAAACAAGCGCATCTTTTGCGCAAGGTAACGAAGGGCGTTATGTTCAAAATTTGAAACTAGAGCTCAAAATTAAAAAAAAAATTGTTAAAAACAGGGAGGTTGGCCTATCCCATGGCTTCTACAGAAAAATAATGAGGGTTGTCATGAGGTATGACTATATAGGTCTTGTAGAGGAGAAACAGGCGCATCTTTTGCGCAAGGTATAGAAGGGCGCTATGTTCAAAAATCTGAAACTAGAGCTCAAAATTTGAAAAAAATTTGTTAAAAACAGGGGGAATGGCCTATTCCATGGCTTCTAGAGAAAAATAATGAGGGGTGTCACGGGGTATGACTATATAGGTCTTGTAGAAGAGAAACAAGCGCATCTTTTGCGCAAGGTAACGAAGGGCGCTATGTTCAAAAATTTGAAACTAGAGCTCAAAATTAAAAAAAAAAATTGTTAAAAACAGGGAGGTTGGCCTATCCCATGGCTTCTACAGAAAAATAATGAGGGTTGTCATGAGGTATGACTATATAGGTCTTGTAGAGGAGAAACAGGCGCATCTTTTGCGCAAGGTATCGAAGGGCGCTATGTTCAAAAATCTGAAACTAGAGCTCAAAATTTGAAAAAAATTTGTTAAAAACAGGGGGAATGGCCTATTCCATGGCTTCTAGAGAAAAAAATTGAGGGGTGTCACGGAGTATGACTATATAGGTCTTGTAGAGGAGAAACAGGCGCATCTTTTGCGCAAGGTATCGAAGGGCGTTATGGTCAAAAATCTGAAAATAGAGCTCAAAATTTGAAGAAAAAAATTGTTAAAAACAGGGGAGTTGGCTTTTAGAGAAAAATAATGAGGGGTGTCACGGGGTATGACAATATAGGTCTTGTAGAAGAGAAACAGGCGCATCTTTTGCGCAAGGTATCGAAGGGCGCTATGTTCAAAAATCTAAAACTAGAGCTCAAAATTTGAAAAAAATTGTTAAAACAGGGGGGTTGGCCTATTCCATGGCTTCTACAGAAAAATAATGAGGGGTGTCACGGGGTATGCCTATATAGGTCTTGTAGAGGAGAAACAGGCGCATTTTTTTCGCAAGGTATCGAAGGGCGCTATGTTCAAAAGTCTGAAACTAGAGCTAAGAATTTGAAAAAAAGTGTAAAAAACATGGGGGTTGGCCTATTCCATGGCTTCCAGAGAAAAATAATGAGGAGTGTCACGGGTAATGACTATATAGGTCTTGTAGAGGAGAAACAGGCGCATCTTTTGTGCAAGGTATCAAAGGGCGCTATGTTAAAAAATCTGAAACTAGAGCTCAAAATTTGAAAAAAAAATTGTTAAAAACAGGGGGGTTGGCCTATTCCATGGCTTCTAGAGAAAAATAATGAGGGGTGTCATGGGGTATGACTATATAGATCTTGTAGATGAAAAATAGGCGCATCTTTTGCGCAATGTATCGAAGGGCGCTATGTTCAAAAATCTGAAACTAGAGCACAAAATTTGAAAAAAAAATTGTTAAAAACAGGGGGGTTGGCGTATTCCATGGCTTCTGGAGAAAAATAATTAATGAGGAGTGTTACGGGGTGTGTCTATATAGGTCTTGTAGAAGAGAAACAGGCGCATCTTTTGCGCAAGGTATCGAAGGGCGCTATAATAAAAAAAATTGAAACTAGTGCTCAAAATTTAAAAAAAAAATATTAAAAACAGGGGGTTGGCCTATTCCATGGCTTCTAGAGAAAAATAATGGTGGATAGTAGTGTAAAAAGGGGGATTCTGCCGCACTTGCCATTTTTAAGCACAAATCCTGCATAGGGACCCCAACCTCAAACATAAAATGCAAATACATTGTGTTTCAACTAGTCTAAGGGTAGGAAGAAGAATATGGCTTTTTGTAAACAATGGTAGAGACACCTTAAAGGGATGTAATCCTAGGGGTAGATACAAAAATATGGCTTTCGTACAAACGATGGAGGAACTCAGAAGTTAAAACATCGTAGACGACGATTTTATTAATGATAATGTTTTCGAGGAAAAGGCAAAGGACCAGAGCCTGGAAACCCTAAAATGGAAGGAACTTCCAACCTGGGTAAAATATAAAATCCTAGAAGTGGTAGAAGTAGATTGGAAGTTTGGGAGGAGTAAGATCCTCACCTTGAAAAACAAAGAAGGAGAAACGACAAGGGTATGGGCCTGCAGTAGTCTGAACAGAGAGAAGGAAGCCTTGGAAGGAGCCTTCGTGAGAAGTACAGGCTTAAAAGTTAGTAAAAAGACCAAACAGGAGTACTTTTCTTGCGATCTTGTAAGAAATTAATTAAAAAAAAAAAAAAAAAAAAAATGGGGTGGGTGGGGTACAAAAAAAATTTTCCAATCCGACATTTCTGCCGGATCGGAAAGTTTTTTGGTTTTTGGTTTTTTTTTTATACTTTAAACGGAGCACATCTTGAAATGAAGCAGAACGGAACACATCGTGAATCGATGTGTGTAGTAGAGCGTAATGGAATGATGTGTGACGTTTTTACGGCGCATGCGCATTATGGTCCTCACTAAAAGTGGTGGAAGGTTGTCGCAGCTGATCTTTCTCATCATAGTAATTCTTGAGGCAGCTTGCGATCTTACCAAACTCAGCATCATCAATTTGTTCATCATCAGCCAACGCAGTACTAATACAATGTTCATCCAAGGATTTTGTGGACTGTGCCAATCGCAAGGTGTCGCGGTGTTTTTTCTTCTTTTTCATGATACGCCCTGAGATCAGTGTGAGTACCATCACGCCAGTGGCACTCAAGCAAGCAAGGGATCCTAGGGGAAGGGAGGCTATAATACCTATACCGGTCAAAGCTGAACCCATGGTGCAGCTGGTCAACATCAAACTGGCTACGGAACACACACCCTGTGCTATATACACTACTTTATCGAGTCGTTTGTAGATCTTCAAGGTACGTTGATACTTAAGAATATCCGCGTTGAGTTGGTCTTCCATACATTCGACTCTGGTCTGCCGCAATCCAGAATCTAAATCATCCATTTATTTATAGGAGCATACCGAGGAGGGGAATGTTTTTGAAGGGCTGTTAGCACCAAAGATCAGACCGGCTCCGTCGTGGAATTGCTGACCACGCTTTAAGTAGAGTCCATCACCATAGGTGATCCATGCGTTTGAGGGTTTGAGGTAGAGACCGTTGCCACTAGGTTTCACGGTATAAACACACCCACCACGTTTCAAGTACAATCCAGACCCTAAGGCCTTGTTGATGGCTACACCACCCAGACCGTTCAAGGCTCCAACACCAAAGGCAGGTAGAATTGTCTTAGCTACCATGGGAAGTGCCCTCATTACCAGCCCTGCCAACATGGGTAGGAATCCACCTACTTTTTGCATGTTTTCCTTCATTTGGGCGGCACTCAGCTACAGATTCATACCACCAGTACCTTTCTGGAGAAGCTTAATAATCTTTTGAACCTGCCGAGAGGTGAGCCACATCTTGTGTTCACCTTGCAGGTTTGCGTGGGACAAACGAATGGAGACCGGACAACATTGCTTGACAGCCCGTTGTAGTTTATCAGCTTGACCCTTTGTCAAGGTCACACCATGTTCGTGATGAGTCATTTATTTATACCTCACGAAGATGAAAGCGGATGGTGAGATGTTCACCCCTGAAATCGATGGGCCTACAATCTTGATCGGTGAGATACGTTTGCATGCGATTGATGGTTCGCAAGGTCACCGGCAAGTATACTAGATTCTTGGGGGTTTGAATTATCTTCATACCAGGACCGTCTGCGGGAAAGAAGCTGTAGATGGTAGACTGCTGTGTACCATTCACATAACTTCCATGGATGATATCACTATTCACCAGAATGCTGCTCATGCTGATGATATTTACAATGTGTTCCCCTTCTGTATAGCCATCTGTGATCATATCGAATGTGTAAATCTGCCGCTTGAATCCCAAGACGGTGTTGATGCTATTGACAACGTTGAAGTATACTTGATAGTGTCTGGCGAGGGTTAGCGTTGCTCTTAGGGTCGCCCGGTTGACATCGATGATGATCTTTGTTTTGTGTTTGTTGAGCCGTAGCCGCCGCTGGATCTCATTGTTGATGTCTTCGATGTCATAGGAACCTGTGCTCAGTGCGATGGGAAACCAGTTGGCACCATCGTCGGGGGAGTAGCGGAAGGAATTGTTACCTGTATGAATGTTGGGGATGGAGTTATAGGTTTCCAGGCTCACTAATGCCATCTCATAGGTCTTGGATTCCTTGAGTTCCAGTGGGGGGTTGAACCAGGTAAGGATTTGACTATCGTTTCCAGAGACAATGAACGAGGACCCCTGTTTGGGGTCAGTGTTGTTTGCAATTCGTCGCAAAAATGTGTTATCCATTTTTTTATGGTACACCATTGTCACATATTTTTGCTTCCACTCTTCGATACCGTCATACTGCTCCTTGAGTTGTCTACCAGCCTTCACCACGATCGCATAGACTTCGGCAGGGCGGCTGCAAAGAGGAGTAAATTTTATCCATTTTTTACGTTTAGAACAGAACGTTCATCTTCTGACCATCGGATTCAAACTGTAGGATTCTGTCGGAAATGATAAGTGCAAATGCTCTGGTGTTGGCCTCCACGTTACGCTCGAACTGGGCCCGGATCTGAATGTCCACCGTGGATTCTTTCAGCCGCTCGGACTGGTGACTCCCGTCAATGAGAAACAAGGGGTACAAATGGATAAAGTCAGAGGGGTTGATGCCACCGTTGCTGAGGAGGGTGTCCATGTTGTGTAATTTCTTCCTGAAGTCAGCAGCCTCTTTGAACACTCTGGCTACCCTGTTTTCGGTGAAAACGGCATTGTAGTCGACAACCGGGTAGCGTTCAGCGTTGAGAGTGACATGGATGTTTTGCAATCGACAGAAATCGAACACGGCAACTTTGCGCTCCTGGTTCCCACTTCTCTTGGTTTGGAAGACAACGATGATGTTCCTGGGCTTCTCGCGACCGCTCTTGGCAGATAAGCGCCAGCTGAACTGTGAGGCTTGGGGGACAGCTATGGAATCGCACTGCCTCATTCGAAATCCACAGTTGATCTTCGCTTTACTCTAAATGGTTTTGTATAGCTGCATCTTGTTTTCGTCTAAAGGAGTGACGTGGGGGACGAACCATGAGATCTTACGCAGGACAACTTTTCCCACGTCGACGGCGTGGAATCGCGCACGAGTGTGATTTCATGCCTGAACCCGTACAGGATCTTGTCGTAGTCATCAGCGAACTCAAAAATGTGCTTCAAGGGGATGGCGAATGAAAACGACCCTTTGTTTGCCGGCTTGGCAATGATGTGGCCACGGCGCGCTACAAAGCCGGTGTTGTTTGCATGTGCGTCGATGGAGGAATCCTTGAACCACAGTTGGTTGAGACCTTGTGATTTGGAAAAGTCGTCGGGGTAGGTCAACATTCCCATCATGGTGGTGGCGACGCCGGGGTCGTTGATGTGCTCGATTTGCTGGCCGGAGAGTCGATAGCTGATGGAGATACATGATACCATTATGGACGAGGGACATGAGATCAGCGTCGGCATATGCAGTGCCATCGTTCTTTAGGAGCCGTCCTTCTACCAAGAGATAACTCTCGGAGGGGTGTAGGAACAAATCCTGGGTTTCGATGTTGATTTGGATTTCAAAACCGGCACTGTTCAGCTGGGCACCGGCTTGTGGTTCGTATTCTCGAACCTGATATTCCTGGAGACTTTCGTGGAAGGTCAACCCTTCGGTGATTGTAAGGATGTCAATCATAATGTATATTTAAGTCGTGGATGGTTTTGATACCAGAGCCGGAGATAAGATTGTTCAACCGAACTTGCTGTGGCTTCTTGCGTTGAACACTTGACTGTTGGGGGGTTTTATTGCGTTTCCTGGGGCGGGTCACTTTATCAATCACATGATCGACGGCTTTGGAGGCCCCATTTTCAACACCTTTCAAGGCTGCATTGGTGGCAGCACTCACGGCCTTACTTCCTATGGTTTTGGCTGCAGAGGAAGTAAACATGCGTCCAGCCAAACTGGCGATTTTGTCAAACAGTCCTCTACCATCGTAGGCGTACTTTCGAGCGTAACCTTTTTTGATTTGCAACATCTATTTATAGGATGCTACGATGAAGCGCCTTATATTCCTCGATGCTGATATGTCTACCCTTTCTCATAGCATCGATAATCGACACAATTTCGTTACGCACACCATTATTTCCTGCTCGGTATGCTGCGGCACACAGTTCCAAGCGATCGAGAAGCTGCTTGAAGTTTGAAGATAAAAACACGGTTTGCAGCCCACTGCCAAACTTATTCTTTTGGTAGATGTTGGACACGATTTCCTTCAACTTGTAACCCTTATTCGCCTTCGGGGTTCTCGAGAGGGTGAAATTGCCTTGATACATGGCACCGGAACTGAGTCTCACTCGAACTTACATTTGCAGGGCCACTAAAACTTGTAGGGCTGGGGTTCCTCTGTGTCTTCATACTCCATTTCCAGGAAGAAATCTTCAAACTGATCCATTCTTTATCTTCTCCTCATATAACTCATCTAATTTGTATCGGTATTTCCCTGCTGACTTGGGGCTCGTGAGATCGATGGTTACAAATCCATAGGGTTGGGACCAGCAATGCTTACACAGAGCGTCAAATTGTTACTTGGTAAGATCGTTGCATTGGTCACGCCGGATATGATCGAGATTCTTAGCATCTTACTGAAAGAAACAGATAAAGTTTGCATTTTCTCGGATCGATTGTCGGGGCAGTTTGAAGTAGTTCTGGCACAGGTAGAAACAATCGACGTTGTTGTAGCGACCGCGCACGTAGTAATCTTCACACGTGTTCTGTTTGCCTAGCATCAAGTTGTCGAACACCATGAGGTTCTTGCGGCTGGGGTCAAGTTCCCGGGTGTCTGGTACATCGCTCCCTTGCTCGAAGAAAAATGTGCCGATACCATTTCGGTGTCGTGGTTGTGGTAAGGAGTCGACCACATCGATCAACGAGTAGGGTGACTTGCCCTTGCACTGTAGGAGGTCTCGGATATCTTCCTTAGGGAAGCCTTTTCCCAGCGCTTGCTGTAACAGCTGGTAGATGGGCTGGTGAAGCGATTTTCCGAAAACGTACAATCGATCGTAGTCGAGCCATCCATCGCGCAGGAGTAGGTTGTTCAACAGCGTTGTCTTACCACAGTCCGACTTCCCAATGATCAACCCCTCTGATCGACCGCTGCGGTAGGAGGTAGTGATTGCTCCTTTTGGGGGCGTTGGCACTGTAGGAAATGTCTTCGACGTTCGTTTATTTAAATAAAATAGCGATGATCTTCTGCGTGAAATGTCGTAGGAATACGGACACAGTTAACCCTGGCGAGACAATTACCAGCAACGGGCGATGGAGGAAGTTTGGCAACTGCAAGGTGTGCGGTGCCAAGAAGTCTCAGTTCGTTGCTACAACCGGTGCAGGGTTCATGAACAAACTAATCAACCGATTACCAATGGAAATGCATCTGCCCGGACACAACTTCACCGGACCAGGGACTAAACTTAGTAAGCGGCTACTCCCCGATGGCACCCCGAAGGCTTAGTCAAAACCCATTAATCGAGTTGACCATGCTGCATATCACCACGATCTCTGTTATGCCCAGCACAAGGATACAGCCGCACGCAACTCCATCTGTGACAAAGCTATGCTAGCCTTGCTTAACACCATTCCCAACCCTACCACACGCGAACGCATGGACCGCAGCATCGTCGGACCCATCATCGGTACCAAAGCTCGATTTGGTCTGGGTATTAAAAAAGAAAAAGTTCGCTGGACCGATGATTTAGCTGAGGAGTTGCACAAACCTGTTCGACGCCGTGTGGTAGTGGGTGGTGTGGATGAGACCTGGGCGGCCGACCTTGTTGATATGAGTGCCTTTTCCAGGGACAGCAAAGGAAATAAGTTCATCCTGAGCATCATCGATGTCTTCTCCAAATATGGCTGGTTGATACCACTCAAAAACAAGAAGGGGTGACGGTTCGGGATGCCTTTCAAGCGGTGTTCAAGGAGCGCGTTCCTGAGAAATTGTGGACAGACACAGGTACTGAGTTTTACAACAAGGATGTAAAGCAGCTGCTCCAAAACCATGATTTTGAGCTCTACTCCACTGAGAATGAGGAGAAGTCGAGTGTTGTCGAGCGCTGGAATCGCACCATGAAAGAGAAAATGTTCAAATATTTCTCAGCCAACTCTACACGCATCTACATTAATGTGTTGGATGATCTTGTTCACCAGTACAATACCGCCAAACATAGATCCATTAAAATGACTCCTGTGATTGCAAGCCTCAAGAAACATGAAAACAAGGTGTATTGGAATTTGTATGAAGACCTCCCTCCCATGCAGCAGGCACGGTTTCGTATAGGTGATAAGGTTCGAATTACCAAGAAGAAAGGCACATTTGAGAAGGGTTACACACCGCGCTGGACCAAGGAAGTTTTCGAGGTGTCTCAAGTTCTTTCCATGCAGCCACCCACTTATCATCTCAAGGATTTAAATGGGGAGGAAATTCTCGAAAACATCTTCTAGTAAGGCCACATCACTTTCCAAGTAAAGATTGTGATACTCTTGCATCGTCCGGCAACTAAATTCCTTGAACACCAGCGTGGGCGTAATCTTCATTGGAAATATGTTCACCGCGAAGTTTGTTGAAAAACGCCTCCTTACGTAGTAGCTGTGTTTCCTCCAGCTTGGTGGGACTATCTACATAATCGTATGGATATACTCCCTTCCTAATCATCAGTTCGGTGTGATCACCGAAACACTTCTGCGTTGCCTTGAATTTATCATTGGTCAGATTCTCCGTACGTAGTAGCTGTGTTTCCTCCAGCTTGGTGGGACTATCTACATAATCGTATGGATATACTCCCTTCCTAATCATCAGTTCGGTGTGATCACCGAAACACTTCTGCGTTGCCTTGAATTTATCCTTGGTCAGATTCTTTGCCAAGTTTTCAATGGAGGAGAGTAGGAATCGCATGGAGTCAATAAACCTCATCTCGATATCTCCAACCTTCTTGGAGAAGCGAATATATTTTTCATCGGTATAGGGGATACAGTTAATCTTTCCTTCTCCGAATCCTAATTCCCTCACAAATAAATGGGCATCATACCCACTCAAATTATGAAATACGATGGGGACAAATTTGGGTAGCTGAAACGCTAAATTACACTCATTGTGTGCTGCACCTCGATATATGCCAGTAAGATGATTGTGATCCCGAACCTTATTCCCACCCAAAGTGTTACCACAAATGTGACAGAGTGTTCTCTCCGCGAAATTCTCATTATCTTAATCCGTCATTACCATCGCAATTTTGGTTTCATAGGTTTTGGCAATTTCTCCGATTTCCTTTTTCATACACTCCACAAATGTCTTGGCTGCATCTTCTCCACAGTAAACGACTGAATCTTTGTAGTCACCGTGTACATATTTTATGCGGTAACAGAATCCAGATGGCTGATGCAGTTGATATGCCTTGGTGTAGGCTCGTGATGGATCTGGCTGGCAGGTGTCCATTTTTTACGTAAAGCACTCAAAATCCGCATAGATTATGAATGGTACCCTCATCTGGCGTTGGTAGTTTTGGAAACTGATGAAGGTTCCTTCTTCCGGCATCTCGATTCTGACCGGCTTCTTCTGACTGCAATATTCCATGTGCTTGTCTAGGATGTCATGTCTGGAAATGTGACACAAACACCTACGGCAGAAGTATACTGATTCTTTGTGTCCTGTCACTTGAGAGGTCAGAAGGCGTGAAAGGCTCTTAATCCAGCAGTAGTGCTGCTTGTCATTATGGGTAAAAAATATGAGGTCTATGTGTTTCTCTCCGGTGTTCTCCGATATTCTCAGGGGATATACTTAGAGATCCTCCTCTTCATCTTCACCTTTCTTAACACCATCGTAACCAAAAACGTTTATGTTGAGGTTTGGATTTTGCCGCTCGAATTGTTAATTGCCTTGAGGGAAACTGGGAATTCAATCCCATCAAAGTTAAGCTCGCCTGCCCACTGTTTGTACTGTGTGACTCGATTTGCTGATTTCCTGTCTACTTCCGGATTGTAAAGTGCTGATAACACTGCCCACTTGAAGCAATGATCATCTTCATTTCTAAAAAGGAGTATGATAGCTTTCTTTTGGGTGAGCTTCTGTGGGAGTGGGATGTAAGACTTCCCGGCGAGTGGTTTGAATTTGTTCAAGTGCATTTCTAGCTTATCGATCTTTTTAAATGTCCACCCACTACCATCGCGGATATACTTGGCCATATTTTCCTGAACCTTCTCTGCCACAAGGGAAATCTCGAAATCGAGGTCTGATGATTGGGTGATCGTAACCTGACATGATCTGAAGGTGGGATATACGTAGATATTCTCTCCGAATGCAGGGTTTGATTTCACTAACTCTTCTGTTAATGCTATTTGCACCTTCAATGCTTTCTCTTGGGTGAGGGTACTTTCGATTTCATTGGAAATGGTTCCTCGGCTGATCTGGAAAAACGTTTCCAAATTATGCTGCTTGAGTGGTTCAATGGTGACTGTACCAAATACACCTTTCAATGCATTGCGTCGGTCGACAATTTTGATTTCCTCTTCGATGGGTGCATTTTCGATATCATGTTTCACCAGCTCAGTCAGAGCAGCTCTCGCTAGTCGGGAATAGTTGGTGATTCCCCGTCTTTTGGCAATGGTCTTCAGTTCCTTTTTGGTGAAAACCTCTTCGCGAGTAAATTTGTGGGCGGTTTTGTCCTCGATTAACTTTACCAATTCCCCCTTGGGTTTCCTACTGTATCCCTTGAGTCCCTCCTTCTTCGCGATTTCTCGGAGTTCTTTCATGGTGGCTTTCACCACGATTTTCCCTCCAACTGGGGTATCCTCTTCCTTCTTCTGCTGGCGTGGTTCTTTGCTGTGTCTCCAGCAGAGCCCATCTTTTCCCGGTTTACTCTTGCAGAACTGTCCCTTCTTCCTCTTCAGTGAAGCGCCGCAAGTTTTTGGTTCTTCATTATCAAGAAAGAAATCTTTGAACTGATCCATATTCATATCAACACTATTGGATGCCATCCCTTTATTTGTATCAATTGAAGGGGTGCTTCCTTCTAAGGTGTTTGGGGCTGGGGTATCTCTGACGTTTTGTGTGAAAGACATACTTGTATATACCCTAGGATTACATCCCTTTAAGGTGTCTCTACCATTGTTTACAAAAAGCCATATTCTTGTTTCTATCTTTAGACTAGTTGAAACACAATGAATTTGCATTTTATGTTTGAGGTTGGGGTCCTTATGCAGGATTTGTGCTTAAAAATGGCAAAAAAGTTCAATTGGTCTGGGCGTCTCAATAGAAAAGTTCGTTGGACGGATAAAACATTTCGACGTAAATTCGAGAAACGATGCCTGAACGCTGTTCGTTTAGGTGAAACTTGGATTACAGTTCTATCTCAACAGAACAAAGAATTCACGTTTATTCTTAGCATCATCAATGTTTTCCTTGCCAAATACGACTGTTTAGTGCCGCCAAAGACCAAGAAGGTATGACGATCAAGGTTGCTCTTTTATACCGTATTTAAGTCAAGCATATTCATAAAACTATGGACGGAAAAGGTTACTGAATTCCACAACAAAGAGGTCAAAGTGATATGCCGAAAACACGACGTTGATCCCGCCAGAATGGAGGAAAGCCGGGTTTTCTCGACCACTGGGACCACACCATGATGGGAAGATGATCAAATACTGTAAAGCCAAATCTACGCGCACATGCGCGATTGGTACTTTAGATGATCTCGTTCACCAACAAAACACCACCAAACAGAGATCGACTTAAGACCTTTGGCAGCAAGTCATACGAAATATGAAAGAAAATAAGGTGTACTGTAACTTGTATGCAGACATGCCTAGTATACAGCAGGGTCGGACCCGCTTGTTTACCAATTCCCATGATTTCAACGGTGAGGAAATACAGGGATCCAGAACTTCTGAATACCTCGTACCGCATTGATAAGGTATTGCGAAGGCGAAATCGGGGTGATGTCAATGATCTCTTTGAGAAATAGATAGGTAATCTCAGTCATTTATTTCTTGGATCAAACAATTAGACATGGAGTCACAACCTCTCTTTTCAAACACAAAGGTTCGTTCCTTGGAGAAAATTTCAGGGACCAAATTTTCGGCTCTGCCTTGACACCATTTGCGAGTATTGTCTTCAGGAACGATGATAGTCTGTCGGAAGGGTACGATAAACGGCTGACCCGCATTAAGAGAGATCTATATCACTGCACGTAAAAGACAACCTTGTAGATTTCGAAAGAGACAAGGCTAATGCCGCTACAAGGCAGCGTTCGCACCAGCAAAGTAGAGAGGGATATGATTAATATAAGTTACAATAATTTGTTTCCAAATCCACTAAAAATAACTATGTTTAAACTAACCTCTCTAGAAGGTCTATATTCTTGATGATTCTCCAAGACTGTAAAGGTTATGAGAATGTAAAGGTTACTAGTAACCAATGGGTTTAACGGTTTTCTCTGATATAGCAGGGCTACTAGTATAAACTATGCTGCATTTTATTGTACAAGAGGTGTCGACCTGAATCAATTGGCGTGCGGGTTCGATTGAGAGGAGTCGCTTGCGGGTACACTATTGCCTGTAGGTGAAATCATGATATGTATGGGTGTATCAGAGGGAGTAAAATGACTAGCTTGAAAAACGGTAGTATTGACGGGTAAATTATGACTAGTTGATTGTGAGGATTGAATGAGTTTTTAATTTGACGGTTTTTTTAATGTAAACGAACATGTACTGATCTGTTTGCTGAATTTCTTCCACCACGTCTTCATCCGAGCAAGCTTCTATCATTAAGACCTTTCTGAATATCACTTTTCTGTGACACGAAATCTAAAATAGCTGTGACTTCCTCAATTTCTATATCGAAACTATCTCTACAGTTATGTCTCCAAAATTCTACCAAAGTCTTGTAAGTGCTCGTTTATGTCCGAAACGAATGGCTTTCAGCTTTGTATCCATTTTCCCTTCTTAAGATAGAAATAAAAGACTTCTTGACTATGTGATAGATGTACTAGTCATAGTAACATGTCAAAGTGACGTGACATTACATTAAGTGCGGCACATAGTAAACGTCATATGTGTGGTATTTACGAGAGGTATGATTATGATGCAACGTATTACCCTCAATTTTTAAGATCTCGATATCTACTCTAGTTTATTTTAACACATCACACTCCGTCAATCTATTGAATTTCTCTTTCTTGTTCTTACTATTTCTTTGCATACCAAACATTCATCACCTTGTCCTCTGCCATTTTATTTTCGTGAAGTTAACTAATGAAATAGTTCTGCATGTTTGAGTTTGTGGTCACATTTGTCCAGCTTGTCCATTATTTTTTCTCATGTTCTTTGATTGCTGCATCATATTCTATCTTCATTCATTTTATATCCGTTTAAATTTGGTCGCACTAGGTTTCATACGTGCTGTCTTTTACTTTTCTAATATCCCACCATTTCATTACAGTATCCGAACTGGCCCTCGGAACTTTCAGAATGGTGATATGGTTGTCGTTCATGTTCCAGTATTTGAAGGAACTACCCATGATCATCCCTCTTTATCAATGGCTCTTTGTGTTGTTCCATTCCCTGAACAATGCTATTCGAAGATTGGCGAGCGTTTCCAATGCATTTTGGCTCTTTCCGATGGGTCGTCCAAGTTCGTCCCAAAAATGTTCCATTGGCAATAATCTGGAGACATTGCTGGCCACGGCAACACACGAATGTGATTATTCTCAAAAAAATCATTGAAATGTGTGCCACGTGATAACGGGCGTTGTCCTGCTGAAAATTGTGGTCAAAACGATGCCTTCGGAGAAACGGGAGAACGAGTGGAGCCAGAATTTCGTTCCTAAACCTTTTTGCATTTAGGTTACCTTCAATAATTGTCAGATCGGTGCGTTCCTGGTAAGTTATTCCGTCCCATACAATAATTCCGCCACCCTCAAACAGATCCGTTTCCTGTACGCACGCATCAGAAAATCATGCATTTCACCTCCGGTAGACACTGGCTTTGCCGTCGTTAAATGTCAAGTTGAATTTCTATCCATCGGTAAAAAAGACTTGTCTCCATTTTAGCCTATTCCATCGAATCCGTACCCGAGTCCATTCAAGTCGCGACATCCTGTGACGTTGCGTAAGGATAGGTCCCTTCAACGGACGATGAGCTCTTAGGCAAACTTGATGCAGTCGAATACAAACTGTTGGGAATAAAGCCTGTTTTTGTTTCTTCCATGAGTTTGTCGTGCTGTTTGTGACAAGTTTACAAATCGATTCCGGAGATGAATAATGCGGATGTGACTGTCTTGACGTAACTTCGTTTCACGTTGCCTGCAACCTCGGGGACGATTATTTGTCGTGCCAGTTTCTCTAAGACGAGTCTTAAGCCTTTCAATATTCATTCTAGAGACATTGGGATGATTTGCAACCTGTATTAGAGTCATTTTTGCTGCCAACAACACAATAGCTCGTTCTTTCTCATTAGAGATTTCCAATAAAATGACTTTACTCGACATAACCGACCTAACTCAACGTATATCTTCCTATTGTATCGAAGCATGACGGAGGGGAGCATACACTGCATGCATTGTTTGCTCTTTGAACACGCATTTTTGCTGATATAGACTTAATGTAAAAATCAACCCCAACTACTTTTTTTAATCTTTAAATATTTTGTTATTAAATTTTTAATGATTTTATTGACAAAAATATTTTAATGGAATAAGTAAACTAGCAACTTGTAATCAAATACACCCATCATTTCTTGTCATTTCATTTGACCCATATTTCAGTTCTTCTCAACATATGAATTTTAAAAACTACCAAGTAAACATTTAGCATGAAAATATTAAAATAATGAAATCCGAAGCGAGAAGGTTATCTCTTTTTTTTTTTATTAGTTTTAACGTTTAAAAAGTGGATTCCAACACACCCGAATGTAAAAGGTGTACGCGACTAACTTTAAAAAAAAAAAATTTTTCTATAATTTAATTCAAGATAATTTGACGTGGGCAGAAATTCATATCATTGATACATTTATCAAATAGTACTTTTTAGTCTTTAACTATAATAATGCATGGGACGAGGTTTTGATCATGTATACCTAAACGTGCATTCGCAGATACAGGGGTAGAGGGCGTACTCCCCCCTTTCGATCGCCAAGGAATTTTGAACATCTCACATTTTCCACGTTATCTAAACAAATATTTCGTATAAAATCGTTCAATATTTTTTCGCGTTGCTTCGCTCGGCAGTAATAATTCAATTATCGGGAACTACGCCCTATCTCAAATATCTTGGATCCGGCCATAATCACAAATTGTATAGCACCAAAAAAAATTAAATGATTGTCGTTTGGCTTTGTTAAATACGTTTTAAAAACAACAATGTTTGAACATTAGACATCTCGCACGAGATTTAAAAGTTTAAGACTACATACTGAATTGGATTTTTTCCTGGATTTAGAGCTCACTTAACACGGAAATGTAATACTGGCGTGTAATCTAATGGACACATATTCTTGTTACTTTTAATATAAATATTAATTTATTTAATTATATATAATCCCACTAACAAATAATCATGTATCTTTTACTGATAAATTATCATTACATTTTATAGAAACTACATATAATCTGCTATACAGTTATGAACCCTTATGGTCCTACAGACACTCTGCGCTTTTGACATGACACAAGATCTTGCTTTTCTAGAGTGTTTATGTACTTTTTTACTTAATTTGTGATATGTACAAAAAAGAAGATGTAGTATGATTGTCAATGAGACAACTCTTCACAAGAGACCAAGTGACACAGAAATTAACAACTATAGACCACCGTACGACCTTCAACAATGAGCAAAGCCCATACCGAAAAGTCAGTTATAAGAGGCTACAAAATTACAAATGTAAAACAACAAAAACGATAAAACTAACGGCCTAATTAATGTACAAAAAAAAATGAACGAAAGCACAGCAACAAATGATAACCACTGAATTACAGGCTCCTTACTTGGGACAGTCACCGCCACACATAATGTTAACGGGTCCACTTACCTTGGACAGTGGTGTAACAGTACGCAATAATTGATTAATATTCTAGACTGGATTATTATTCTGTATTTATTAGTTTTAGTTGTTTTTAAGATAGTGTTCAGTAGCTGTGAATACTCTAAGATCGGTACATGGAGTTTATTTTGAAATACTAGTAATTGCTGTTTTTGTGCTTCGTTTTAGTCGAACGAGTCAATCCCTTTCTAACTGTTTTAATTATGAGTAGACATGATCATTTGATAAACATACTTCTATGATCTCTATTGGCTTTAACTTGGGCGTTTATAAAAATTATGTAGCAAATAGATGCATGCATAAAATAAGTTTTTGACATAAATTGGCTAAAATATCAGATAAGATTTTAGCCTCAAGCTATAAAACTTACAAGCTATAATAAATACGACGAAGATTTAGCCTCCAGCTATAATTCTTATGATGATGATGATACTGATGTATGTCTTATATCCAGCGACAAATATTACATATATATTAAGGATGATGAAATGATAGCAATTCGCTGGATCGAATTGTCCAACAAAATAATTGAACCCGTAATCGAGGCTGGCCTGCTACCAGTCAAATCCATATTTAATAAAAACCTGTTTATATAATTTATGCTTTAAGTGCATTTATTATTATTCTAGCAACACTTGTTTTGTTTTGATATCACTTTTTGTTGCATGATTTGTTTGATTTTTCTCCATGTTTCTTTGTATCAAAAAGCTTAGTTTTTATTGTTCCATTATCCTTGTGACTTGCTATTGTACTAATATTCCAGTAGGCATGCAATTATTATTCTAAATAGTAAAAAAATATTTTTAACAAGTAAAGATTACCCCGTTTTGATTCAGACTTCCTTGTATCACTAGCATTTAATATACATACACTGACAAAATATTGTACCTGCAATCATATTACAATCACCCTGTCTGTCCGTCCGCCAGTCTGTCCGTTCAACAAATATTTTCAATTTTCTCTTCAAAAGCATTAGTATGCTTAGCATGCATTCTTTTTTCGATTTATTCCTTACACTCCTGGGGTCAAACAATCAAACAGAGTCCAAATGGTGTGAATTACGACTACAGTGGCTCGTGCTGTCGTCAACAATAAGCAAATACTCATACCGTATTATCAGATACTAGTATATAAGGCATTAACTTTGAAAAATGTAAACTTTTCAAACGAAAATAAAACATTTTTACAAGAGTAACATTAACACAAAATGACAGAAAGTAACCAACGACATCCACTGAATTGAAAGCATCTGACTTGGGAAAGCCAATATAAAATTTGGCCTGATTAAACGCGTTTACCAGCGATCAACACTCTGTTTAACAGCACAATATAAGAAAAAAAAACCTGTAAAATTCAGTTGGAAATAGCTCAACTAATCAATATTGAATTGAGCCCAAAACAATTACATTTTTATAATGAAAGACACAGAGTACCGATCTTAAAGTACCGCCAGGTACTGAAAGCTGATTCTTAAATGTTAAATTACCTGTGAATATTAAACGTATTTAGTTAAAAAGAAAAAAAAATAAGGAGATATGGTATGATTGCCAATAAGAAATGAAGTTGATGTAAGCAATGATAGGCAACCTTACGGCCTTCATCAATGAGAAAAATCCATACCGTATAGTCGACTATAAAAGGAACCAACTTGAAAAATATGAAACAATTCAATTGAGAAAACTACCGGCCTGATTTAAAACAAAACAAGTTACGAAAAACAAATATAACAGATATGAACCAACGACCACAAGTGAACCACAGGTTCCTGACATGGGACAAGCACATAAAGAATGAGTGCTCAACCCCCACTCCCTAAGCCTGGGACAGTGGTGCAACAGCACGACATAAGAACAATCTGTAAAAACCTTCCTTCAGAGAGCTTGGTTTACACATATATCACCTTCAATGGTGATCCTATGCATGGATATGTCGTAGAGTTTAACTTTTATATATAAATATATACCTCTTATGCGAGACAAAAATTGAAAATAAAAATTTTTGCTTAACTCAATCAATATGTGATAGTTTTAGAATCCACTTCTAATTGGATTAGTAAGGGTAGTCTTAATCCAAAAACAACTATGACAATATCAAGCCTTACTTATCAAAAGTACATTTTAAAAAGAAAATTACTGTAAAGACTGAAGTGGCAATATAGTTGTCGTAAAAGTGTAACAAGTATATAAATTGGCATTCTCGTCCACTTTTAATCAGAGGTTCATTTGCAAAGTATATCGAAAAACAAAGTCATGGTCAAAACCATGAAAGACAACTCAAATCAATCGTATGATAGGTAAAGATACGTGTATATACGTGGTCTTATGACAGTGAAGTTTTGGCGGGAATATCAATAATCACGTGATATATAAAAATCATGATTTCTTTCGTTTTTCATCATCTTAGAAATACTTGATATAGATAAAATTTATCCTGAATGGACTTTATAGTTTAGGAATACTTAGTTAAAACTTGAATGGCGCATTTAACAAAATTAATAGGTTAGCAATAACCGGTCCCGTTACGTGCGTACGTCGAGTTAGGTACGTATGTCATTTTATTGGAAATCTCTATTATGACGTAGAGGTGGCATTGACTTACGTGTAACTTTTTCAATTTTTTAATGCGACCTTTTGTTAACAATAGTGCTCGACACATTTAATGACCAAAAGGACAACTCAATTCCATCTTGATACAGGTAAATGTTTGAAAAAATGCTTATTTGTTTAAAATCAGAAAATGACGTAACGTCGTCTTCGAATTTTTAACAAATTAGTAAATGATAGATAAATCATTCAGGTCACTAGTTTTAATCTTGAAAATATTATAAATTAATATATGTAATTTCTTTTAATTAAAAACCAGGGTAACGTTTCTATTTTTGCCTAGTAAACATTTATTTATATCAGACAATGCACGCACGTGGACGAGGGTACTTATACCGTCTTTAAGAATGTGGCGCTTGGATTGTCAATGATAAAGTTAACTGGTCTGTATGTAGTTTTACTATCATATCTTTTTAACAACTCAGTACTCTTTGCCGATTTTGTTTTATTCTGGTACAAAACCTCTAATATAAATAGACTTTTGAAAATAATACAAAGTAGACTGTCTATTAAGTCTGTAATACTGTAAATTCAGAAATTATTGCGATGTTTTTATTATTGCGAAAAATGCGTCAGGGTTATAATCGCAATAATTTAAACTCGCGTTTTGAATTTTTTTATATGAATTAAACATCTTATTCTCAATATCGCAAAAATTAAAATCGCATTTTAGTCTAAAATGAAAAAATCGCAATAATAAATGCACGCAATAATTTCTGAATTTACAGTAGTATATAGATTTTTAGGTTGTATACCAGCTGGCCTTCGCACTAAAGTTCTTTCATCTTCATCGTTTTCTTTTTCGAAATACCCTTGAAAAAAATTCAGCAAGTGTTCAGCCTTCTCTTTATCAGTACTTACATTACACATTTTACAATCTCTTTCATCATATAATTCGGATGGGGGAATTTGGATTTTCATTTTGTCTTCATATGACAAGAAATTCTTCTTTGCTGACTCTGATATGTCTTTTTTACGATTTTCACATTCTTGTCTGACATTTGAGTTGGCTTTGTTCCTCACTAAGTTTTAGTTCCTTTCGACATAATTAAACATAGATCCTCTTGAAGCTTTGCGCAAACTATGCGCCCTCTACAAGACCTTTATAGTCTTACCCCGCGACATCCCTCATTATTTTTTCCAGAGGCTATGGAATAGGCAAATTCCAGTTGTTTTTCCCAAATTTTTTTGAAATTCCGAGCCCTAGTTTCAGTTTTTGGACAAAGCGCAACTCGAAACCTTGCGCAAACCATGCGCCTGTTTCTCCTCTACAACACCTATATAGCTATACCCCGTGAAACTCCACATTATTTTTTTCTCTAGAAGCCATTGAATAGGTGTAATACCACCAATTAATGCATGGTACGTCACATCCGGTTGCATACGAAAATAGGTCGAAAAAATATTGCCTTGAATTTGACAGTTGTAGGTAATTAATCCATCATTTTATTGCAGTAAAACATTTCTGGGTCATAAACATATACATGTATCTTGGGTATTTCAAAGCATCATTTTTTTTATTTATTTTGGGTTTCTGTAGAATATTTTGGAAACTTGAGGTTGCATGGTTACTAAAGCTTGTACACAGGTTATATAAGGGGGGAAATTTGATTGGTTAACTGGCAGTTATAGTTATTTTTTTATATGCAACGAAATTTTATGTGAATTTTTTTCTATAGTACTGGACAGGATAAAACTTTACTCATGCCAAGTATTTTTTTAATTTGAAACAAAGATAAATTCTGCACAATTTTTTGAAAAGTGCAAATTTTAAAAAGACTTATAGGGGAAAATCAATGGTGGTATTACACCTAATATGGGGTGCTGTATATGCACCTTTGACCTTGTGAGTACTCTCATGTGTTAAAATTTCTTGCTATTCAAGTGAAATATTACAAATAATGAAATATTCTGAGTGGATTGAGTCTCCAAAACATATTTTATGAGAACATTTCCTTGGAATTGGAACATACCATGAATATTAGTTAACAGAACAAGCCACACTTTACGGTGTTTTGAGGAGCTTTTTCTCCTTTTTTCTTATATTCTGCTATATTAGAAAGTTTTTTCTCAGAAATATTTTAATAAATATATAGTTATAAGTAAATGTGATTATTTTTTAAAGCAGTACCAACAAATTATTCACTAATAGAGAAGCTTTTTATGTCCCTCTCTGGAACGCAGCGTAAATTTAAGTTTTACTTAAGGACTTATTAAAACCTCCCGTAAACTTTTATATGGATTGTTCATTCTGCTTAATACTTCAATTACTCAATGTAATTTATTATAACATTTCTATCATAAATGAGTGAAAGTTACTTCATTATTTTTATTTATTGGCCTGAAAAGTTGAAATTTTGAGGAAATGACATGTATAAATGGACCAAAAGAGACCTTATAAAGAAGACAAAGGATCCATTAGTGGTATTTATCATCCTAAAGTTATCTTTTGTATCAAATTCAACTGTTTGTAGGCAGATGAGATAAATATTTAATCATTATTGGTCCACACTATATTCTATCATGATGCGGCTTGGTTTGGATTTTTCGAAGAAATTTTGCACGAATCGCTGAAGATGTCGTCGTACATTATACTAGATTTTTCTCAACTATTGAACTGATTATGACAAAACATGACAGGAAGGCTTGAAAAAACAGTATTACAAATGAAAAAATCCCTTTCAGTGTATTAAATAAAAATGTCTTCTTCAGGTGTAATACCACCAAATCATGGCACGTCACATCCGGTTGCATACAAAAATAGGTCGAAAAAAATATTCCCTTGAATTTGACAGTTGTAGGTAATTAATCCATCATTTTATTGCAGTAAAACATTTCTGGGTCATAAACATATACATGTATCTTGGGTATTTCAAAGAATCATTATTGTTTTATTTGGGGTTTCTATAGAATATTTTGGAAACTTGAGGTTGCATGGTTACTAAAGCTTGTACACAGGTTAAATAAGGGGCAAATTTGATTGGTAAACTGACAGTGATAGTTATTTTCTTATATGCAATGAAATGTTATGTTAATTTTTTAATTTGAAACAAAGATAAATTCTCCACATTTTTTTGAAAACTGCAAATTTAAAAAAAAAAAAAAAAGAAAATCAATGGAGGTATAACACCAATAGGCCAACGCCCTCTGTTTTTTCCTTTTTTTTTAAATTTTTGAACCCTAGTTTCAGATTTTTTAACATAGCGCCCTTCGATACCTTGCGCAAAAGATGCGCCTGTTTCTCCTCTACAAGACCTATATAGTCATACCCCGTGACACCCCTCATTATTTTTCTCTACAAGCCATGGAATAGGCCAACCCCCCTGTTTTTAACATTTTTTTCAAAATTTTGAGCTCTAGTTTAAGATTTTTGAACATAGCGCCCTTTGATACCTTGCGCAAAAGATGCGCCTGTTCCTCCTCTACAAGACCTATATAGTCATACCCCGTGACACCCCTCATTTTTTCTCTCTGGAAGCCATGGAATAGGCCAACCCCCCTGTTTTATAACATTTTTTTTCTAAATTTTGAGCTCTAGCTTCAGATTTTTGAACATAGCGCCCTTCGATACCTTGCGCAAAAGATGCGCCTGTTCCTCCTCTACGAGACCTATATAGTCATTCCCCGTGACACCCCTCATTTTTTCTCTCTGGAAGCCATGGAATAGGCTAACCCCCCTGTTTTTAACAATTTTTTTTTAAATTTTGAGCTCTAGTTTCAGATTTTTGAACATAGCGCCCTTCAATACGTTGCGCAAAAGATGTGCCTGTTTCTCCTCTACAAAACCTATATAGTCATACCCCGTGACACCCCTCATTATTTTTCTCTAGAAGCCATGGAATAGACCAACCCCCTGTTTTTAACAACTTTTTTTTTAAATTTTGAGCTCTAGTTTCAGATTTTTGAACATAGCGCCCTTCGATACCTTGCGCAAAAGATGCGCCTGTTTCTCCTCTACAAGACCTATATAGTCATACCCCGTGACACCCCTCATTATTTTTCTCTAGAAGCCATGGAATAGGCCAACCCCCCTGTTTTTAACAATTTTTTTTTTAATTCTTGAGCTCTAGTTTCAGATATTTGAACATAGCGCCCTTCGATACCTTGCGCAAAAGATGCGCCTGTTTCTCCTCTACAAGACCGATATAGTCATACCCAGTGTCACCCCTCATTATTTTTCTCTAGAAGCCATGGAATAGACCAACCCCCTGTTTTTAACAACTTTTTTTTTAAATTTTGAGCTCTAGTTTCAGATTTTTGAACAAATCCCCCGTCGATAACTTGCGCAAAAGATGCGCCTGTTTCTTTTTTACAAGATCTATATAGTCATACCCCGTGACACCCCTCATTATTTTTCTCTAGAAGCCATGGAAAAGGCCAACCCCCCTGTTTTTAACAATTCTTTTTTAAATTTTGAGCTCTAGTTTCAGATTTTTGAACATAGCGCCCTTCGATACCTTGCGCAAAAGATGTGCCTGTTTCTCCTCTACAAGACCTATATAGTCATACCCCGTGACACCCCTCATTATTTTTCTCTAGAAGCCATGGAATAGGCCAACCTCCCTGTTTTTAAGACTTTTTTTTCAAAATTTTGTGCTTTAGTTTCAGATTTTTGAACATAGCGCCCTTCGATACCTTACGCAAAAGATGCGCCTGTTTTTCCTCTACAAGACCTATATAGTCATACCCCGTGACACCACTAATTATTATTCTCTAGAAGCCATGGAATAGACCAACCCCCCTGTTTTTAACAATTGTTTTTTTTTAATTCTTGAGCTCTAGTTTCAGATTTTTGAACATAGCGCCCTTCGATACCTTGCGCAAAAGATGCGCCTGTTTCTCCTCTACAAGACCTATATAGTCATACCACGTGACACCCCTCATTATTTTTCTCTAGAAGCCATGGAATAGACCAACCCCCCTGTTTTTAACAATTTTTTTTTTTAAATTTGAGCTCTAGTTTCAGATTTTTGAACATAGCGCCCTCGATAGACCAACCCCCCTGTTTTTAACAATTTTTTTTTGAAATTTTGAGCTCTAGTTTCAGATTTTTGAACATAGCGCCCTTCGATACCTTGCGCTAAAGATGCGCCTGTTTCTCCTCTACAAGACCTATATAGTCATACCCCGTGACACCGCCCATTATTTTCTCTAGAAACCATGGAATAGACCAACCCCCTATTTTTAACAATTTTTTTTTTTAATTTTAAGCTCTAGTTTAAGATTTTTGAACATAGCGCCCTTCGATACTTTGGGCAAAAGATGCGCCTGTTTCTCCTCTACAACACCTATATAGTCACATTCCGTGACACCCCTCATTATTTCTCTCTAGAAGCCATGGAATAGGCCAACCCCCCTGTTTTTAACAGTTTTTTTTTTTTAATTTTGAGCTCTAGTTTCAGATTTTTGAACATAGCGCCCTTCGATACCTTGCGCAAAAGATGCGCCTGTTTCTCCTCTACAAGACCTATATAGTCATACTCCGTGACACCCCTCATTATTTTTCTCTACAAGCCATGGAATAGGCCAACCCCTGTTTTTAACATTTTTTTTTCAAAATTTTGAGCTATAGTTTCAGATTTTTGAACATAGCACCCTTCGATACCTTGCGCAAAAGATGCGCCTGTTTCTCTTCTACAAGATCTATATAGTCATAAACCTTGACACCCCTCATTATTTTTCTCTAGAAGCCATGGAAAAGGCCAACCTCCATGTTTTTAACATTTGTTTTTCAAAATTTTGAGCTCTAGTTTCAGATTTTTGAAAATAACGCCCTTCGATACCTTGCGCAAAAGATGCGCCTGTTTCTGCTTTTCAAGACCTATATAGTCATACCCCGTGACACTCCCCATTATTTTTCTCTAGAAGCCATTGAATAGACCAACCCCCCCGGTTTTTAACAATTTTTTTTTTTAATTTTGAGCTCTAGTTTCAGATTTTTGAACAAAGCACCCTTCGGTACCTTGCGCAAAAGATGCGCCTGTTTCTCCTCTACAAGACCTATATAGTCATACTGCGTGACACCCCTCATTATTTTTCTCTAGAAGCCATGGAATAGACCAACCCCCCTGTTTTTAACAATTTTTTTTTTTTAATTTTGAGCTCTAGTTTCAGATTTTTGAACATAGCGCCCTTCAATACCTTGCGCAAAAGATGCGCCTGTTTCTCCTTTTCAAGACCTATATAGTCATACCCCGTGACACTCCCCATTATTTTTCTCTAGAAGCCATTGAATAGACCATCCCCCCCGGTTTTTAACAATTTTTTTTTTTTAATTTTGAGCTCTAGTTTCAGATTTTTTTACATAGCGCCCTTCGGTACCTTGTGCAAAAGATGCGCCTGTTTCTCCTCTACAAGACCTATATAATCATACTGCGTGACACCCCTCATTATTTTTCTCTAGAAGCCATGGAATAGACCAACCCCCCTGTTTTTAACAATATTTTTTTTAAATTTTGAGCTCTAGTTTCAGATTTTTGAACATAGCGCCCTTCGGTACCTTGTGCAAGAGATGCGCCTGTTTCTCCTCTACAAGACCTATATAGTCATACTGCGTGACACCCATCATTATTTTTCTCTACAAGCCATGGAATAGACCAACCCCCCTGTTTTTAACAATTTTTTTTCAAAATTTTGAGCTATAGGTTCAGATTTTTGAACATAACACCCTTCGATACCTTGCGCAAAAGATGCGCCTGTTTCTACTCTACAAGACCTATATAGTCATACTCCGTGACACCCCTCATTATTTTTCTCTACAAGCCATGAAATAGGCCAACCCCTGTTTTTAAAATTTTTTTTTCAAAATTTTGAGCTATAGTTTCAGATTTTTGAACATAACACCCTTCGATACCTTGCGCAAAAAATGCGCCTGTTTCTCTTCTACAAGATCTATATAGTCATACCCCTTGAGCTCTAGTTTCAGATTTTTGAACATAGCGCCCTTCGATACCTTGCGCAAAAGATGCGCCTGTTTCTCCTCTACAAGACCTATATAGTCATACTCCGTGACACCCCTCATTATTTTTCTCTAGAAGCCATGGAATAGACCAACCCCCCTGTTTTTAACAATGTTTTTTTTTAATTTTGAGCTCTAGTTTCAGATTTTTGAACATAGCGCCCTTCGATACCTTGCGCAAAAGATGCGCCTGTTTCTCCTCTACAAGACCTAAATAGTCATACTCCGTGACACCCCTCATTATTTTTCTCTAGAAGCCATGGAATAGACCAACCCCCTGTTTTTAACAACTTTTTTTTTAAATTTTGAGCTCTAGTTTCAGATTTTTGAACATAGCGCCCTTCGATACCTTGCGCAAAAGATGCGCCTGTTTCTCTTCTACAAGATCTATATAGTCATACCCCTTGACACCCCTCATTATTTTTCTCTAGAAGCCATGGAAAAGGCCAACCTCCCTGTTTTTAACATTTGTTTTTCAAAATTTTGAGCTATAGTTTCAGATTTTTGAACGTAGCACCCTTCAATACCTTGCGCAAAAGATGCGCCTGTTTCTCCTGTTCAAGACCTATATAATCATACCCCGTGACACTCCCCATTATTTTTCTCTAGAAGCCATTGAATAGACCAACCCCCCCGGTTTTTAACAATTTTTTTTTTAAATTTTGAGCTCTAGCTTCAGATTTTTGAACATAGCACCCTTCGGTACTTGCGCAAAAGATGCGCCTGTTTCTACTCTACAAGACCTATATAGTCATTCTGCGTGACACCCCTCATTATTTTTCTCTAGAAGCCATGGAATAGACCAACCCCCCTGTTTTTAACAATATTTTTTTTAAATTTTGAACTCTAGTTTCAGATTTTTGAACATAGCGCCCTTCGATATCTTGCGCAAAAGATGCGCCTGTTTCTCCTCTACAAGACCTATATAGTCATACCCCATGACACCCCCCATTATTTTTCTCTAGAAGCCATGGAATAGACCAACCCTCTGTTTTTAACAATTTTTTTTTTTAATTTTGAGCTCTAGATTCAGATTTTTGAACATAGCGCCCTTCGATACCTTGCGCAAAAGATGCGCCTGTTTCTCCTCTACAAGACCTATATAGTCATACCCCGTGACACCCCCCATTATTTTTCTCTAGAAGCCATGGAATAGACCAACCCCCCTGTTTTTAACAATTTTTTTCTTAATTTTGAGCTCTAGTTTCAGATTTTTGAACATAGCGCCCTTCAATACCTTGCGCAAAAGATGCGCCTGTTTCTCCTTTTCAAGACCTATATAATCATACCCCGTGACACTCCCCATTATTTTTCTCTAGAAGCCATTGAATAGACCCCCCCCCCCCCCCCCCCCCCCCCCCCCCGGTTTTTAACAAATTTTTTTTTAAATTTTGAGCACTAGTTTCAGATTTTTCAACATAGCGCCCTTCGATACCTTGCGCAAAAGATGCGCCTGTTTCTCCCCTACAAGACCTATATAGTCATACCCCATGACACCCCCATTATTTTTCTCTACAAGCCATGGAATAGGCCAACCCCTGTTTTTAACATTTTTTTTTCAAAATTTTGAGCTCTAGTTTCAGATTTTTGAACATAGTGCCCTTCGATACCTTGCGCAAAAGATGCGCCTGTTTCTCCTCTACAAGACCTATATAGTCATACCCCGTGACACCCCCCATTATTTTTCTCTAGAAGCCATGGAATAGGCGAACCCCTGTTTTTAACAATTTTTTTTTTTTTAATTTTGAGCTCTAGTTTCAGATTTTTGAACATAGCGCCCTTCAATACCTTGCGCAAAAGATACGCCTGTTTCTGCTTTTCAAGACCTATATAATGATACCCCGTGACACTCCCCATTATTTTTCTCTAGAAGCCATTGAATAGACCAACCCCCCCGGTTTTTAACAATTTTTTTTTTAAATTTTGAGCTCTAGTTTCAGATTTTTGAACATAGCACCCTTCGGTACTTGCGCAAAAGATGCGCCTGTTTCTCCTCTACAAGACCTATATAGTCATTCTGCGTGACACCCCTCATTATTTTTCTCTAGAAGCCATGGAATAGACCAACCCCCCTGTTTTTAACAATATTTTTTTCAAATTTTGAACTCTAGTTTCAGATTTTTGAACATAGCGCCCTTCGATACCTTGCGCAAAAGATGCGCCTGTTTCTCCTCTACAAGACCTATATAGTCATACCCCATGACACCCCCCATTATTTTTCTCTAGAAGCCATGGAATAGACCAACCCTCTGTTTTTAACAATTTTTTTTTTTAATTTTGAGCTCTAGTTTCAGATTTTTGAACATAGCGCCCTTCGATACCTTGCGCAAAAGATGCGCCTTTTTCTCCTCTACAAGACCTATATAGTCATACCCCGTGACACCCCCCATTATTTTTCTCTATAAACCATGGAATAGACCAACCCCCCTGTTTTTAACAATTTTTTTCTTAATTTTGAGCTCTAGTTTAAGATTTTTGAACATAGCGCCCTTCGATACCTTGCGCAAAAGATGCGCCTGTTTCTCCTCTACAACACCTAAATAGTCAGATCCCGTGACACCCCTCATTATTTTTCTCTACAAGCCATGGAATAGGCCAACCCCCCTGTTTTCAACATTTTTTTTTTTTTAATTTTGAGCTCTAGTTTCAGATTTTTGAACATAGCGCCCTTCGATACCTTGCGCAAAAGATGCGCCTGTTTCTCCTCTACAAGACCTATATAGTCATACTCCGTGACACCCCTCATTATTTTTCTCTACAAGCCATGGAATAGGCCAACCCCTGTTTTTAACAATTTTTTTTTTTAATTTTGAGCTCTAGTTTCAGATTTTTGAACATAGCGCCCTTCAATACCTTGCGCAAAAGATGCGCCTGTTTCTCCTTTTCAAGACCTATATAATCATACCCCGTGACACTCCCCATTATTTTTCTCTAGAAGCCATTGAATAGACCAACCAACCCCCCCCCCGGTTTTTAACAATTTTTTTTTAAAAGTTTGAGCTCTAGTTTCAGATTTTTGAACATAGCGCCCTTCGGTACCTTGCGCAAAAGATGCGCCTGTTTCTCCTCTACAAGACCTATATAGTCATACTGCGTGACACCCCTCATTAATTTTCTCTAGAAGCCATGGAATAGACCAACCCCCCTGTTTTTAACAATATTTTTTTTAAATTTTGAGCTCTAGTTTCAGATTTTTGAACATAGCGCCCTTCGATACCTTGCGCAAAAGATGCGCCTGTTTCTCCTCTACAAGACCTATATAGTCATACCCCGTGACACCCCCCATTATTTTTCTCTAGAAGCCATGGAATAGACCAACCCTCTGTTTTTAACAATTTTTTTTTTTAATTTTGAGCTCTACTTTCAGATTTTTGAACATAGCGCCCTTCGATACCTTGCGCAAAAGATGCGCCTTTTTCTCCTCTACAAGACCCATATAGTAATACCCCGTGACACCCCCCATTATTTTTCTCTAGAAGCCATGGAATAGACCAACCCCCCTGTTTTTAACAATTTTTTTCTTAATTTTGAGCTCTAGTTTAAGATTTTTGAACATAGCGCCCTTCGATACCTTGCGCAAAAGATGCGCCTTTTTCTCCTCTACAAGACCCATATAGTAATACCCCGTGACACCCCCCATTATTTTTCTCTAGAAGCCATGGAATAGACCAACCCCCCTGTTTTTAACAATTTTTTTCTTAATTTTGAGCTCTAGTTTAAGATTTTTGAACATAGCGCCCTTCGATACCTTGCGCAAAAGATGCGCCTTTTTCTCCTCTACAAGACCCATATAGTAATACCCCGTGACACCCCCCATTATTTTTCTCTAGAAGCCATGGAATAGGCAAACCCCCCTGTTTTCAACATTTTTTTTTTTTTAATTTTGAGCTCTAGTTTCAGATTTTTGAACATAGCGCCCTTCGATACCTTGCGCAAAAGATGCGCCTGTTTCTCCTCTACAAGACCTATATAGTCATACTCCGTGACACCCCTCATTATTTTTCTCTACAAGCCATGGAATAGGCCAACCCCTGTTTTTAACAATTTTTTTTTTTAATTTTGAGCTCTAGTTTCAGATTTTTGAACATAGCGCCCTTCAATACCTTGCACAAAAGATGCGCCTGTTTCTCCTTTTCAAGACCTATATAATCATACCCCGTGACACTCCCCATTATTTTTTTCTAGAAGCCATTGAATAGACCAACCAACCCCCCCCCCCCGGTTTTTAACAATTTTTTTTTTAAATTTTGAGCTCTAGTTTCAGATTTTTGAACATAGCGCCCTTCGGTACCTTGCGCAAAAGATGCGCCTGTTTCTCCTCTACAAGACCTATATAGTCATACTGCGTGACACCCCTCATTAATTTTCTCTAGAAGCCATGGAATAGGCCAACCCCCCTGTTTTTAACAATTTTTTTTTTTAATTTTGAGCTCTAGTTTCAGATTTTTGAACATAGCGCCCTTCGATACCTTGCGCAAAAGATGCGCCTGTTTCTACTCTACAAGACAAATATAGTCATACTCCGTGACACCCCTCATTATTTTTCTCTACAAGCCATGGAATAGGCCAACCCCTGTTTTTAACAATTTTTTTTTCAAAATTTTGAGCTCTAGTTTCAGATTTTTGAACATGGCACCCTTCGATACCTTGCGCAAAAGATGCGCCTGTTTCTCCTCTACAAGATCTATATAGTCATACCCCTTGACACCCCTCATTATTTTTCTCTAGAAGCCATGGAAAAGGCCAACCTCCCTGTTTTTAACATTTGTTTTTCAAAATTTTGAGCTCTAGTTTCACATTTTTGAACATAACGCCCTTTGATACCTTGCGCAAACGATGCGCCTGTTTCTCCTCTACAAGACCTATATAGTCATACCCCGTGACACCCCCAATTATTTTTCTCTAGAAGCCATGGAATAGACCGCCCCTCTGTTTTTAACAATTTTTTTTTTTAATTTTGAGCTCTTGTTTCAGATTTTTGAACATAGCGCCCTTCATTACCTTGGGCAAAAGATGCGCCTGTTTCTCCTCTACAAGACCTATATAGTCATACCCCGTGACACACCTCATTATTTTTCTCTAGAAGCCATGGAATAGGCAAACCCCCCTGTTTTTAACATTTTTTTTCAAAATTTTGAGCTCTAGTTTCAGATTTTTGAACATAGCGCCCTTCCATACCTTGAGCAAAAGATGCGCCTGTTTCTCTTCTACAAGATCTATATAGTCAGACCCCGTGACACCCCTCATTATTTTTCTCTAGAAGCCATGGAATAGACCAACCCCCCTGTTTTTAAGAATATTTTTTTTTATATTTTGAGCTCTAGTTTCAGATTTTTGAACATAGCGCCCTTCGATACCTTGCGCAAAAGATGCGCCTGTTTCTCCTCTACAAGACAAATATAGTCATACTCCGTGACACCCCTCATTATTTTTCTCTACAAGCCATGGAATAGGCCAACCCCTGTTTTTAAAAAATTTTGTTCAAAATTTTGAGCTCTAGTTTCAGATTTTTTAACATAGCACCCTTCGATACCTTGCGCAAAATATGAGCCTGTTTCTCCTCTACAAGATCTATATAGTCATACCCCTTGACACCCCTCATTATTTTGCTCTAGAAGCCATGGAAAAGGCCAACCACCCTGTTTTTAACATTTGTTTTTCAAAATTTTGAGCTCTAGTTTCAGATTTTTTAACATAACGCCCTTCGATACCTTGCGCAAAAGATGCGCCTGTTTCTCCTCTACAAGACCTATATAGTCATACCCCGTGACACCCCCCATTATTTTTCTCTAGAAGCCATGGAATAGACCAACCCTCTGTTTTTAACAATTTTTTTTTTTAATTTTGAGCTCTACTTTCAGATTTTTGAACATAGCGCCCTTCGATACCTTGCGCAAAAGATGCGCCTTTTTCTCCTCTACAAGACCCATATAGTAATACCCCGTGACACCCCCCATTATTTTTCTCTAGAAGCCATGGAATAGACCAACCCCCCTGTTTTTAACAATTTTTTTCTTAATTTTGAGCTCTAGTTTAAGATTTTTGAACATAGCGCCCTTCGATACCTTGCGCAAAAGATGCGCCTTTTTCTCCTCTACAAGACCCATATAGTAATACCCCGTGACACCCCCCATTATTTTTCTCTAGAAGCCATGGAATAGGCAAACCCCCCTATTTTTAACATTTTTTTTCAAAATTTTGAGCTCTAGTTTCAGATTTTTGAACATAGCGCCCTTCGATACCTTGCGCAAAAGATGCGCCTGTTTCTCCTCTACAAGATCTATATAGTCAGACCCCGTGACACCCCTCATTATTTTTCTCTAGAAGCCATGGAATAGACCAACCCCCCTGTTTTTAAGAATATTTTTTTTTATATTTTGAGCTCTAGTTTCAGATTTTTGAACATAGCGCCCTTCGATACCTTGCGCAAAAGATGCGCCTGTTTCTCCTCTACAAGACAAATATAGTCATACTCCGTGACACCCCTCATTATTTTTCTCTACAAGCCATGGAATAGGCCAACCCCTGTTTTTAAAATTTTTTTTTCAAAATTTTGAGCTCTAGTTTCAGATTTTTGAACATAGCACCCTTCGATACCTTGCGAAAAAGATGAGCCTGTTTCTCCTCTACAAGATCTATATAGTCATACCCCTTGACACCCCTCATTATTTTGCTCTAGAAGCCATGGAAAAGGCCAACCTCCCTGTTTTTAACATTTTTTTTTTAAAATTTTGAGCTCTAGTTTCAGATTTTTGAACATAACGCCCTTCGATACCTTGCGAAAAAGATGCGCCTGTTTCTCCTCTACAAGACAAATATAGTCATACCCCGTGACACACCTCATTATTTTTCTCTAGAAGCCATGGAATAGGCAAACCCCCCTGTTTTTAACATTTTTTTTCAAAATTATGAGCTCTAGTTTCAGATTTTTTAACATAGCGCCCTTCGATACCTTGCGAAAAAGATGCGCCTGTTTCTCCTCTACAAGACAAATATAGTCATACCCCGTGACACCCCTCATTATTTTTCTCTAGAAGCCATGGAATAGACCAACCCCCCTGTTTTTAAGAATATATTTTTTATATTTTGAGCTCTAGTTTCAGATTTTTGAACATAGCGCCCTTCGATACCTTGCGCAAAAGATGCGCCTGTTTCTCGTCTACAAGACCTATATAATCATACCCCGTGACACCCCTCATTATTTTTCTCTAGAAGCCATGGAATAGGCCAACCCCCATTTCTGCAAATGTGTATCTTAGTTCAATTTAACAATGACATCAAAGGTGCTGTATTTTACAGGGAAGGACTACTTTTACATACGTTCTAAGTTGAAGTGGGTGCATTAGTGGTCTTACACCTACAAATAATCCCTTGACAGATGCAGATTTACTGTGGTACTGAATATTAGCCTAAAAAGAGATGTGACTTGTTTTATCAATGGATGGGATACATACCATTTCATGATAGAGTTGAAATTGCAATATTTGGACGGAATGTCTGCCTTTTTAAATATTTTTCATTTAACGGCCGTTGCTGTCTTATTCATTTTTTCGGTTGGTAGATATATCGCCTTATTGTTCGCTGGCTTATTGTTCGCTAGTTATTGTTTGCTAGCTTCAGCCTGGTTTAAAATAGTCAGTTTTAAAACATGCTATCGTGTTACCATTAAAAAGACAAACTATACAAGAACTGCACATAAGGTTTAGACATAGGCTTTCCATGAAGATTATATAAAATTAGATCATGATAACTTGTATGTATACCTATGGAAGATTTGCATGTACTTTCACGGCAATGGCTGCATGACTGCATTCTCTATAGACGACACGTTGATGATCATATTTTTTTTGGAAAATTGAAATTATCCCACACCAAATTTACTCTTTTTAAACACTTATTTCCTAAATGAATTCATATTATACACATACCTTGCTGAGTGAACATGGTCCGAGTACACAGTTATTTCGTAGTGCATTTCTTTTAGACAATAAATGAAAATTAAAAAAATCCCACCTGCGCTTTCTCAATAATATTTTTACAGTGTGTTGTACTACTTTTGGGACAAATTATATCAAAATTATAGAAAACTTCATCGGCTCTAACTCAAAATACGGACAATTTCATGCTAAGGGGGTCTTCAAATCTTTTGACAGCCTCCGAAGTGCTAATTTTTAACATTTTTCAGCTGGACCAAATCACTACTTTACTTTAAAATTCATGGCCCAATTTTTTTTACAGTGTCATTTCACCCCCCTACTTACTATTTGAGTCATAAAACATGGAGAAATAAATTTGGAAGGGGTATAAAAAAAATCGACAAGTAACACACTGTCCACACTAGGGACTATATTCGACGATAACTGTGTACCCGGACCTAATAGGGTAGAAAAAGTTGACCAATCTTAATGAAACTTGGTATGACCAAAGCTTATTAAATTATAAGACTGCTTACAAAGTTTCATGGCAATAGGATATATATTATAGACAATATGACTAATTCTATATTCAACTTTGAGTGTTAAATTTAGACGTTAAAATTGAAAATTTTCAACTATCAACATTTGGGGCTTAAAAAATTAAAATATTACAAAAAAATACTTTTGAAATGCCTTAATATATAATATATTATGTATTAAAAGCAATAGAGTACTCATTTGATTTATCAGACTTATAATGATTATTAAAAAGTCAAATTTATATGAGCCTGTGACTAAAAATGGAGGTTTTCCAATGAAGGGGGGCCTTACATGAAGATGTAATATTTTCCAGCAATTTTAAATTTGTAAAGCTTTTTGGTTATAAATAATCCTTACATATGTATTTAATGTACTTTAAATGGAAAGAAAACTTACAAATAACATATCACATTAGTTTAAAAGGGTCTTAGGCCAAGTAAGACTGAAAATAATTTAGGGTCAATTTAGGCCGTATCACATATTTACATTTAAAAATGCATATTGAAGCTATATGAAATAAAATTTTGTGTCTTTTCTATCATTTCTATACTCAGGTGACATGATATAATAAATCTGAGCACAAAAAGACTCTTGCATTCAACTTTTTTTGCAGACAGTATGGTCTGATACAAAGATTTTTCACTTTTTAGTGAAAAACATGCATGCAATTTTAGTCTCAACAGGCTTATATTTGAACCACTTGCTATCCTACAGAAGAAAAGAAAGATATTATGTGACATAAAACAGGTACAAAAGACATTGTTAAATGCTTTTTATACAAATTTAGTGAGGTCTTTATAATGGACTTCAACTTTTATGTTCCAAGATCCTCACATTTAACTTGATCCAAACAGGGCGTTAGACGAGGACCATATATACAACACATTTTGCACATATTGTCTGAGATAATCTTCTTTTCTGTAGATTCAGAGTTCACAAATGAGTAATACAACTGGATTGAAGCATAGAAACCCAAATATTGACACATAAAAACCTGTCAGATAGAAAGTCAGAATGCCACTTATGCATCAAAATTGAAAAAGCTATGAAATGCTTATTTTGACCATAAAATGCCAAAATTGGTCATTTTTGCAGAAATTCTATCAAATAAAAGTTTAAATCCTTTAGTTTTATGCTATTTGATAAATTGACACCATCAAATCACTCAGGGAAGTTGCCAAAGTACAGATTCTATATTTCCTGATTTCACCTCTTAGGTCCGAGTACACAGTTATTTCGTAGTGCATTTCTTTTAGACAATAAATGAAAATTAAAAAAGTCCCACCTGCGCTTTCTCAATAATATTTTTACAGTGTGTTGTACTACTTTTGGGACAAATTATATCAAAATTATAGAAAACTTCATCGGCTCTAACTCAAAATACGGACAATTTCATGCTAAGGGGGTCTTCAAATCTTTTGACAGCCTCCGAAGTGCTAATTTTTAACATTTTTCAGCTGGACCAAATCACTACTTTACTTTAAAATTCATGGCCCAAATTTTTTTACAGTGTCATTTCACCCCCCTACTTACTATTTGAGTCATAAAACATGGAGAAATAAATTTGGAAGGGGTATAAAAAAAAATCGACAAGTAACACACTGTCCACACTAGGGACTATATTCGACGATAACTGTGTACCCGGACCTAATAGGGTAGAAAAAGTTGACCAATCTTAATGAAACTTGGTATGACCAAAGCTTATTAAATTATAAGACTGCTTACAAAGTTTCATGGCAATAGGATATATATTATAGACAATATGACTAATTCTATATTCAACTTTGAGTGTTAAATTTAGACGTTAAAATTGAAAATTTTCAACTATCAACATTTGGGGCTTAAAAAATTAAAATATTACAAAAAAATACTTTTGAAATGCCTTAATATATAATATATTATGTATTAAAAGCAATAGAGTACTCATTTGATTTATCAGACTTATAATGATTATTAAAAAGTCAAATTTATATGAGCCTGTGACTAAAAATGGAGGTTTTCCAATGAAGGGGGGCCTTACATGAAGATGTAATATTTTCCAGCAATTTTAAATTTGTAAAGCTTTTTGGTTATAAATAATCCTTACATATGTATTTAATGTACTTTAAATGGAAAGAAAACTTACAAATAACATATCACATTAGTTTAAAAGGGTCTTAGGCCAAGTAAGACTGAAAATAATTTAGGGTCAATTTAGGCCGTATCACATATTTACATTTAAAAATGCATATTGAAGCTATATGAAATAAAATTTTGTGTCTTTTCTATCATTTCTATACTCAGGTGACATGATATAATAAATCTGAGCACAAAAAGACCCTTGCATTCAACTTTTTTTGCAGACAGTATGGTCTGATACAAAGATTTTTCACTTTTTAGTGAAAAACATGCATGCAATTTTAGTCTCAACAGGCTTATATTTGAACCACTTGCTATCCTACAGAAGAAAAGAAAGATATTATGTGACATAAAACAGGTACAAAAGACATTGTTAAATGCTTTTTATACAAATTTAGTGAGGTCTTTATAATGGACTTCAACTTTTATGTTCCAAGATCCTCACATTTAACTTGATCCAAACAGGGCGTTAGACGAGGACCATATATACAACACATTTTGCACATATTGTCTGAGATAATCTTCTTTTCTGTAGATTCAGAGTTCACAAATGAGTAATACAACTGGATTGAAGCATAGAAACCCAAATATTGACACATAAAAACCTGTCAGATAGAAAGTCAGAATGCCACTTATGCATCAAAATTGAAAAAGCTATGAAATGCTTATTTTGACCATAAAATGCCAAAATTGGTCATTTTTGCAGAAATTCTATCAAATAAAAGTTTAAATCCTTTAGTTTTATGCTATTTGATAAATTGACACCATCAAATCACTCAGGGAAGTTGCCAAAGTACAGATTCTATATTTCCTGATTTCACCTCTTAGGTCCGAGTACACAGTTATTTCGTAGTGCATTTCTTTTAGACAATAAATGAAAATTAAAAAAGTCCCACCTGCGCTTTCTCAATAATATTTTTACAGTGTGTTGTACTACTTTTGGGACAAATTATATCAAAATTATAGAAAACTTCATCGGCTCTAACTCAAAATACGGACAATTTCATGCTAAGGGGGTCTTCAAATCTTTTGACAGCCTCCGAAGTGCTAATTTTTTACATTTTTCAGCTGGACCAAATCACTACTTTACTTTAAAATTCATGGCCCAAATTTTTTTACAGTGTCATTTCACCCCCCTACTTACTATTTGAGTCATAAAACATGGAGAAATAAATTTGGAAGGGGTATAAAAAAAATCGACAAGTAACACACTGTCCACACTAGGGACTATATTCGACGATAACTGTGTACCCGGACCTAATAGGGTAGAAAAAGTTGACCAATCTTAATGAAACTTGGTATGACCAAAGCTTATTAAATTATAAGACTGCTTACAAAGTTTCATGGCAATAGGATATATATTATAGACAATATGACTAATTCTATATTCAACTTTGAGTGTTAAATTTAGACGTTAAAATTGAAAATTTTCAACTATCAACATTTGGGGCTTAAAAAATTAAAATATTACAAAAAAATACTTTTGAAATGCCTTAATATATAATATATTATGTATTAAAAGCAATAGAGTACTCATTTGATTTATCAGACTTATAATGATTATTAAAAAGTCAAATTTATATGAGCCTGTGACTAAAAATGGAGGTTTTCCAATGAAGGGGGGCCTTACATGAAGATGTAATATTTTCCAGCAATTTTAAATTTGTAAAGCTTTTTGGTTATAAATAATCCTTACATATGTATTTAATGTACTTTAAATGGAAAGAAAACTTACAAATAACATATCACATTAGTTTAAAAGGGTCTTAGGCCAAGTAAGACTGAAAATAATTTAGGGTCAATTTAGGCCGTATCACATATTTACATTTAAAAATGCATATTGAAGCTATATGAAATAAAATTTTGTGTCTTTTCTATCATTTCTATACTCAGGTGACATGATATAATAAATCTGAGCACAAAAAGACTCTTGCATTCAACTTTTTTTGCAGACAGTATGGTCTGATACAAAGATTTTTCACTTTTTAGTGAAAAACATGCATGCAATTTTAGTCTCAACAGGCTTATATTTGAACCACTTGCTATCCTACAGAAGAAAAGAAAGATATTATGTGACATAAAACAGGTACAAAAGACATTGTTAAATGCTTTTTATACAAATTTAGTGAGGTCTTTATAATGGACTTCAACTTTTATGTTCCAAGATCCTCACATTTAACTTGATCCAAACAGGGCGTTAGACGAGGACCATATATACAACACATTTTGCACATATTGTCTGAGATAATCTTCTTTTCTGTAGATTCAGAGTTCACAAATGAGTAATACAACTGGATTGAAGCATAGAAACCCAAATATTGACACATAAAAACCTGTCAGATAGAAAGTCAGAATGCCACTTATGCATCAAAATTGAAAAAGCTATGAAATGCTTATTTTGACCATAAAATGCCAAAATTGGTCATTTTTGCAGAAATTCTATCAAATAAAAGTTTAAATCCTTTAGTTTTATGCTATTTGATAAATTGACACCATCAAATCACTCAGGGAAGTTGCCAAAGTACAGATTCTATATTTCCTGATTTCACCTCTTAGGTCCGAGTACACAGTTATTTCGTAGTGCATTTCTTTTAGACAATAAATGAAAATTAAAAAAGTCCCACCTGCGCTTTCTCAATAATATTTTTACAGTGTGTTGTACTACTTTTGGGACAAATTATATCAAAATTATAGAAAACTTCATCGGCTCTAACTCAAAATACGGACAATTTCATGCTAAGGGGGTCTTCAAATCTTTTGACAGCCTCCGAAGTGCTAATTTTTAACATTTTTCAGCTGGACCAAATCACTACTTTACTTTAAAATTCATGGCCCAAATTTTTTTACAGTGTCATTTCACCCCCCTACTTACTATTTGAGTCATAAAACATGGAGAAATAAATTTGGAAGGGGTATAAAAAAAATCGACAAGTAACACACTGTCCACACTAGGGACTATATTCGACGATAACTGTGTACCCGGACCTAATAGGGTAGAAAAAGTTGACCAATCTTAATGAAACTTGGTATGACCAAAGCTTATTAAATTATAAGACTGCTTACAAAGTTTCATGGCAATAGGATATATATTATAGACAATATGACTAATTCTATATTCAACTTTGAGTGTTAAATTTAGACGTTAAAATTGAAAATTTTCAACTATCAACATTTGGGGCTTAAAAAATTAAAATATTACAAAAAAATACTTTTGAAATGCCTTAATATATAATATATTATGTATTAAAAGCAATAGAGTACTCATTTGATTTATCAGACTTATAATGATTATTAAAAAGTCAAATTTATATGAGCCTGTGACTAAAAATGGAGGTTTTCCAATGAAGGGGGGCCTTACATGAAGATGTAATATTTTCCAGCAATTTTAAATTTGTAAAGCTTTTTGGTTATAAATAATCCTTACATATGTATTTAATGTACTTTAAATGGAAAGAAAACTTACAAATAACATATCACATTAGTTTAAAAGGGTCTTAGGCCAAGTAAGACTGAAAATAATTTAGGGTCAATTTAGGCCGTATCACATATTTACATTTAAAAATGCATATTGAAGCTATATGAAATAAAATTTTGTGTCTTTTCTATCATTTCTATACTCAGGTGACATGATATAATAAATCTGAGCACAAAAAGACTCTTGCATTCAACTTTTTTTGCAGACAGTATGGTCTGATACAAAGATTTTTCACTTTTTAGTGAAAAACATGCATGCAATTTTAGTCTCAACAGGCTTATATTTGAACCACTTGCTATCCTACAGAAGAAAAGAAAGATATTATGTGACATAAAACAGGTACAAAAGACATTGTTAAATGCTTTTTATACAAATTTAGTGAGGTCTTTATAATGGACTTCAACTTTTATGTTCCAAGATCCTCACATTTAACTTGATCCAAACAGGGCGTTAGACGAGGACCATATATACAACACATTTTGCACATATTGTCTGAGATAATCTTCTTTTCTGTAGATTCAGAGTTCACAAATGAGTAATACAACTGGATTGAAGCATAGAAACCCAAATATTGACACATAAAAACCTGTCAGATAGAAAGTCAGAATGCCACTTATGCATCAAAATTGAAAAAGCTATGAAATGCTTATTTTGACCATAAAATGCCAAAATTGGTCATTTTTGCAGAAATTCTATCAAATAAAAGTTTAAATCCTTTAGTTTTATGCTATTTGATAAATTGACACCATCAAATCACTCAGGGAAGTTGCCAAAGTACAGATTCTATATTTCCTGATTTCACCTCTTAGGTCCGAGTACACAGTTATTTCGTAGTGCATTTCTTTTAGACAATAAATGAAAATTAAAAAAGTCCCACCTGCGCTTTCTCAATAATATTTTTACAGTGTGTTGTACTACTTTTGGGACAAATTATATCAAAATTATAGAAAACTTCATCGGCTCTAACTCAAAATACGGACAATTTCATGCTAAGGGGGTCTTCAAATCTTTTGACAGCCTCCGAAGTGCTAATTTTTAACATTTTTCAGCTGGACCAAATCACTACTTTACTTTAAAATTCATGGCCCAAATTTTTTTTACAGTGTCATTTCACCCCCCTACTTACTATTTGAGTCATAAAACATGGAGAAATAAATTTGGAAGGGGTATAAAAAAAATCGACAAGTAACACACTGTCCACACTAGGGACTATATTCGACGATAACTGTGTACCCGGACCTAATAGGGTAGAAAAAGTTGACCAATCTTAATGAAACTTGGTATGACCAAAGCTTATTAAATTATAAGACTGCTTACAAAGTTTCATGGCAATAGGATATATATTATAGACAATATGACTAATTCTATATTCAACTTTGAGTGTTAAATTTAGACGTTAAAATTGAAAATTTTCAACTATCAACATTTGGGGCTTAAAAAATTAAAATATTACAAAAAAATACTTTTGAAATGCCTTAATATATAATATATTATGTATTAAAAGCAATAGAGTACTCATTTGATTTATCAGACTTATAATGATTATTAAAAAGTCAAATTTATATGAGCCTGTGACTAAAAATGGAGGTTTTCCAATGAAGGGGGGCCTTACATGAAGATGTAATATTTTCCAGCAATTTTAAATTTGTAAAGCTTTTTGGTTATAAATAATCCTTACATATGTATTTAATGTACTTTAAATGGAAAGAAAACTTACAAATAACATATCACATTAGTTTAAAAGGGTCTTAGGCCAAGTAAGACTGAAAATAATTTAGGGTCAATTTAGGCCGTATCACATATTTACATTTAAAAATGCATATTGAAGCTATATGAAATAAAATTTTGTGTCTTTTCTATCATTTCTATACTCAGGTGACATGATATAATAAATCTGAGCACAAAAAGACTCTTGCATTCAACTTTTTTTGCAGACAGTATGGTCTGATACAAAGATTTTTCACTTTTTAGTGAAAAACATGCATGCAATTTTAGTCTCAACAGGCTTATATTTGAACCACTTGCTATCCTACAGAAGAAAAGAAAGATATTATGTGACATAAAACAGGTACAAAAGACATTGTTAAATGCTTTTTATACAAATTTAGTGAGGTCTTTATAATGGACTTCAACTTTTATGTTCCAAGATCCTCACATTTAACTTGATCCAAACAGGGCGTTAGACGAGGACCATATATACAACACATTTTGCACATATTGTCTGAGATAATCTTCTTTTCTGTAGATTCAGAGTTCACAAATGAGTAATACAACTGGATTGAAGCATAGAAACCCAAATATTGACACATAAAAACCTGTCAGATAGAAAGTCAGAATGCCACTTATGCATCAAAATTGAAAAAGCTATGAAATGCTTATTTTGACCATAAAATGCCAAAATTGGTCATTTTTGCAGAAATTCTATCAAATAAAAGTTTAAATCCTTTAGTTTTATGCTATTTGATAAATTGACACCATCAAATCACTCAGGGAAGTTGCCAAAGTACAGATTCTATATTTCCTGATTTCACCTCTTAGGTCCGAGTACACAGTTATTTCGTAGTGCATTTCTTTTAGACAATAAATGAAAATTAAAAAAGTCCCACCTGCGCTTTCTCAATAATATTTTTACAGTGTGTTGTACTACTTTTGGGACAAATTATATCAAAATTATAGAAAACTTCATCGGCTCTAACTCAAAATACGGACAATTTCATGCTAAGGGGGTCTTCAAATCTTTTGACAGCCTCCGAAGTGCTAATTTTTAACATTTTTCAGCTGGACCAAATCACTACTTTACTTTAAAATTCATGGCCCAAATTTTTTTTACAGTGTCATTTCACCCCCCTACTTACTATTTGAGTCATAAAACATGGAGAAATAAATTTGGAAGGGGTATAAAAAAAATCGACAAGTAACACACTGTCCACACTAGGGACTATATTCGACGATAACTGTGTACCCGGACCTAATAGGGTAGAAAAAGTTGACCAATCTTAATGAAACTTGGTATGACCAAAGCTTATTAAATTATAAGACTGCTTACAAAGTTTCATGGCAATAGGATATATATTATAGACAATATGACTAATTCTATATTCAACTTTGAGTGTTAAATTTAGACGTTAAAATTGAAAATTTTCAACTATCAACATTTGGGGCTTAAAAAATTAAAATATTACAAAAAAATACTTTTGAAATGCCTTAATATATAATATATTATGTATTAAAAGCAATAGAGTACTCATTTGATTTATCAGACTTATAATGATTATTAAAAAGTCAAATTTATATGAGCCTGTGACTAAAAATGGAGGTTTTCCAATGAAGGGGGGCCTTACATGAAGATGTAATATTTTCCAGCAATTTTAAATTTGTAAAGCTTTTTGGTTATAAATAATCCTTACATATGTATTTAATGTACTTTAAATGGGTTTTCCAATGAAGGGGGGCCTTACATGAAGATGTAATATTTTCCAGCAATTTTAAATTTGTAAAGCTTTTTGGTTATAAATAATCCTTACATATGTATTTAATGTACTTTAAATGGAAAGAAAACTTACAAATAACATATCACATTAGTTTAAAAGGGTCTTAGGCCAAGTAAGACTGAAAATAATTTAGGGTCAATTTAGGCCGTATCACATATTTACATTTAAAAATGCATATTGAAGCTATATGAAATAAAATTTTGTGTCTTTTCTATCATTTCTATACTCAGGTGACATGATATAATAAATCTGAGCACAAAAAGACTCTTGCATTCAACTTTTTTTGCAGACAGTATGGTCTGATACAAAGATTTTTCACTTTTTAGTGAAAAACATGCATGCAATTTTAGTCTCAACAGGCTTATATTTGAACCACTTGCTATCCTACAGAAGAAAAGAAAGATATTATGTGACATAAAACAGGTACAAAAGACATTGTTAAATGCTTTTTATACAAATTTAGTGAGGTCTTTATAATGGACTTCAACTTTTATGTTCCAAGATCCTCACATTTAACTTGATCCAAACAGGGCGTTAGACGAGGACCATATATACAACACATTTTGCACATATTGTCTGAGATAATCTTCTTTTCTGTAGATTCAGAGTTCACAAATGAGTAATACAACTGGATTGAAGCATAGAAACCCAAATATTGACACATAAAAACCTGTCAGATAGAAAGTCAGAATGCCACTTATGCATCAAAATTGAAAAAGCTATGAAATGCTTATTTTGACCATAAAATGCCAAAATTGGTCATTTTTGCAGAAATTCTATCAAATAAAAGTTTAAATCCTTTAGTTTTATGCTATTTGATAAATTGACACCATCAAATCACTCAGGGAAGTTGCCAAAGTACAGATTCTATATTTCCTGATTTCACCTCTTAGGTCCGAGTACACAGTTATTTCGTAGTGCATTTCTTTTAGACAATAAATGAAAATTAAAAAAGTCCCACCTGCGCTTTCTCAATAATATTTTTACAGTGTGTTGTACTACTTTTGGGACAAATTATATCAAAATTATAGAAAACTTCATCGGCTCTAACTCAAAATACGGACAATTTCATGCTAAGGGGGTCTTCAAATCTTTTGACAGCCTCCGAAGTGCTAATTTTTAACATTTTTCAGCTGGACCAAATCACTACTTTACTTTAAAATTCATGGCCCAAATTTTTTTACAGTGTCATTTCACCCCCCTACTTACTATTTGAGTCATAAAACATGGAGAAATAAATTTGGAAGGGGTATAAAAAAAATCGACAAGTAACACACTGTCCACACTAGGGACTATATTCGTGGACAACGAAAATCAAAGGACGATAACTGTGTACCCGGACCTAATAGGGTAGAAAAAGTTGACCAATCTTTATGAAACTTGGTATGACCAAAGCTTATTAAATTATAAGACTGCTTACAAAGTTTCATGGCAATAGGATATATATTATAGACAATATGACTAATTCTATATTCAACTTTGAGTGTTAAATTTAGACGTTAAAATTGAAAATTTTCAACTATCAACATTTGGGGCTTAAAAAATTAAAATATTACAAAAAAATACTTTTGAAATGCCTTAATATATAATATATTATGTATTAAAAGCAATAGAGTACTCATTTGATTTATCAGACTTATTATGATTATTAAAAAGTCAAATTTATATGAGCCTGTGGCTAAAAATGGAGGTTTTCCAATGAAGGGGGGCCTTACATGAAGATGTAATATTTTCCAGCAATTTTAAATTTGTAAAGCTTTTTGGTTATAAATAATCCTTACATATGTATTTAATGTACTTTAAATGGAAAGAAAACTTACAAATAACATATCACATTAGTTTAAAAGGGTCTTAGGCCAAGTAAGACTGAAAATAATTTAGGGTCAATTTAGGCCGTATCACATATTTACATTTAAAAATGCATATTGAAGCTATATGAAATAAAATTTTGTGTCTTTTCTATCATTTCTATACTCAGGTGACATGATATAATAAATCTGAGCACAAAAAGACTCTTGCATTCAACTTTTTTTGCAGACAGTATGGTCTGATACAAAGATTTTTCACTTTTTAGTGAAAAACATGCATGCAATTTTAGTCTCAACAGGCTTATATTTGAACCACTTGCTATCCTACAGAAGAAAAGAAAGATATTATGTGACATAAAACAGGTACAAAAGACATTGTTAAATGCTTTTTATACAAATTTAGTGAGGTCTTTATAATGGACTTCAACTTTTATGTTCCAAGATCCTCACATTTAACTTGATCCAAACAGGGCGTTAGACGAGGACCATATATACAACACATTTTGCACATATTGTCTGAGATAATCTTCTTTTCTGTAGATTCAGAGTTCACAAATGAGTAATACAACTGGATTGAAGCATAGAAACCCAAATATTGACACATAAAAACCTGTCAGATAGAAAGTCAGAATGCCACTTATGCATCAAAATTGAAAAAGCTATGAAATGCTTATTTTGACCATAAAATGCCAAAATTGGTCATTTTTGCAGAAATTCTATCAAATAAAAGTTTAAATCCTTTAGTTTTATGCTATTTGATAAATTGACACCATCAAATCACTCAGGGAAGTTGCCAAAGTACAGATTCTATATTTCCTGATTTCACCTCTTAGGTCCGAGTACACAGTTATTTCGTAGTGCATTTCTTTTAGACAATAAATGAAAATTAAAAAAGTCCCACCTGCGCTTTCTCAATAATATTTTTACAGTGTGTTGTACTACTTTTGGGACAAATTATATCAAAATTATAGAAAACTTCATCGGCTCTAACTCAAAATACGGACAATTTCATGCTAAGGGGGTCTTCAAATCTTTTGACAGCCTCCGAAGTGCTAATTTTTAACATTTTTCAGCTGGACCAAATCACTACTTTACTTTAAAATTCATGGCCCAAATTTTTTTACAGTGTCATTTCACCCCCCTACTTACTATTTGAGTCATAAAACATGGAGAAATAAATTTGGAAGGGGTATAAAAAAAATCGACAAGTAACACACTGTCCACACTAGGGACTATATTCGTGGACAACGAAAATCAAAGGACGATAACTGTGTACCCGGACCTAATAGGGTAGAAAAAGTTGACCAATCTTTATGAAACTTGGTATGACCAAAGCTTATTAAATTATAAGACTGCTTACAAAGTTTCATGGCAATAGGATATATATTATAGACAATATGACTAATTCTATATTCAACTTTGAGTGTTAAATTTAGACGTTAAAATTGAAAATTTTCAACTATCAACATTTGGGGCTTAAAAAATTAAAATATTACAAAAAAATACTTTTGAAATGCCTTAATATATAATATATTATGTATTAAAAGCAATAGAGTACTCATTTGATTTATCAGACTTATTATGATTATTAAAAAGTCAAATTTATATGAGCCTGTGGCTAAAAATGGAGGTTTTCCAATGAAGGGGGGCCTTACATGAAGATGTAATATTTTCCAGCAATTTTAAATTTGTAAAGCTTTTTGGTTATAAATAATCCTTACATATGTATTTAATGTACTTTAAATGGAAAGAAAACTTACAAATAACATATCACATTAGTTTAAAAGGGTCTTAGGCCAAGTAAGACTGAAAATAATTTAGGGTCAATTTAGGCCGTATCACATATTTACATTTAAAAATGCATATTGAAGCTATATGAAATAAAATTTTGTGTCTTTTCTATCATTTCTATACTCAGGTGACATGATATAATAAATCTGAGCACAAAAAGACTCTTGCATTCAACTTTTTTTGCAGACAGTATGGTCTGATACAAAGATTTTTCACTTTTTAGTGAAAAACATGCATGCAATTTTAGTCTCAACAGGCTTATATTTGAACCACTTGCTATCCTACAGAAGAAAAGAAAGATATTATGTGACATAAAACAGGTACAAAAGACATTGTTAAATGCTTTTTATACAAATTTAGTGAGGTCTTTATAATGGACTTCAACTTTTATGTTCCAAGATCCTCACATTTAACTTGATCCAAACAGGGCGTTAGACGAGGACCATATATACAACACATTTTGCACATATTGTCTGAGATAATCTTCTTTTCTGTAGATTCAGAGTTCACAAATGAGTAATACAACTGGATTGAAGCATAGAAACCCAAATATTGACACATAAAAACCTGTCAGATAGAAAGTCAGAATGCCACTTATGCATCAAAATTGAAAAAGCTATGAAATGCTTATTTTGACCATAAAATGCCAAAATTGGTCATTTTTGCAGAAATTCTATCAAATAAAAGTTTAAATCCTTTAGTTTTATGCTATTTGATAAATTGACACCATCAAATCACTCAGGGAAGTTGCCAAAGTACAGATTCTATATTTCCTGATTTCACCTCTTAGGTCCGAGTACACAGTTATTTCGTAGTGCATTTCTTTTAGACAATAAATGAAAATTAAAAAAGTCCCACCTGCGCTTTCTCAATAATATTTTTACAGTGTGTTGTACTACTTTTGGGACAAATTATATCAAAATTATAGAAAACTTCATCGGCTCTAACTCAAAATACGGACAATTTCATGCTAAGGGGGTCTTCAAATCTTTTGACAGCCTCCGAAGTGCTAATTTTTAACATTTTTCAGCTGGACCAAATCACTACTTTACTTTAAAATTCATGGCCCAAATTTTTTTACAGTGTCATTTCACCCCCCTACTTACTATTTGAGTCATAAAACATGGAGAAATAAATTTGGAAGGGGTATAAAAAAAAATCGACAAGTAACACACTGTCCACACTAGGGACTATATTCGTGGACAACGAAAATCAAAGGACGATAACTGTGTACCCGGACCACATGTTTAACTTGAGATAGAGATTCTGAATCAGCATTATTTTTAAAACATCTTCACAAAAAAAAAAAAATCACAGTATCACAGCTTCACGTGTTACAGTCTATATATAAATATATACTTACTTTGAGCTTCAAAACATAATATCATTTATGAAAATGATCGATTGATAATTGCTTAACGTCCAGTGGCAAATATTACATGCATGTTCAGAATTTTTTTTATAAAAATAAAATGGGCGTTGATGGCAGATATTTCATTGTTTCCGTTAAATTAATTCTCAACTGTTATACACTATATGGGTAAACCTGTCTACTGTAATTGACTGTGTGTTGGTTTTGTGATGTCTTCTGCATATTGTTTTCGTGGGGTTGCTGTCTTTTCACTTATACCCAATATATTCTTACAAATGTACATTGAATTTCATACTAGTCGGGTTGTTAAAATAATTGAATGTCGTGGTAACGAGCAGTATTTTAGATTTTAAAGTATAATCGTGGAATAAAAACTTTACATACTTGGACATTGCTCATTTTCTTGATCAATATAACTGACAAATAAAACCCTGAAAAATTCGATTCATTTTTACTGTTAATTTTCACTGAAAAGAACAATTTAAACACAACACGTGAGAAAATAAACGGAAGCTTCAAACAAAAGTGTTCATTATATAATAATAAAATATTTCAGACTGTCTGGTGGAAGAGTAAATGTTGATATTTGGTTTAACGTTAACAGAAACATTACAATGTAGTTCATCAATATTAGCATTTATTATACTTAACCGCTGGCAGTGACATTTTTTTCAAAATATAAATAAGGAGATGTTGTATGATGCCAATAAAACAAATTTTAATCAGAGTTTCAATGACAAATATATCAGCAATTATATGTCTTCAACCAATACAGACATGTACAGACCGAATAATCTGTCTCTTGTGTGTTTATACTTGTCATTTCATATTTAATTTGTCAACCGACCAGAGGAGGGACGACATTCTGCATACGACACGCATATTGGACTTATATTATCGCAGTCACCTGGACAATGGAAATTTGTTGGATGATATTATACACATAAGCAATAATATACAGTTGTGATGATTATATAATATACATACATGTATACATAATAATTGAATTTGGTATTTGTCATTATTTGCCGGGTATATACGAATTTATCCCTTTATCAAACTGCTATTTTCCGGGTGCTTTTTTTGTACGGCATGGACATTATAATGGAATACTCGTTTATTAAAGTAATTTTAACAAATTTTGGGGTTTTTTTTGGTCAAAAGTTTATGTTATACAAGATTATAAATATTAGACTCTTTTTTTCATTTGTCATTAAAAAAAAGAAAAACACCAGAAAACAAGTAAAATACGAAGCCAACCAATATCCAAATTATACATGTAATTTAAAAAAACAAAAAGCTATCTTACATGTTTTGTTTTGTTTTTTTTTTCCGGGGGGGGGGGGGGGGGGGGTTGATCATTTCTATTTCAATTATCTTGAATATCTAAAATACACAATACATGGTATTTGTTGCTAAGGTTTACGTATAAATTTACGTATTTACTCACGGATTTGACAACTATTTTTTGACATTTTATTTGAAAATCGTCGTTTTTTAGCGACTCATTATGCAGCAACGAATGGAGACTTAAGGAGCCTTTTATGTTTTATGCTGTATAAAAAATATTCTTTAACGGTTATAAATTTCGATTTTTTTTTACTTGCTAACTAACGAAGTATTAATAAAAGCTTGTTTCTAGTATTTTTACAGACCTCGAATAAAAATTCCTGTCATTACGGAACATAATCTTTATAGATACAATTTACCAAAAAGAAGTAAAAAATACATTACAGTTTTTATGTAAAAGTTATTTTCGATCATCAATATTTCTTTCCATTTGAAAACTTGCTATATTTTTATGATTGCAATAGAGTTTATTTGATATTAAAACATGAACAAATGTACATTGCAAATTGAATGATTTTCAATGAATTTTAATCTCATAAAACTACATGTCATAGTTACAGTTAAAATTGATTTTTACAATAACAAAGTCTAATTGTTAAGTCTGATTTAATCAATTGAGTATACATTTTTAAAGGTTAAAAGTTGTAGAATTTTACCGAAAACCGTTTAAGCTAGGTAAATTTGTACGCAATTCCGAAAAAAACATATTTCATTTTAGTTGTAATTTATGCTCATTTAACCCTCACATATATTTTATTTTGGACAATTGAACAAAGCAAACAAATTTTCACGGAAGGACATGAATATAACTGAGAAATCAGGGTATAACAAACAAGCTCGAATAAAGGGAGACAAACCTTATTAATCTGCACAAACAATTTTATGTCAAAATTGATAGATTTACTGGTACTGGATGCTACTGAAAATTCCCAATCAACTATTTTATCGATGAACTGACGTGTACTAAAATGTACTAAACAGTACTGGATTTAACGCTACGGGTTTTTTCTTAATTAACTAAACCAGTACTGACTGGTACTTAATCGATCGCGATAGTTAGTGTACTGAACATGTACTGAACAACTGAAAAAGATCTTGACATTTTTCCTTGCGGTAAATTCAGGCATTTAAGAGTTGTTTAGTTTAAAATGACCGTTTCAGTAGTAAAACCCGTTACTAGTGATAACCAATTATAAACTTTTCATTTCTATGTAGCAACATTATAGCAACACCTGCATATCTATACTATTAAAGGAGGAGACCGATTTCACTGAGCCTCAACTCCTCTGAAACAATAACAAGTCGGAATATTTATGATATGACGTATAAATGTAGGGTTTTGCATTTCCTTAATTTGTCTTTGCATGCTCAGTCGACGTACTTCCCGCAAAATTAAATAAAACTCTTTATTTAAACACTTGCCCAATTGTAACGCGATTTCGCGGCATCTTCTTGCGGAGTATATATCTCCAAGTTGATACAATATTCCAGAGCTTGCATTTACTTTCACGATTGTCGTGATAGTGCGTAACTGCTCACAATAAAGATATTAAATAAAGGCAACTATAGTATACCGCTATTCAATAGTAATCAATCGATTTACTAGTAACTGAAACAAATCCGGGTCACAAACCAAAACCGTGGGAAACGCATCAACTATAAGAGGAACACAACGGAAAAACAGAAACACTGAACTGCTACAAAAACAAAAATTAACATACAAAGAAACAGATTATTCGATACCAACTGCCATATGCCTGACTTGGTACAGGACATTTAAAGAAAAATGGTGGTTTGAACATGGTTTTAAACAAGAGTTCAAATGCAAAGTTGAAATCATCCATTTGAAAATTTTATGGACGCCACTACGAGTTGGTTGACAGTTATGAAATATCTGTTTTGCCAGATGACGACTGATAAGTTCCAATCGACGTAACCAAAATACCGTCATTTCTGCCTTGAATGTCACCTACCGAATAAGGCTTGGCACCGAGGTAGGAATTACACGAGCCACAAGACGGGTGTCACATGTGGAACATGATCTGCTCACCCTTTAGGAGCCCCTGAGTTCACCCCAAATATTTTTTTTTTGGGGGGGGGGGGGGGGTTTGTGGTACTCAATCTGTAGTTTTATATGTTGTGTTTTGTATACTGTTGCTTGTCTTGTTCGTTTTTTGCCCGGCTTTGTCAGTTCGTTTTCAATTATGAGTTTGATGTCCCTTTAATATATTTCGCCACTCTTCAAGTAGTAAAAGTTTTAAAAATTGTAGATCATTGTAGTTAAATGTATCATGATAACGATTTGGTTCTATATATATATATCACCGTGAGCAAATTAAGTTATTTTCGCGGATATTTGTCTTATTGCGTTAATCTTCTTCACTTTACTTTGAGGCGATTTTTTTGCGAATTTTCATTACTGCAAGTTGATATCTTTAAAGTGAAATAATACCAAAGGGACAATCAACATCTCAAACCATGAGTCAAATAAACCTAATTAAAACCATGAACAAAATAAAATTAAAGTCCAAGAGACGAACAACAGTCCACAAAACAGAGCACAGCATGAAAACGATCACTGCCTAAAACAGCGAATGATTTTATGAGGTCAGGAAGGTATTCAACTTTTTCATTTTTTTATTTCACAACTGCTTATAGTGTTTTACATACACAATGACCTGCATTTGTATTTTAAAAGCTTATGTTGAAAATACTCAATCCTATCTCTATACCTTTGAAATTTGGTTTGTGAGAATAAAGATATATAGAAGCATCTTTTATTCAAATAATTAAAGAGATTAAACTTCTAAACACATTTAATATGTCTAACACGATTTTAAACTAAATAAGAAGCAACAGCATTATATGTAGTTCGTTTACATCCCGCTTTAGACAACCAAGTTTTTCTAAACAAGGTTACTTATTTCAATGTTGCCTACGATTTAGTCGCAAAGTCATGTTTGCATTTAAACATGATTAAAAAAAGTAAATAAGTTTGACTTCGTAAAAATCATATTCTTACCTCCATTAGCTCGTATATATTCTTTTCGAACTTTAAATATCTCTTCTTTTATTATGGAAAATCATTCTCCTCCCTGATATTGACAATAAGCGATGTGCTATCTTAACATAGAATAACAAAATGATCGCTATTTGCAGATGGCAGATTTTTGGGCAACTGCAAACACTTCAATAGAAGGCTGTTCTATGAACAATAATTAATAATTGCATCTTAAAATTACAAAACAAATATTCCTTGACCTAAAATATATTACTTATCTATTTTTTTAGCATACAAATATCGATCCCCCAAGATATATTTTGCTTTTGGAACATTTTTAATTTTTTTAGGATTTGTGATGAATTTCTATTTTCGGGAAATATTGCGCATATTACCTCTTATTTTTTGTTTGATTTGGAAATAATGTATTATGTTATATAAAGTTCATATGATCTTTTGAAAAATTTTATGGTACAAGAATTAGAAAATGGCTTTTTGTTTAGTAATCGCAAAAATTGGAATGTTTTTTCATGACCTTTGACCTTGATTTAACAGAAAATGCACCGTGCGATTTTTTTACTACCGGACAAAACAGAAAGTACAGATTATTAGCTTTCGAATGATATATAATACAGCCGTGTGTTAGGTGGGTGCATTAAAGTCGTTAACTAAGCGTCTTTTTGAAATAAGTCACTCGCCTATAAGATGACTTTCATTTCCGCGCTTGCACGGGTCAACTTTTAGTTGATCAAACTAGTATTTGCGTAAATACGATTTTGAGGGTGAATTTTATTATTTCATTGTTTTGTTAATCTATTAGACCTATATACATCACAATGCAATTCTCCTTGCACCTTTAGTAAATTGCTAACGATAAAATGTGTAAATTACAGACATTTGTTAAAACATATTCATAGGAAGATTAATTCTAAATTTTATTGGTACATAATATTATATAATCTATAGATCTAATTGCCTGCAGCATATTGAAATCATAAAAGTTAAAGCATAACATTTTGGAGGTGGATACTGCCATATAACAATTAACCATAACGATAATCTTCTCTGCCTCAAATTAACTAATCAAATTACCTTTACCATCCATTTCTAGGTGTAAGTCAAGACAAAAACAGACTATCCTTTATTTTAACTTAAAAATGATGGATGGGATTATCATAGTAAACAAACTTTGCGAAAGGTCCCGGGTACTGTTAGATAGTTGTCTCATTGCCAATCATACCACATCTCCTTATTGTTATATATAAGTTATTTAGTGAAAGATAAAAGAAAAATACTAGATACTTTTCCTTATTTTTTACATGCCCTTGAAGTCTACCTTATGCAAATAAAGGCATTACTATTTTGGACAGTGTAATTATTTTCAACTTTTCAAGATTGTTTATGCAAGAAACATTTTGTCTTATGTGGAAAGCTCAATTGTTAATTTTCTCTTTACTTCAATCTACTGTATTTTTTTTATTTTGTTTTGATTTGTTTTGTTTTGTTTTTTTTAACGTTAAACATTGTTAATAATAGCCAATGACAATCACAACAATACTAAGCTGTCAGGTAAAATCAGATTATATCAGTAGAGGTTTTATTTTAAACTTTACATCTCTTACTTTCTATCTTTGTAATTGGTAATGAATATGAATACTTTACATAGAACATCCATGTAGCGATTCTATCTCCAGATCCTTTGACGAAGTTAGCATCAGACTGTACTGGCTGCCGCCATATAGGATTATGCTGAAATAAATATTGATGTAAATGACAATTTCTTATTATGATACATCAAATAATTAACCTTTGCGTCAATTTAGCTGAAAATAACTATGTTCCAAAGTCCGGAAAATGTGATTCTTTTTAAAACAATTCCATAATAGCAAGTGCATAACTTCAACATGTGAAAAATCTTTCTGTGAACTCTTAGGGATCTTGGCTGAAAACTGTATAGAAAAAGTTGAAAACTTGTAACCTCTTTCAAATATTTTGCTGACAAATTAATAAAATCCCAAGTTGGCAAAATTAGAAAAAAATCCTCAAACAATTTTATAATAACAGGTGCACAGCTTCAACATATGTGCAGTCTCTCTGTGGCGTTTCTCTTGAATCTGAGATGAAAACTGTAGGAGTTGATAACACTGAAAAGTTAGATATCAACTATTTCCCGCCTGCCTTCCCATCCGCCATTCTACCCGAAATCACCATACTATACGCTTGGTTTTGGACTTCATCTAACCCGGACAAAAATGGTCAGAGACAGTACATTAAGATACGATCTTGTGCAATGCCCAAAAGAAACTTGTTCAGAATATTTCAGGCTTGCTTCATGCTATAAATAAGCAAATTGATGTTTATCTTAAATAATCAGAGTAACAACAAGAGTATAACAATACCCTTTATCAAAAAATATAAAAATAAGAAGATGTGGTATGATTGCCAATGAGATATAAGTCTATTAAACTAAACAGACAGATTTAAAGGACAATTTCTTCAATTGTTACCCTTAAACAAAGAATTGCATTTTATTATCAACAGAAATTATCTTGCTCAGAATTATGAACAAAGTGATACTACACATACAACGCCTTCGGCAGCTGCGAAAATGACCTTACAAACGCCAATAATGGTGATGATAACAATATATTATAACATAATATATTAACCAATTCCAAATTTAAGACTAAACTTTCTCAGTCAGGATGTTATTTCCCCATTAAAATTGAGAGTGGAAACGGGGAATGCGTCGAAGAGACAACAAACCGACCAAAGAGCAAGAAACAGCCCAAGGTCACCAATGGGTCTTCAACAAGAAAATCCCACACCCGGAGTCGGGCTTCAGCTGGCCCCTAAACAATAATGTATACAAATCACAATGCATACATTTGATGAGAGTGATAGTGAAGATGAAATAATTCCGATGAAATTAGTAGCACTTCGCCGAAGGACTATAAATCAAAAAGCAAAGAAAACTAGCAATAAGACCAGCTCGCCATCATTTGGTGTAATTTCAGCACTAAGAAGAATTGAAGGTTTACTACTATCTACTGCTGAAGATGTCTCAAATTTAAATGACACTGTTAACTGTCACATTGATTCTACAAACAAACAATTTCAAGAGATAAATGATAAATTTGTTTCCTTGGCAAATACAGTAAAAGTGCAAACTAGTTCAGCATCAGCCTCTGTTGAAGAAGTGATAGCACAAACTCAGGTCATTAAAGCGACATTAACTCTAATAACAAGGCTTTCGTTGATAAATCTAAGAGTCTATGGGATAAAGTTAATGCAGTATTCCAAGAAGTAAAATAGATAAAGACATCTAACGAAAATATTCATATGCAAGATAAAGTTGCCCAAATAAATAACAGTACTCAAAATAGCAAAAGAGAAGAAAAGAATTTAACCACAACAAAAATGACACCTGGGACATAACATACAGTAAGTGAAAAGTAGATTACAATGTAGAACACGCCAATCATCTACACCAAACACACCAGGACCTTTTTTTGCGACAGAGGTGTGAACAATTACTAAACGTTGAGTATGATGAGAGGAAATTCGAACGTCCCAAATTTCCATTATTTTAGCCAAACAATGACAAGAAAAACTTACTTCTGATAGGAAGTTCAACGCTTAAAAGAACGTCGGCCAGGAAAATGACAACTGATAACATCACAACAAACGTAAAAATCATCCGTGGAGGAAGAGTAAGAGATATTGAGGATTGACTTATTGAATATATACCAGAAGGCAAACTCAATTACGTTGATGTTATAGTTGTGCATGTTGGAACCAACACTGTGTCTGATAGAGATTCGGTTCACACCATTATAAATGATTATAGAAATCTTATTTACACCGTGAAACAGAGCTTACCGGAAAACACAACTGACTATTTCATCCATACTACATAGACCTACAGATTACAAATCAAACCAAATTATTTCTGAGGTCAACCAGCAATTACTGAGAGTTGAAGATAATCAAATAAAAATACTGAATAACACGTTAGACTTTTTGTGCGGCAATCGACCTAATCAATCGCTATTTAAGGACCATGTACATACCAATGTAGACGGTGCTAAAGTACTAAGCCATAACATACTTTCTTGTGTTCACATGATACTAAGAATGTATTATTTTTATTCGGAGAGGATAACAGGGAGGAGATATGTGCCATATAAGACAACCAATCAACATCAACATTCAATTCGTCCAAACGCCTGGAAACTTTTGAATACTGCTCAAGTCAAACACACGATTGTATTTTATTTCATTCTATGGTAATTCTCATATTATATGTGTGTATTGCTATTTTTCTTCTTGAGCACAGATCAGAATGCTCCAAGTATACCCATATAAATCCTTTTATATTCCCACATAAATCCCTTAACATTTGTCACTTGAATATAAACCTTATTTTACCAAAATTTGCTGAAATACAATACTTAATTTCGGAATCCAAATCAAACACGCATATTTTATGTTTGGGTGAAACATTTTTGTCGAATAGTGTCAAGAATAAAGAAATTATTATTCTAGGGTACAATTTGCACAGAAAGGAAAACATTGGTAAATCTGGGGATGGGCTTTTAATTCATACTTCAAAACAAATAAATACGCTTAGACGGGATGATTTGGAAATTCAAGAAATTGAGTCAATGTGGATAAAATTTATTAATGTTCATCAAAAGCCTATTTTACTAGGTTATATATATAAACCGCCTAACAGTCATGCTGAATGGTTTACTAAGTTTGAAACCATGTTGTTAAAAGTTGACACTGAAGATAAGGAAACTATTATTTTGGAAGATTTTAATATTGATTTAATGTCAAGTAAAAACATCCTAAGTGGTAACACCTCATAGATATTTTCAACATGCGTCAGGTGGTTTCAAAACATGAAAGAGTTACAAAAACTTCATCCACCTTAATTGACCATGTTTATTGTAATGTGCCAGAAAATATTGATTATATTTCAGTTTCATAATATTCATTCAGTGATCACTATCCAGTTTGTATTTCTCATAAAAGAGGGTTAAGAAAGAAAAAAGCAAATTCATGATTAATAACTTATAGATCTACAAAATATTTCAACGAGACTGATTTTATTCACCATTTATCTCGGTGTCCCCTTATTATTGATGATCCTGATGAAGCGCTACTAAGTTTTATAAATATTTTTACTGAAGTGCTGAATCATCATGCTCCACTTATTAAAAAGCGAGTTAAACATGTTTATCAAAATGAGTGGATAAATGATGAAATTAAGGAGGGCATGAAACAACGTGATTATTATCACAAGAAAAAAGATACGTCTAATTATAAATTCTGGAGAAACAAGGTTTAATACCTTATAGAAAATTCAAAGCAAAAATTCTATACTTGATGTAATAGAACATGAAAAAGGAAACAGTAGTAAATTATGAAAACACTTGCATAATGTCAATGGTAGTGAAAAATCAGAAAATCAGTATACCCATCGTTATTCAAACTGGCTAAAGTTATACGAGTTTTTAAGAATAAAGATTCGAAAAATGATGTATTTAACTACGGACCTACTGCAATTTTACCATTACTATCTAAAATCCTTGAGCGACACGTAAAAACTCATTTGATGAATTTTCTACACAAATATAATCTGTTGTATGTCAAGCAATCAGGCCTTCGTATAAAACCATTCCTGTCGAACTGCTATGACGTCTTTGTTAGATAAATGGTTAAAAGCCATTGATGAAGGAAATTTAGTAGGGACAGTATTTTTGGATCTGTGTAAAGCTTTTGATCTTCTAAATCATTAACTGCTCCTTCAAAAATTAAAGTAGACATCAGGTCGTATCCATTTCAAATCCTTTTTCAAATGTATCTACATTAAAAGCAAGTGTACCTCAAGGGTCAGTTTTAGGTCCTATACTATTCCTAATATTTATTAATGATTTGCCTTTGTTTAATTCTTATCATAACACTGATCAATTTGCTGATGATAGCACTATTTCTGTGATGGGAAAAGTCAAAAAGTATATAAGTCAGGGACTCAATGTTTTATTAGAAAATATTTGTCATTGGTGTGATGAAAACAAAATGTTAGTAAATGTGTCAAAAACAAAGACAATGTGTATAGGTTTAAAACAAAAACTGTCTGTCATTTGCAATGACACATTAAATATATCCGTTAATGGCCAACATTTTAATGAAAGTCACTGTGAAAAAGTCCTTGATATTTTTGTTGACGCAACTCTGTCTTGGTATGATCAAATTAATCATATTATCAAAAAATTAATTCTTCGTAAGCGTTATTAACAAGAATCAAGAAATACTTGTTCAGTATGGGGAAACTGTAACAAGTTTTTAATTGACAGTTTACTAAAATTGCAAAAAAGGGCAGCTAGGATTATTTTAAACGAACACGATATTCATAAACCATCTATTGAACTATTTAGGGATTCTGGAATTATTCCCGTTACTAAGAGAATACTTAACCACAAGTCATTATTAATTTATAAATCAAAACATTGTGCCTACAAATAGTAGACAATGGTACAATACTCGACTTTCATCATCAGCCAATTTTATTGTCCCTAAATCAAACACAGAATTATACAAATCAAGTTTTTTTAGTGGTCCAAAAGTGTGGAATTCACTATCCAGTGAAATTAAAACATCAAAAACTGTATCTGCATTCAAATACTCTTACAAGTCATTATATTTTTAACAGTGTGAAATTTATAAGTTAAACCACAATGTATACTATAGGTGTATTACTTTTGTTATATTTTTGTATATATACATCTATTGTTTACATGTGTGAAATTAAAAAATCAAAAACTGTATCTGCATTCAAATACTCTTACAAGTCATTAAATTTTTAACAGTGTGAAATTTATAAGTTAAACCACAATGTATACAATAGGTGTATTACTTTTGTTATATTTTTGTATATATACATCTATTGTTTACATGTGTGTAATAGTAGATTAATTGTTTTATTCATGTAGTTGATATTGTATGTAGAGAGCCTTATTGAAAATTGGTTTAATTCAAATGAGTTACCCTCTTTAAATAAAGATATTATTATCATTATTATTATTATTATTATACTAGTTCAGCGAAAATGGACGTCACACTAAACTCCGAAATATATAAATAAATCAAAATTAAATAAAACATACAAGAATAACAAAGGCCAGAGGTTCCTGACATGGGACACGCGCAAAAAAAGCGGCGGGGTTATTCATGTTTTGTGAGATCTCATCCCTTCCCCTATACCTCTAGCCAATGTGGAATAAAAAAAAAACCACACACCAACACGCACAGTAAAATTCTGTTTTCATGTCCGAGTCCGATGTTAGAATTGGTAACAGAAGAAACTAAGCAAAATGACAATGATCAACATAAATCAACAAAGGACTACTAGCAGTTACTGACCTGCAAGCTCCAGGCCTCAATTTAGCTGATTGAAAGATTATGTCTTCATCATATGAAAATTAAGCACAACCCCTTCCGTTAGTGGTTTAGTATCAAACCATCATAAAATATACGAGAAGAACATAACCCGTATCATGCCAACAACTGGTTTTAGAATAAATGTGTTTATTTCCGATGCAAAGACCCTATAAGTGAATCAATATTAATTCCAAAAAATGCCATCTTTAATTACCTGACAACAGTATCGTAACTATAACCCTTCTGAATAAGTCCGTTTAAAGGTTTGGTTAGCTTTTGAGGTGAATGACGACATTTTTGTGCTTTGTATAGAATATTACCATAAAAGATGGGATGTGAAATACCTGAATGTATAAGATGTCTGCACGTTGATTTATATTTACGAATGATAAATGTTATGACAAGTTTGTGATATCGAAAACCCTTATGTAATTATTTTTCAGTAATACAGAGGTGTCTTTCGTTAAAATCAAATACGCTGTTATATACACGAGCGAATCGAACACGTTGAGATATATAAACACCATAGGATGGTGCCAAGGGACGTCACCATCTAAAAATTGATAATAAACAATAGGAAATGAAAATCATTTCTTCTATCGTAAATTTTAGTATAATCCTTTCCGTTAAAAATATAGATATCAACATCCAGGAAAGGGCAGTCTTCATTGTTAGTATTAGCTTTATTTAAAGTCAGTTCAGCAGGATTAATCTCTTTAGTGAACATAGTGAAGGCGTCAATATTGAGAGCCAATATATCATCCAAATATCTAAAAGTATTATTAAATTTTTGTATCAGAATCGTGACAATGGAAGCTATTATAGAGATAACCAGCTATCAATGTAGCTCTTGACAACCGAAAAATGTATCCACATAGCATCATTACGATCCTAACATGACAGTTGTATTTTTAAAAACAAAAGTATCTAGAAGCTATTAAGCACCATTTAATGTACTTTTAGGCCTATGTCAACTTATAACTATTGTCTGATCGGTTATCAGGAGGAATTTTCGAAAGTTTAAAAAACACTTAAAATTCTAATTAATATATTTCTTGAAAGGGAAGAATAAAAATGAGGTTGAAGACTAATTACCCTAGATACACACATTTTTAAGTTATGCATAAAAAAAGATCCATAAGAATGTCTGTCGTCAAGGGCTTTCAGTAAATATTTAAGGGTATGTCCACCTTTCCTTTTTAGTACATTTCATGAATAAAAATGATTAATATGCCATAATTGAAAAATGAGTGAACGAAAATAAATAGAATACAAATTAGAAATACACTTCAAATTTTAACAGTTGTAGTAGCACGAAGCTTATTACTAGTATACCTACTCTGCTCTAATGACTCATTCGAAAGGTATTTACCTTGACCCATATACTTCATTTCTTGGTACTTTAAATTTTTAATGTTATAAAATCAACATGTAGCCTAAAAATATAAAATAAATTTGGATCTGGAGCGAGATGATGATGGTTTTGCTATATACGTTTTCAAGACAAAACAGTCAACTCAAACACATAAAAAGGTGTACCCGACATTCTCTTTTCGATGAAATTGCTGTCAATTTTTAAGATTTTCGCAAAAATAACTGTAGCCGGGGGTAGAGATGCATATTAAATTTTTTAAAAAGATCAATCTGTTATCTTTAAGTGGATTTTTTTCGGCGACATTTACACTTATGCATAATAAAAAATCCACACGTGTTTGCACTTACCATAATCGACTGTTTCGTGAAAATTTGTCTTTAATTTTAAAGTTTACAAATATCTCGCAGCTCCATACTATAATTTAAGTATTTATAAACATGTATATAAAATGAAGAAAATCCTAAATTATACGCCTACATTAAACTTCTAAAGCCCATAGAAACAGATGTTAACAATTTAAATATACCAACTTGGCCATTTTTACCTTCTCAAATACATGGTTCCCTTTCTTTTGTTTTATCTTAACTGGATATAAGCCTGTTTCTATAAAGTTGAATGTCCGTACCCATTTCATGTGCAAACCTCATTGTCATTTTTAGTCGGATTACCAATATGTCGTTTGAGTGTTAATGCCAAAGCGACAAATATGTCGTTAGGGGGTAGTATGCCATAGCGACATATATATCGTTTCATCAATTGCATTTACGTATACATTATCAATCAAAACATTTCAACCTATAACACACTAAATAATTTATGCTTTATAACCATTATCTTTACCATCGGTCATCTAAGATTATTTTGAAGCAATGGCGTGATACCCGTGATCTCATTGTGACGTTATAATTATGGCAAATGTAAATTGAACTTTTTATCTCTGAAAAAGTCGTCTACCAGTGCGGCAAACAACAACATTGGTTTTTTGTATGTGCATGCAAGCACATGACACTGGTGCTGAAGATTAAAAAAACACTGGTATTTAAACAGCTGGTAACAAGACGACTGGGTCGCCACTTTTTTGCATCGTATCTTACTTCATATAAAGCACTTTATTGACTGCATTTCCGACATATTCGTCCGACTATGTGTTGACAAATGCTTTAGAAATTTTTGCACATTTCTTATGTCCGAATTTTGAATGTGTTAACCCACTTAACGTCACAGTACCCAAGTTGCACCCGAGTACCCAAATTGCACCTATTCAACAAAAATAGCTACGAAAATCTTACAAGTTTTCTTTGAGACTAAATAATTTGTATTTTTATGATTTGATATTATAGACGTCTTTTAACATAGGTAAGTTGTTCAAATATACAAAAACGTTCACAGTATATATATATTTTAACAGATGAAGCACACTCGAAAAAGTAAAATCTACTGAACGTCGCCATGCGACCTTCTACAAAAAGTCATCTTTTAAAAATGAGCAAATAGAATATGTTACAAGCATCTATTTCATAAAAAAATGAATACTAAGCATGGACTAATGTCAAATTGTTCTAAATATTTGAAGAAATAAAACAAAACAACTGTTATTCATTTTTGAAGGATGTGAATTAAATCATGGTTGCAATCTGGATACTCTTCATTACAGAATCATGGATCGTTTAGAGGTCGGTTCAAACCCATTTTTCTATGATTCACTATGGATTCAAAATTAAATTGGTGTAACTATACAGTAAAACAGGATACATCTACAAAATAAACACAGAATGGTAACTTTTGTCTGGATCGTTAATAAACGTAGGTGAAAAAACTGTCAAAATAGGTGCAATTTGGGTACTCTCACGTTAGTCCAAATCGGACATTTCGTTCCACTCACGTAAGGCAGAATCAAAAGAGAACACAAATGTCCATATGTTTAATTATGCAAGCTTCTTGTCATTGCTGTATCTCTTTCAAATGTGACGTCACAAACGTACAGTTGTCGAATTTTCAGGCAAACGAAATGTAACCATTTAAAATTAACGACAGCAAGAGGGTTAACAAAGTAAGAACTCGGTAAATATCAAAAAGAGGTATAAAATAAAGACTCATTTTAAACATATTTCTCAACAGAAATTTCCCATATAACGGCAGTTCCGGGATACGGTTTTTAGACGAATCTGTCATGTGACTTCCATCACCACGTGACAAAAATGTATGCATCGTCACTTCCAACACATGTTGAGCAAATGGGTGAAAAAGTTTGATTTTATACTGTACAAAATATTTGGGAAATTGAAATCTAATCAGATGGTCATCCTCCCTCAGTCGTATCGTCGATGATTGCAAGTTCGTTATGCGTGCAAGTTCGTGATATTTGGGGGTTTCCACTTTATTCGTGACGTCATGCATAATTATTTATCATCGGCAACGTGCTACTTCAAATACACTTAACCGGACATTTTTCATTGCATTTTCACTAATATCGGCTTGAAAAAGAGAAGTTGTGTATGTTCTTGCATATTATTTGTTTAAACATCTATTTCCACTATTACTGTTTATTCCTCTCCTAGAATTTCGTTGAATTCTTGGGAAAATCCTGTCAGCAATGTTATTGACATCTTAACAATTAGTCATCATCTATTTTTAGGTTATGTGGCGCTCTTTTCCCTTTTTAAGGCCAAGAGTATTATTTTTAAAGTCTGTATGTGAGATGAGTTTTTAAGATCAGAAAAGGATTTGATATATTTTGATAAAACCAAACCTGATGAATATTGGCACGTAAAAGTTATTTAATCCTATGCCATTTAATGCAAATTGAGTGAAAAAATACTTTGATGCATTAATGACATTGTGACATCGTTATAGTTATCTTAAACATGTTTAAAGTGTTTAATTCTGGACTTTCTAATTGACCATTGAAAGTCACGTGTAAATATTAGAATAATTGTTGTAAGGAGAATAAAAAAGTTAGTATATCCCAATTTCTCTTTTTTTTCGAGATATTCATTTGTTATTTGATCTCAAATTTATTCTGAAATGTTCAAATACATAATACAATAGGCCTGAACTATATATTGTTGCACATGCGCAAAAGCTACCGTCCAAGACAAAGGTCACGAACTTACAAACATGTCTACTTATTTTACGGAATCGGGTCACAATACGAAACATAGACAGATTGACCATGTTTCTGAAGCAATTTATCAATTAAGTGTTTCAGACTGTTTGCAATAAGTAAAGAATATTTACATTCACAGTGGATATTATTTGCTCCATGGTTGTGAATTTTTTCTTCCGTTTAGAGTTAGGGTAACGAAGTTCCAATCATCGAGGATACGGGAATCAAGATTACTACCCTACAGAATGACGATTATGAAAGTGCTGGAAACTTTTAATAGAGCAGGGCTACAGGCACGCCTTCTATCTGGTAAATGACGTCATAAAGGCGTGCGAAATTAACGATCTTCTCCGGTGAAAGACACAATTCCAGAAATGACGTTTTGGATCCTGTTTTATACTACTTTTTTATGTTTTGGAGTCTTCTTTTGTATTGCAAGCCGAAGTCCTGCCATGAAGGAAGGAAGGTATAATTGCATATTTTACATACATATTTCTTGTAAACCATGATTGTTTGATTTGTGTAATAAAACCTTGTAGGAAAATATTTTATACATAAATTTTAGCGAGCATTTTAGGATGAATCACGTTCCTGTCATTAAACATTTATGGTCCATTGTTGAAGGGCACTCATCGTCGTCTTCACATAGTCGATGGACGAGATATATTTATTGCATTAACTAAAGTTATCAATAATTGTACCCCGAGGTCTTAAATTAATTTACGATTAATTACTTGAATGGCAATATAGTTCAGTGGCAAATTTTAATACGTCGGACGCATATTCACACTCGTCTACGAGTATGACAATAAACTTCCAGTTATCTAATGAAAAATGGGAAATGACTTAATTAATAAATAAATGATAACAGCCGTAGATTTGTTTTCATTTAACCGAGGGTTGGACATTTGTATTCGATTGTTTTATCCCGAGCAATAGCAAGGGATAACATACAAGAACAAGAACAAGAAAATATCTAAGAGGAGACACTCTACTGGCACGGATCTATTTACAAAATTTCAACAGGAATTATTTCGGCCCCTAAAATCTGGAACTGTTTTAACTTTTTGCTTCGGTTGATGATGTAATATATTAAATAATAATGTACGGTTTGTGTTAGGGAAAGAATACGAGGGGTAGTGATACTAAAATTATCATATAAATAATCATAACTATGGACATTACTTTGTTTTAGACTGTTAAGCATTTGTTATGTTTTTGAATTTGATTTTCTATATAAGGAAACTCTTGACTTTCAATACCCTATCTCCAAGTTGAAAAAAAAGAAGTGCCGATCGCGAGTTAAGGCCTACATATATGAGACAGCAATGAAAAGACACAATAAAATAAAATAAAATACATTACATAGAGCGGCCATAAAACAATAGGCAAGCATCTTCACAAAATTTCATATAGTATACCTAGTCAAGACGAGTAAAAATAAATTTAAGCAAGACTACTGAAATCATCCATTAACGCTGTTATGCAAGAACAGAAAAAAATCACTTACATGACTATAAAAAAAGACTACTGCTCACCTGATTGATGTCTTAAGACAGCAAAGTAAAATGCAGCGGGGATAAAATATTCCTTACAATACTCGCCCCCCTTTTCCCATCACTTTGCGTCCGTCGTCCGTTAACTTTTACAAAGATCATCTCCTCTGAAACTACTGAGCCAAATTTAACCAAACTTGGCCACACTCATCATTAGGGTATCTAGTTTTAAAATGTGTTCGATGACCCTGCCTGCCAACAAAGATGGCCGACATGGCTAAAAATAGAACATAGGGGTAAAATGTAAGTTTTGTCTATTATTTTGTAAACCGCTATAGATAGAGAAAATCTGACAGGGGCAGATATGTTCTGAATATTGAGCTCTACCTATTATCTATGTAAGCCAAATCTGTCAGAAGTGCCGATCGCGAGTAAAGGCCTACATATATGAGACAGCAATCAAAAGACACAATAAAATAAAATAAAATATATTAAATAGAGCGGTCATAAAACAATAGGCAAGCATCTACACAAAATTTCATATAGTATACCTAGTCAAGACGAGTAAAAATAAATTTAAACAAGACTACTGAAATCATCCATTAACGCTGTTATGCAAGAAAAGAAAAAAATCACTTACATGACTATAAAAAAAGACTACTGCTCACCTGATTGTTGTCTTAAGACAGCAAAGTAAAATGCAGCGGGGATAAAATATTCCTGACAATACTCGCCCCCCTTTTCCCATCACTTTGCGTCCGTCGTCCGTTAACTTTTACAAAGATCGTCTCCTCTGAAACTACTGAGCCAAATTTAACCAAACTTGGCCACACTCATCATTAGGGTATCTAGTTTTAAAATGTGTTCGATGACCCTGCCTGCCAACCAAGATGGCCGACATGGCTAAAAATAGAACATAGGGGTAAAATGTAAGTTTTGTCTATTATTATGTAAACCGCTATAGATAGAGAAAATCTGACAGGGGCAGATATGTTCTGAATATTGAGCTCTACCTATTATCTATGTAAGCCAAATCTGTCAGAAAATTTCTTTTGGTGTTATTGTCCTTTCTTTTTTCCATTTTGCCGTTTATCTTGAAAACTATAATAGATGGAGAGAAACTCAACAGCAAAACTGATCAGCTAGACAAGATTTTCGAGTCAATATAGCGGAAATTATGAATAGATTCCTTATCAGAAAAATAAAACGTACAATAGATATATAGAAACCTTAAACAGCATAAGTGATCAGCAAGACAAGATCTACAAATAAGTCATAATAGCCGAATTCTTCAGTCGACTGGTTATTGAAGTCGTTGTTCTTTATTGACATTTTTTACCAATTTTGGCGTTTTTGCCTATTAGCTTGAAAACTATAAAAGATAGATAAAAGCTTTAAATAACAAAAAAATGATCAGCAAGGCAAGATCTACAATCAGGTCAAATTCTGCCAAAAAAGTTAGTAGATAGAGGTGATTTCCCTTAAGTGACGGTTTTGTTTACCCTCTTTGTGTTTTGGGCAAAAACTAAATAACTAAGATAGAGAGAAACTGTAGCCTCTAGTTTTATCTAACATTGTTACATAACAATTTATTGAAAAGAACACACATTTTAGCACCTGGGACTAATAACCGATTATAGCTGACCCTTCAATACCAATTTAAAGAAATTAGGTTAAAAAAAACTTTCGTACAGTGTAAGAGGCAAATTTTTGTTATAGTATTTCATATAAAGCTATGTTTTTTCAATAAATTTTGTGAGGCCCATTTCTAGTTTTATTTCGAGTAAATTTTCACAAATTTATTTGTGTATTTGGTAATATGTTCTTAAGAGAAAAATACTGTTAAATGAAATATTTAGCCAAAAATTGAAGGTGGCAAGTACTGATTGCATAATACTTTACAATATATTCTTGCAATTTGTAAATGAACGTTTTGTGGTCTTGCCTTTTGGCTATGGTATAATAATAGAGGGAAGACTACCAGTCGAAAATATAAATGGGTGAATTTATTAGCAACAGTTATAAAGAGGTTAATTGCACAAATGCTAAAGTATTTTCAAAACATTATCAGTTAATTTTATATTCTTCTCCTTGGTCCAATAAGATGGAAATTTGTCAAGTAACAATTTTAAAAATTAGTCTTTCAGTATCTTTCGCCGCTTTTTCAATACTAGCATATCCTCTAGAATGTTTTTCTGGTCACTCCTTTTATAAATGAATGCCGTTCCCGTAGGAAAACAACTTGCTTAATCAATATATAAAAAAAATCGTCTGAAAAGAATGGCACTTGCGACGTCCGCATGAAATGACAATCTGGCAACGTTAAACTTTGTAAATCTGGCACGTTTATTTGTAAGCTATTGTTGTCTTGACCTATTTTATGCAAAATTGAATTATTCTAAAACTCTTTTTCTATATAATCAAACGATATTGTCGAAGGACATCAAATTGAGGCAATAAACAGGTTTTGGTGATACAAATATAAATTTTAGTTTGTAACCCGGATTTGTTTTTATCACTATCGAATTATGAGTTTCGAACAGCGGTATACTACTGTTGCCTTTATAAATACTTCTGTATTTTATAAATTCGTTATGAGATTTGTGATCACGATAAACAAAAAATGGTGAAAATACGCAAGCAGAAGAAATTCAAGTCAAATAAATCTTGTGCATGCTAGTTGATTGTTTTTCTAAGAGAGGCTGAATATACTAAAGGGATCTGTAAATTCATAAGTCGATGACATTAAACTGACAATGCCATGGCAAAAAACAAAAACGACAAAAAGGTGACAAAAAACAAACTAAAGATTGAACAACACAAACCCCACCAAAAACCAGGGATGATCTAAGGTATTTTGGAATGGAAGCAGATCCTTAACTCATCTTAGTGCATGTAAGTCTCATTTGGTGCTGTCATATTTAAAGAAAAGTGGACGGGTTTTCCTTTAATAACATCACTGAATGCATGCACCGAATCACCAGATTTCTATTTGATATACGCACTGTGACGAGTACATTTTATATAACCCGAAGAGATTACCCTTTGAGCTCATGAGTTAGTGGGATTTTAGATGCTCAAAATTTAGTTTTTTGTGAAGTGTTTTGTGGACTGTTATCCCTTTCGTCTTTTTCTTTTTACCATTACGTTGTTTGTCTGTCGTGGTATTAAAACATGTATTGCCTTCTTATATTGTTTTCCCTTTTTAATGAAAGAATAGCAGCAATGGTTTCAAAACTATAATGATACACAAGATTGACAATTTTTTGCTTTGGTGCTGATTTTCCCAAAGAATTTTGGTACCATGCTTTTTGAAATTAGTAGGAAAATTAATGAAAGATTATTTAAAAAAACTTGTTTAGTCGGTCCACATTTAATTGTACCTGTCCCAATTAAAGACAACATTTAGTGGCTGTTATTTTTTTATGCCTTAGTGCTTTAAATATAATTTTGGTTGTAGAGTTGAACGGTGGATAGTGTCTGGAATAAAAAAAAAGAACGATGACGATATATCTTCAAATGAAAATCTTATAGACAATAGATAATGTGATAGAACGGCATGTTCATATATTTGATGAAAGTACATATGATTTCACATATAATATACTAAAATGTGCGTCAAAGTATCCCATTTAGATGTGAAATGGTGGCGACATACATATACAGTGATTTATTTTACTCGATCAATGAGTGAAATATATTTCACCCGAAGGACTGATAAATAAGACATGATCTTACTAAATTGTCGAGATGAGGATTAAAGTATCCACCAATTCCATAGTTTGCTACCTGAAACATAAGTTTTGTGAAAGTTTACTAATACTGCAAGATAATTTACATCCATCTCATACAGAGCATAAGGAAACAAAATGGAGTTCATATAAATATCCAACTACACATATTTCGGTTTATCTGAATTTTACTTTTACCATCGTTAAAGAACATGTTATAAAATATTGTGACAAATCTCATGTGTGTGGCGGTTTAACTTCTTGGAAGAGTTCGGACGCACGAAACTAAAGTGTTTATTTCATTGATGTGCACTGGAGGTCATTTTGCCTCAATATGATTTCTCTTCTCGGTATACTACACAACAATGTTATCAATTAACCAGACATTGTTTGCCTTTCGATAAATCTGGATGTAACTTTATCCGATGTAGTCGTTACAATCCCTTTTCAGTAATAAAACTTACAAAAATGCACCATTGCGACAATAATACGCTTTTTGCTTGATAAGATTTTTTCTGTTTTGGAAATGACTGATAGCGCCAAAAGAATGATGTTCCGACATACAGGGAATAATTATGACCTTTTTATTGCATGATTATTCCATTACAGTTATGAAACCCAACGAAAGCTTGAAGACCAATCCGTGAAGGACTTACGAAACACCACCGTTACCCATTTGTATTTGTTCCCTTTTTAGACCATGACATTACAATTTCACATAATAAACTTCATACCAAATTTTATGATAAACGGGAAGAATCCAGCTTTTATGGTTATACTATTTATAAATTTTAGGAATTGTTCTTCCTACCTTATCAGTGTTCTCCATTTTTCACTAAGGTAAGGTGGGTCTTTTGAAAAAATCACTTGCAACCGGTCGTATTATTTTTTTTATACTTTTCCAACCGGGTTTTTTTTACTGTGGGTGTTGCCACCAAAAAGAATGGTTAGTATTGTATTCACATTAAATGGAATTGAATAGCAGATGGCTTTTGCAGGACTTGCTCCTCCTGCCAAGTTTTTGTCCTATTCCTTGCTTTAGTGCTGTATTTTTGGTACACAGAACAGTAACATCCTTCTTCTGTGACGATTATCCATTTAAAGTCCTGTTCATATTTCTCAGCTTGGGAACAACCTCTTAATGTAATGACTATTTCTTTTATGAAGGAAATTTTTTAAGAGATACAAATGAGCACATATTTATTTCATTTACAGAAACTTTTTCCAAAGAACTATACATCTATTTGGTATTATATGGTCAAAACATGTCCAAGAATTTTGTAAAAGTCCTGGACTTATATCTACTTTATCATTAAAAAAAAGGGATATTCTTTTAGATAAGTTGTTCCAAATATTACATAACTGTACAATGTCTCATGTTTGTTGCTTATAGTTATACTATCATAAATTATTGTTAATTGTAAATGCCCCCTATGGGACCCTGATTGGAATAATAAACTATTTGATTTGATTCGATTTTATAACGAGTTTTCCCCCTTTTAAGTTAAACAATCTTAGTTTTTCTTTTTTCTTTTCTTCAACAATAAGACGACCTCTTGTCACTCATTTAAGGAATATCCCTCATAAGGGGATTGTTCCCAACCTGTTTACCTTCGCGATCTCTCGCGTGCCTTTTCCGTTGTTTTGATACTTTTTTTTCAATTTTAACAATTTCAATACGATTATCCGTTTTAGTTGACTTATTTTGCCTAAAGTTTTCCTTGTCACCATCGTCATCTGCCTTTCTCTTCCCCCGAATAATAATAGAAAACATTGAAATTTGACGATCCGCCATTTTTGTCAATGAAAACAAATCAGCGAGGCGCGATTAGTATTTAAATTTTTACAGTGCGGAACCGAAAAAAATTCGGAATTTGAAAAAAAAGCCGACCACCTCCTAAAATGGAAAGGTGGTAAGCTTTCAAAACAAGGTGGTCGGCACACCCGGCTAAAATGCCGAATGGAAAACACTGCTTATTTTTTTGCAACTTTATAGACTTATTGATATACATTATAAAAATTATACTGTTTATCATTAGATCTTAGTTAAACTTCAATTTGCTAGTTTGAAACAATACAAAAATGTTTCGTTTTTCTGCTTTGAAATTGTGTACAGCTTGTTCTTGTCATTACACAAGAATGTTCATTCCTGCACTGTTTATGACATTGCTGTATCAATTCTTATGTGAAATACGATATAAGAGTGTAGGTCGGCCTGATTACGGGGAGATGGTTCAACATATCTAAGTCGTCTCTTATGAAACTTGGAATGTGTTTCAAAAAAGGTATAAGAAGAATATTTAAAAAGTCATTCAGTCTGTGCGTTTCACATGCAGGACCAGCAACTATCAGTACTGTTCTGGGAATGTGTTTCAAAAAAGGTGATGGTAAAAGTTCATTATGGCCCTTTTTGACAATGTGGAGCTAATACACAACATTATACCATATAAAAATGCTCGCAGGTACTCAAAGAAAACTCAAAGTTCTTAACCTGCTGACATGTAAATCATGCCGAAATTCAAAGATTGTCTCAATGAAATAAACGAGAACATCCAAGTTACTACGGAATACAATAGTAACAAATTACCATTTTAAGACATTCTTGTCATAAAGAACGGAACAAACATAGAAACCGATATTTTCTTTAAACCAACTGATTCCAAACAATATCTACTTTTTACATTATGTCATCCTAAATATACGAGAGTAAATATACATATAACATAGCTAAACGCATAATAATTTATGTACAATCATTTTAAATCCCGAATTAAGGGATACAAGATTCAATGAATTAAGATACATGCCATTAGACCAAACATAACCGAAGAGAATAATGAAGGTATAACAAGAGCAAAATCTTTTAGCTTACGGGAACTAAATCACATTGAGAAAAAAACGTTTCACCGTACATTTCAACTCACAATCCCAGAAATAACGACGCGTTCGATGCAATACATAATAATCTACTATTTTTACAAAGCGGTCGAAGGATGTTGAAATTATTTAATTCGCATAAAGTAATTAAAAGCAAACGGCAACCGAAATATAAATATAAATTTACAAAAGTTAAATGATTTTTTTGTCTATAAAATAGAATGTATCCAAACTTTGCCCACTTTTTTCGGCCCGAATTTTAGCCCTATGATAGGTCAAATAACTATCCGTAAATGAAATTTCTGAGTTATAATTTGACACATGTATAGGAAGATTGCCCAAGGAAGAAGATTTAGCTTTTATAGAAAACAAAACTTGTTTGGCCTTTCTAACAAGATCCTCTAAACTATGATTCAGGTTACCATTACTTTTAAGTAGCAAGCCTAAAAACTTGTATTCAGTAACATTTTGTAAAAAAATATTTTTATAATTAATAAATGATTCCACATTACTATTACTGTAATGTTGAATAACCATACTTTTGTTGTTTTTTTTTTTATATTAAGAGTGAGCTTCCAGTTATCACAAAAAACACTCAGGTTATTTACACTGTTTTGAAGACATTCTTTACTCTCTGAGAGTATAATTAAATCATCAGCAAATGAAAGGGGTCCAACGTTTGAATCAACTAATTCAGGTGGCTTGGAGTCTTCATTTGTAGTGACTTGCACTAAATCATTAATAAAAATATATTGAAAAGAGTGGGACTGATAGATTCCCCCTGTTTTACTCCCCTGAATGTTTCAACAAAGATTATTCAGTTTCAGAACTATTTCAGTTCTAGAAAATTGATTTTCTATTACATTAAATAAAATTTTTCCCAACTCGAATTTTCGCCAATTTAAAAAGCAATCCAATTCTCCATACAGAATCAAATGCTTTTTGTAAATCTATAAAGCATAGAAAAAGTTTTCTTTTATTCTGATGTATATATTTATTAATGATAGTTTTCAAACTAAATAAACTGTCTGAGGTTCTGTGATTTTTTTCTGAATCCAAACCGAGTGTTTGAATATATATCTTTCACTAACGATATAAGCCTCTCATTTAGGACAGCACTAAATATTTTTGAAATACAATTCACAAGTGATATTCCTCTATAATTAGATGGGATAGACTTACTCCCCGATTTATGAAGAAGAGTTAAATAAGATGTATTCCACTGTGCTGGATAAATTCCAGTTTTCAATATCAAGTTAAATAATTTTGAAATAGAAGTCAATGCAACAAGACTGATGTGTTTAAATATTTCATTTGCAATGACATCTGGTCCACTAGTTTTCACTTTAATTAATATATTCAATATAAGTTTAATTTCCTTTATTGTTATAGGTTTATCTGTCTCAGAATTGTATGAGAGACGCATTTGACCACTTGTAGCCTTTGGTTGCATTCCAGCCAGTAAAAATTGGTGAGTGTTTAAAATTTTCTTGTTTGAAATTGCATTTTGATATCACTTTAATTTGAATATGGTCGGACAAATAGTTGAAATCTTGAGTAATAAAATAAAAAACTGAGGACAGAAGACTTCACTTATTTTGGCATAATCAATACTACTTAAGCATTTTGAGTCAAACAAGTAAAAAATCCTAATGAGTCACCTACATGTAAATACCTGCCATTTAGTATTCTGAATCTAGAAGACACACACATATCTAATAAATTCTTACCATGGTTATTCAAATTTTTGTCTTGATTATTTCTTTTCAGGACTTCATCTATAAGATAATTTTGCGGTAATATTTCCCGGTAATATTTCCCTCACAAAAATCATTTAAATTTAAATCTATAGAATCATTTGTGATATAATCAGGATTTAGACTTGTTCGTGAATTAAAATCAAAAATGAGGAGAATTAATCAATGAATATCTGTGAAACCGTGAAACCGATAGGAAATTGTGGAGAACATTTTAGACCAATTTGATGTCTTAATCGACAAAATGTGATTATTCTGATTGAATATAAATATATAGTGCATTTTCAGCCTTATTTTGTTTCCTATATTATATATATATTATTGATATATGTCATCTTTGTGGCGTTTTATAAAAAAAAAGGTGGACACAGTATTCAATTTCTCTTGTACTTATTGACTTACTTACATAAATATTGATGCAAAATTAAATAAACGATGTTGACTATAACGCATCAAGACTAGTATTATGGTTTCAATTGTCTTTTGGGTTTAAATAATCAATAACGAGCGTCATCATTTTTTCTCATTTAAACTTGGATCAAGTGTTACTATTACTGTACTATGGAACGCCACAGCTGTCTTATGTGGAACTCTGATATTACTTTATGTTGTTTTATTATTACTTGATGATACTTTATCTTTACTTAATATGGTTTTGACATTACGTAATGATGTTTTGATATAACTCAATATGGAATAGTCATTACTTAATGATATTTCGATATTACACGATATGGTTTCGTATTGACTTGATATAGTTTTGTCATTACTCAATATTGTTTTGTCATTACTCGATGTGGTTTCACCATTATTTAATGTGGTTGTGTCATTAGTCAATGTGGTTTTAACATTACTTGATGTGAATGTGACTTAACGTTATGTAGTTGTTTCATTACATGATGTGGTTTTGTTATTTCGTAATGATGATTTGCCTATTCTTTATATGGTTTTAACATTACGCAATGATGTTTCAAAATTTGACGATTTTACACTACATGATGTGTTTGTTTTATTATTTGATGTGGTCCTTCCATTCTTTGATGTGATTATCCCATTATTTGATGAGGTAAAACCACGTGACCAATTCGGAAAAAAATATGTTCTATTTTTAAACAGATTTCAATATATCGTTTTTTTTTATGTGCTTTGGATGGGTATCGCTATCCATTGAGTTAAAGTTCAAATTAAAGTTCGAGTGGTTGTTCAGAGTTATTTGGTATGAAAAAGGGAAACGGCAGACAATAATAAGAAAAAAAGTATTAAAAAGTTTACAGTATTTCGGACATAATTGGGATATCCCCAAACCACTTGGTCCTGTTGTTTTTATCCTAAGTTCTCAAACGGAAGCAGTATTTTTGTAATAAATTTATATAATATTCCACGCAACCCTGTGTCTCGCCTGATATTGCTGTTGTAAGTGTAAAAGCGTCATGTTGATCGGCTGTACATTTATCTATACATTTATCGGTAAAAAAAAAAAAAAATGTTTTTCTGTTGATGCTTTTTCTTGAAATTGAGGAATAACTCCTATACAAGTTTTAAAACACTTCATGGAGATTTACAAATTTATCATGTCAAAACAGTTTAATTCGGTTTTATCTAACTAAAACAAAACTGTATTGTTTTCAACAATGAGCGAAACCCATACCCTATAGTAAGCTATAAAAGGTCCCGAAATGAAAAATGTAAAAAAAACTAGAAACCTAACGATCTGTAGATAGATAGATATATACTTTATTCTCTAAAAACTAAATACAAGTTTACAGAGAAACATACAATATAAATACAGATACAATAGTCGAGGTAAACAAATCCAGTATGATATTCTAAAAGTAATATACATGGCATACATGTTTAGTAACATGTATAATGAAAGGTTAAACTCAATAGAAATAAAAAAAATGGAGATGGAGACGCCGACGCCACTATCGACGACGAAATATAGGTTTGTTGTGTCTCACAGCCGCTACATTGATGTCGCAGGCTCGACACAAATCAAAAGACTTGAACTTTATTGTTAACAAATGAAACACTTCAAATCAACTCACACTGAAGTTACAGGGAAACGGGGGGAGGGGGACTCGGACTAATCCGTCCCATTATGGGTATATAGTTATTCCGCATAACTCCTCCTACAGTTTGAATCCTAGGAAGTTTTCTTTTTACTGTCTGTTTGTACATATATTGAAGGTGTGCATGTGGTCAGGGTTTTTATTTTTATTATCTTTTGCTCTTTTGGGAGATAATTGAACTTTTTTTGTCATTTTTGGGGTATAAGCGGTTAAATGAGTTGAGTGCGGGGGCATCACTTTGTCTAGTTTACATTTTTTTCTCGTGTTGTGCTGTTACACAACTGTAACAGTCCGATGTAAGGTTAGGATTTAGCGCTCATATACATGTTAAACTCCGCCACGTGCACTTTCTTTATGTACCTGCCCGAAGTCAGGAGCATGAAGTTCAATTGTTGTCGTTGTATAAATGTGTGTCATTTATTTTTTGTAGATTGTTTATTTATAAATAAGATCGTTTGTTTTTTCGTTTGAATTTTTTCACATGTTGCATGGTGGCCTTTTGTAGCTGACTATACGGTGTGTTGAAGGCTGTACGGTTGCCTATATATAATTTCTTACATCCAATGCATTTAAACTCTGATGGATAGTTGTCTCATTGTCAATCACACCACATCTAACTTTATTTCAACTTCTATGTTGAGTTTTGTATACTGTAACATTGTTTATCTTTTGTACGCATACCCCGGAGCCCTCTTTTCGGAAGCCCGAGCAAAAGTCCTTGCTCCGCGATAGAAAATTTAATTACGAACTCATATAAGCTGGCTCGAATTTCAACTCAAAATCTTAATTAATCTAAATGAGACTTAAATTCGAATCTTACTCAAACTCTACCTCAAAAAGTGACTCAAATTTAATGCTGTAACTAGAACTCTACCTCAGTTAAATGTGACTCAAACTCGAAGTCCAACTCGAAACTCAATGCTAACTAAAACTTTAATTCTAATGACTTGAATTCGAAATCGAAGACTAACTCAAAGTTTAACTAAAACAGTAACCCGAACTTTAATTTGAACTCTAATTCGATGGATGGCCACACTCATCCAAGGCACATACAACATGGAAATCTATCTAAAAATAGAACAGGTTTTTTCCAAATTGGTCACGTGATTTTACCTCATCAAGTAATGGGATAACCACATCAAAGAATGACAGGACCACATCAAATAATGAAACAAACACATCATTTAGTGTAAAATCGTCAAATTTTGAAACATCATTACGTAATGTTAAAACCATATAAAGAATAGGCAAATCATCATTACAAAATAACAAAACCACATCATGTAATGAAACAACTACATAACGTTAAGTCACATTCACATCAAGTAATGATATAACCACATTGACTAATGACACAACCACATTAATTAATGGTGAAACCACATCGAGTAATGACAAAACCATATTGAGTAATGACAAAACTATATCAAGTCAATACGAAACCATATCGTGTAATATCGAAATATCATTAAGTAATGACTATTCCATATTGAGTTATATCAAAACATCATTACGTAATGCCAAAACCATATTAAGTAAAGACAAAATATCATCAAGTAATAATAAAACAACATAAAGTAATATCAGAGTTCCACATAAGACAGCTGTGGCGTTCCATACTGTACCCCTTTTTTGAATTTGATGCGACTGTCATACAAGTGAGAGGTTTAGCGCTATAAAACCAGGTTCAATCCACCATTGTCTACATTTGAAAATGCATGTACCAAGTCAGGAATATGACAGTTGTTGTCCATTCGTTTGATGTGTTTTATCATTTGCTTTTGCCTTTTGATTAGGGACTTTCCGTTTTGAATTTTCCTCGGAGTTCAGTATTTTTGTGATTTTACAAGCCCAATTTAAACAACATAACCATACCATAATTCCGTTGAGTGATGTTATTGATTGGCTAACCATTTAAAAGTATCATCTCCCGATATTCATTTAGAGATCCTCTCAGTTTTACCCAAAAATAGGGGGAAAGGCGATTAAACAATTTACAAATAAAAATATACGAGGGATGCTGAACGTTTTTTGTCTATCAGCTCTTAGACATAATATTGTCATGTGACCGTGACGTCATCATCATTTTTTTCATGATTTACGCCTTAAAATGGAATTTAGAATTAAATTAAAAGGAATGATGTTATTTCTTCATAGACAGAAACAAATATTACAGTCATTCCTTAAATAATTGTATAACTGGCCATACTGCATTTGTAATCTAAGCATATCCATATTTTAAACATAAACTGAATCCACCCTTAGTTTCATAACACATTAACTTCGTATGGGCATCCATCATAAGTAAACCACTTCAACGGGTCCTCCTGGCAAAAGAGTGTTAGATATTCCGAGGAAGTGTACTTGCTTTTTTTTTACAGTTAGCTCCTCCAGAAAATGAGATTAAACATCCTGTCCAACTTAGAAATAGTTGATACTATAGTCCTAGTATGTACATGTATGCATACAGTCCACGTCTTGTAAATATACATATACAGTTTTCTGGTTTATTCTATAGACTGTTGCAGGTGATATTAACGCAAACTGGAATACTACCTCGGAAAAACTACTTGTAAATCACACACGTGGAGATAGATGTAACGTAGAATGAACGTTTGGCACATGTGATTTACCAAATGGAAAACGATTGGTTATGTGTGATACATGATAGGAGGGACAAACTAGCCCTCGAAAGAATAGCTTTCTTGTGCAACTTAGTCCCTCCTATCGTGTATCTATAAATAACCAATCGTCTCCCATTTGGTAAATAGTAAATAATTGTTTGGTTGGTGATATCTCGTATAAAATTTATTTTGTGACTTGTCTCTCATCTGTTGTGGTTTCATGGTATTTTATTTTTATTTTACCCTTATGTTCTTCTTTTAGTCATATCGACCATGCTGGTTGATTTGCAGGAGCAAAAAATACGGACGTTATATTGATACTCTAAGACTAACTTAAAAGATCATCCAGTTCAGGATTGGTTGAAAATTGTCTTCTTCAGAACAAAAGTTTTCTTTTTAAGTTAACGATGACGACGACGGGTGTCCTGTAATAATAATAGTTCACATACCACTGGTATAGGACCAGGCGATCTAAAAAGGATTAGATTGAAAAATCAAATTGTAGTTTATTTAAGGATGTAGTCAGGTGAAATTAAAACAATCTGGCTAGCGTTTCACAAAAAATCGTACGATTTACTTTTACGATTAAACTTACGTTAAGCTAAGATTTTAGCTACGAGTGTTTCACAAAGGTGATCGTAAACGTAACATAAACTTACGATTACAAAGAAAAAAGGTGCTCTCTTTGACAGCCGCGTTAAAATATATAAAAAAAAAAAGAATCTTTCTTTTAAAACCAGGAAGAAAATTTATATCACAGATTATTTTCACTCAGCTTTCAAAATTTTGAAATGTTCATAAGTTTGGGTTTTTTTTAGTTCTTTTTTGTATGATGAATAGGTTGTGTGAGGTAAATGCATGTCCCGATTAGTTTTTATACGCAGCTCTTTATTAAGATATTTTTTTTTTGTTTTTGTTTTATTAAAAAAATTGGCTCGAGGTAGGTTTTCTTGCAAGCTGGGTCTTTTTTTGATATTGGTGAAGAATGACGAAATCATATAAATACAGAGAAATACATAACGACTTCGGCATTTATTGAATCCAAATCAAAATGAATTTTTTACTTGTTTACGTGAAATTATACGTATCTTTAAAGGTTAATTATCAACTGGTATAAAATCGTTAAGCATCATAATCGTTTCTAGCGGGTCCAGATTTTTTTTTAAAGAAAGACCTACCGGCAAGACAACGTTAGGAGTTGGACGTGTAAAAAGTCTATGCATAAACATATGTGTAGCTCTATAAGGGGGAGCCCTATACCCCAGCCTATACCCCCACCAAAATTCGCCTCTAAGTTTTACTTCAAAGGGACACTACATCGGGACTTACTATAAAATAAATGATATTTCGCTATAAACGCCTAAAGCTACATTCCAAGCTCCCGGTAAAAAGCCAAATGTTCATTGCATATTGTATAATTATCATAATTATGCATTTGCTACTGTTTATCCAAAAATATAATGATAATCAGGAGATTTAAAAGATGCATAGTTACATGTCTACGTATTTTATTTCTTTTTTTTTGTATCTTGAGGTTGTCGTTTCCCATGATTTCTGATTTATATATATGAATGACGAAAATTGTTGAATAGTGTATCTATATATAGGGTGTATCTAAAATCCCGCTGGTGCACATCCCCAGACCCTCTTTGCCTCAATTGTTTTAGGAGTGCGTCATTGTCGTACATTCAATGTTACTATAGATTGAGATATCGATATTATAAGAGGGTCTGGACGAGGTTTCCTTAAAAACTGCATTCTTTGATTTGATTAACCATTTTTCCTTATTTTTTATAGATTTTGCACATTATTCTCTTTTCTTTATTATTTTTCTCTATTATTTTTTTTTTACCCATTTTCTGTAATATTAGCCCTTTATTCTCTATTTTGTAAACCCTATTCAGACCCTCATATGACTTTTTATTTATTACAGAACAAGTCACCAATTTATGGTAAAATGTAAAATAAATGGATCGATGCATTACTAGTAACAAGAATCGGTACTTCCACTTCAATTAGCCATATATATATATTGTTTGTGCTGTATTTAGACCCCTCTACCAAGAAATTTGTTTTGCATGCACACATTTAAAAATTGCGGTTTTTATCCAACGCAATCATAGGTTTGAATGTTGTTTTCAATTTAGACTTATTTATATATAAATTCGTCTAAATAACAGCCCACCAATGTTAGATCTTGTGAGTTCTAATCCCGGCCAAGGAAGAACAAAAACTTTGCTTCCGCAAATTTACAGATCTAACATTGTTGGGCTGTTATTTAGACGAATTATGTATACAGAATGTGTTTTCAGTCTTGTATCACCATCACTGGAGATCCGATGGATAAAATCTGTCATAGAGTTGTCACTGGTTCAGACGTACTTATATATATATATATATCAAATGCGTTTTGTTAAAATATACTTATTCACTCATTTGGTCTTTTGGAAAATGTTGTTTGTGCTGTATTTAGACCCCTCTACCAAGAAATTTGTTTTGCATGCACACGTATAAAAATTGCGGTTTTTATCCAACGCAATCATAGGTTTGAACGTTGTTTTCAATTGAGACTTGTTTATATTTTTTCGTTTGGGCTTGTATTATATTTGCCTTCGGGTTTATATGATCCGTTCATCCTATTTTGACTCTTTCAAAATTCAAGAGTCTATCCTAAATTGAGGTAAATTATATGGCCTTCCAAATACCGTTTCGATTCCTAACATCACTGAAGAGACATTAATTGTCGAAATCCGGATATGGTGTACAAATTTTTGCACCTCATGTTTGCGATATACCATCTTTTCCGCAAGTTTATTGTTTTCTGTTTGGTAATAAATTAATAATAAGATCTATTTTGTTACATCTTGTGATCCGTTTATTTGGCAATCGCCAATGGCAGTCAGCAGGGTTTAAGAACATCAGTTGTTCGACCTGCTAGTCAAATGCGTTTTGTTAAAATATACTTTTTTTACCTCAACTAAGGATAGACTCTTGAATATATATATATATAGGTTACTTAATAACATCCGCAAGCAGACATCTCACTAAGGACTATTTAAACACGCGCATATCAAAGCCTAAAAATAAAAAAAAAATATTTACACTGTACAATTATGTGGAAGTTTAGCATACTCCCTTGACTGCCACCATAAATGCGTCCAATACAGGGAAGGCTATCACAGGTGGTGGTAGTTGGTTCCATAAGATGATTGTTCGTGGAAAGAACGAGTATTTGCACACATTTACATTTGTTCGAATTGTCTGAAATTTCCATGCATGGCTGTGGCGGTTTGATTTTATTTTTGCCATAGTAGGGTGATGTTAAACAGGCACGGCAATAAGGTGGTGGACAGATTCTAATTTATTGATGTACATGTAGGTATTTGTATGAGGATTCCAAATTGTTGAGCAGTATTCTAATCTGGGTCTAACGAGACTGGTATATGTACAAGAATATGTGTCCATAGGACACCAATCCCCGCTCGTACTATTACATATCCATGTTAATTTTGCATATTTGTTAAATAGTTCTCTGCATAATGAACATGAGTACCAAGTTTCATTTTGATGTGATGTAAAAGTAACTTAACCACATCCACGCTATTACTGACATTTCCTTGAAAACTGACCCTTGAAATCACGGTCAAACCATAAAGACAAGTGGCGCTAAGGGTCATTTTTGGGGCCCCGTCCCCACTTTCATTTAATTTGTCATGTTGTAACCTTTGGAAAATCATGACATTTTTGAATTCATTTTATATACCGGTAATCTGTTCGTAGCAACATTTATAATGAGGGTGATACAATAAATAAATATTAATATACAGCTTCAATTTATTTCTTTGACAGATTGATCATTCAACCGGGAGAACAGGACATTTATACATCTTTATGCTCTTTACGTTACACAAAACTAAGTGCATACCTTTTGGTAATAGTTTTTATATCTTAATTTTGAGATTTTTGGAATTATAACAGATAATAGTAGATGTATGCTGTAAATACACTAAACCTCGAAGGAAAATGTCAAAGGTAGGAAAAAAATCTTAATACTATCAACAAACAAAACGAGAGACAAATAACTAATATTCAAGATAATTCTGTAACGTAATAGGGGTCTCGATGGACGAGTTGTCTAAGTAATTCAACTACAGCGATCACTTTCCTGTAAACACTGAGGTTGTGAGTTCGAACCCGCTCGTGGCAGGTGCATTAGCCGTACACTGACCTCAACTAACTTGTATTCGCCACGATATAGCACATAGTAATAAAAGTGGCGTTAAACATCAGCAATCAATCAATCAATGTAACGCATTGAACATCAAGGGAATTTTTTGTGGAATGCAATATATCCCTAGTTTTCATGGCGATTTAGCTTATCATCGTTTATTTTTTTTCATAAGCTTATACATCTACGCCATAGATATTCTTTAAATAATATTTACACATATTGTCTCGTGCTATATGATGAGTTCGTAAAATGTTTTTTCATACATGAGGTGTATACTTTTGTTCTTTTACATTTATGTCATAACGATTGCCGTATAGGAACTACTATACGTTCTCTCTTTCAACCCCAATGAATTGACTGGTATGGACAAAAATTGTACTGCCTGATCTTCTCTCGTCACGAAGTAAACCCTCGCGCTGAAGTGTTCGTCAGTTCGGATGTGTTGAATGTATAAATACGCTGCCACGTCCACACTTTGCACGTTAAATCAGCCATATAATATCGCCATTATGGGTCTGTCAGTGGCCTATTGCAAGGCAAAAATTCTGCTTTACTCTATACGCTAACTTTTAAAAGAGTCATTTATATTGCCGACTTACCTTGTAGAATTGACATATTTTGTTTTCGTTTGCATAAAATATTGCCACTGTATGTTCAACACGGAACATCAATCAATCATACAGTATTTCCTGCAACATACATTTACAACACGTCGACCAAACATAACAAATTTGTTTCAATGAAAAAGCAGCATCTTTATGATTTCAATTTTAAAGAACTTCTTGTTAGGTCTTTCCACTTTTTTGTGGAAAGACCTATTGGTTTTCTTCTGATTATTATTATTAGGTCTTTCCACTTTTCGGTGGAAAGACCTATTGTATTTGTTCTGATTATTATTAGATCTTTCCACTTTTCTGTGGAAAGACCTATTGTTTTTGTTCTGATTATTATTATTAGGTCTTTCCACTTTTCGGTGGAAAGACCTATTGTATTTGTTCTGATTATTATTATTATTAGGTCTTTCCACTTTTCTGTGGAAAGACCTATTGGTTTTCTTTTGATTATTAGGTCTTTCCACTTTTCTGTGGAAAGACCTATTGTATTTGTTCTGATTATTATGATTAGGTCTTTCCACTTTTCTGTGGAAAGACCTATTGTATTTGTTCTGATTATTAGGTCTTTCCACTTTTCTGTGGAAAGACCTATTGGTTTTCTTCTGATTATTTATTAGGTCTTTCCACTTTTCTGTGGAAAGACCTATTGGTTTTCTTCTGATTATTTTTTTTTTTTTTTTTCTTCCGCCTAATTTTGTTCTTGCGATAAATATTTGTTTCGCAATATGTCGCTTAGATATTTGGTATATGATATCGAACAGTTTATGCGCCTTTGAAATTTACCCTGCTTAACTGAATACTTTTCTTTGTAGGAGTTATCTCCCCGAACACTGTTTTCCTTGTGCACGCATCTCCTCCGTAACCGTAAAAGAAAGTGACAAATTTATTTTACCAAATTGCTCGTTATATTCTCAGGATGTTTTGTCCAATTTTGACCGAAGCGATACGTAAACTGCATGTGAGAGTTATTTCCCCTTCTGTATTTGACATAAGGGATATATAAATGTATAGCATGAATGGTAAGTGATAGAGACCTAAGGTATATTGATTTGAGTTCCTTGGTTCATTTAACTGAAATTGAGGCCAAAGTCAAAGGTCAAGGTCATATTCTAAATTTTGACTTTTCCTTTTTATTTAATCTCCTCTGTCACTTTTAAAATTACAATTTAAAGAACTAGTGCAAAATGTTTGCTTAATTGTGATTAAGATATGATACATTTGGTCTGAAACAATCCAATGATATCTTATAGGAGTTATTGTCCCTGAAATGATTCAATTTATGGTTAATTGATTATTACTCCAACTTGGTACATGATAAAGCAATAAGATCTTTTGCAAAATGTTGGGTGACATATAACCTTGAAAAATGTCAACCGGAAGTGACCTTGTGAACCGGAAGTAGTCATTTTTGCACTTATTTCATGTAGAAGTACATATAAACCATATATTTTTGGAATCAGTGTAAATAAAGCTATCATGAGACCGAATGTGACATTTTCTAAACCGGAAGTAGCCAATTATCTCCCTTTTTACAGGCAAAAGTATATATAAACCATATATTTTTGGAATCAGTGTAAATAAACATATCATAGGAGACCGGAAGTGACATTTTCTAAACCGGAAGTAGCCAATTATCTCTCTTTTTACAGGCAAAAGTATATATAAACCATATATTGTTGGAATCAGTGTAAATAAATCTATCATATGAGACCGGAAGTGACATTTTCTAATCCGGAAGTTGACAATCATCTCCCTTATTTCAGGCAAAAGTCAATAGAAACCATATGTTTATTGAATCAGTATGAAGAAACCTATGATTGGACGCCAATAGTAGCTTTGAGTAAACCAGAATTAGCTTCTCAGCAATAATTTAGAAAATTGATGTGGAAAGACCTTCAATTGTTCTTTGAACAATTGGTTTTTAATTTTTTTTTTCTTCCGCCAAATTTTGTTCTTGCGATAAATTTTTGTTTCGCAAGATGTCGCTTAGATGTTTCGTATATGATATCGAACAGTTTATGTGCCATTGAAATTGACCCTGCTTAACCGAATACTTTTCTTTGTAGGAGTTGTCTCCCCGAACACTGTTTTCCTTGTGCATGCATCTCCTCCGTAACCGTAAAAGAAAGCAACAAATTTATTTTACCAAATTGCTCGTTATATCCTCAGGATGTTTGGTCCAATTTTGACCGAAGCGATACGTAAACTCCATATGAGAGTTATTTCCCCTTCTGTATTTGACATAAGGGATATATAAATGTATAGCATGAATGGTAAGTGATAGAGACCTAAGGTATATTGATTTGAGTTCCTTGGTTCATTTAAATGAAATTGAGGCCAAGGTCAAAGGTCAAGGTCATATTCTAAATTTTGTCTTTTCCTTGTTATTTGATCTCCTCTGTCACTTTTAATATTACAAATTAAAGAACAAGTGCAAAATGTTTGCTTAATTGTGATAAAGATATGATACATATGGTCTGAAACAATCCAATGATATCTAATAGGAGTTATTGTCCCTGAAATGATTCAATTTAAGGTTAATTGATTATTACTCGAATTTCGTACATGATAAAGCCATAGGGTCTTTTGCAAACTGTTGGTTGACAGATGACCTTGAAAAAAGTAAACCGGAAGTGAACTGGAGTGAACCGGAAGTAGTATTTTTTGCACTTATTTCATGGAAAAGTACCTAGAAACCATATATTTTTTGAATGATCATAGGTTAACCTATCATTTGAGACCGGAATGGACATTTTATAAACCGGAAGTAGCATATTATCTTCCTTATTACAGGCATAAGTATATACAAACTATATATTTTTGGAATCAGTGTGAATAAAGCTATCATATGAGACCGGAAGTGACATTTTCTAAACCGGAAGTTGGCAATTATCTTCCTTATTTCAGACAAAAGTATATAGAAACCATTTATTTATTGAATCAGTATGAAGAAATCTATACTTTGACGCTATTATTAACTTTGAGTAAACCAGAAGTAGCTTCCTATAAATTATTTAGAAAATTGATGTGGAAAGTCCTTCAATTGTTCTTTGAACAATTGGTTTTTAATTTTTTTTTTTCTTCCGCCAAATTTTTTTCTTGTGATAAATTTTTGTTTCGCAAGATGTCGCTTAGATGTTTCGTATATGATATCGAACAGTTTATGTGCCTTTAAAATTGACCCTGCGTAACCGAATACTTTTCTTTGTAGGAGTTATCTCCCTGAACACTGTTTTCCTTGTGCATGCATCTCCTCCGTAACCGTAAAAGAAAGCGACAAATTTATTTTACCAAATTGCTCGTTATATCCTCAGGATGTTTTGTCCAATTTTGACCGAAGCGATACGTAAACTCCATATGAGAGTTATTTCCCCTTCTGTATTTGGCATAAGGGATATATTAATGTATAGCATGAATGGTAAGTGATAGAGACCTAAGGTATATTGATTTGAGTTCCTTGGTTCATTCAAATGAAATTGAGGCCAAGGTCAAAGGTCAAGGTCATATTCAAAATTTTGTCTTTTCCTTGTTATTTGATCTCCTCTGTCACTTTTAATATTACAAATTAAAGAACAAGTGCAAAATGTTTGCTTAATTGTGATAAAGATATGATACATATGGTCTGAAACAATCCAATGATATCTAATAGGAGTTATTGTCCCTGAAATGATTCAATTTAAGGTTAATTGATTATTACTCGAATTTGGTACATGATAAAGCCATAGGGTCTTTTGCAAACTGTTGGTTGACAGATGACCTTGACAAAAGTAAACCGGAATTGAACTGGAGTGAACCGGAAGTAGTATTTTTTGCACTTATTTCATGGAAAAGTACCAAGAAACCATATATTTTTTGAATGATCATAGGTTAACCTATCATTTGAGACCGGAATGGACATTTTATAAACCGGAAGTAGCATATTATCTTCCTTATTACAGGCATAAGTATATACAAACTATATATTTTTGGAATCAGTGTGAATAAAGCTATCATATGAGACCGGAAGTGACATTTTCTAAACCGGAAGTTGGCAATTATCTTCCTTATTTCAGGCAAAAGTATATAGAACCATTTATTTATTGAATCAGTATGAAGAAATCTATACTTTGACGCTATTATTAACTTTGAGTAAACCAGAAGTAGCTTCCTATCAATTATTTAGAAAATTGATGTGGAAAGTCCTTCAATTGTTCTTTGAACAATTGGTTTTTAATTTTTTTTTTTCTTCCGCCAAATTTTGTTCTTGTAATAAATTTTTGTTTCGCAAGATGTCGCTTAGATGTTTCGTATATGATATCGAACAGTTTATGTGCCTTTGAAATTGACCCTGCTTAACCGAATACTTTTCTTTGTAGGAGTTATCTCCCTGAACACTGTTTTCCTTGTGCATGCATTTCCTCCGTAACCGTAAAAGAAAGCGACAAATTTATTTTACCAAATTGCTCGTTATATCCTCAGGATGTTTTGTCCAATTTTGACCGAAGCGATACGTAAACTCCATATGAGAGTTATTTCCCCTTCTGTATTTGACATAAGGGATATATAAATGTATAGCATGAATGGTAAGTGATAGAGACCTAAGGTATATTGATTTGAGTTCCTTGGTTCATTTAAATGAAATTGAGGCCAAGGTCAAAGGTCAAGGTCATATTCTAAATTTTGTCTTTTCCTTGTTATTTGATCTCCTCTGTCACTTTTAATATTACAAATTAAAGAACAAGTGCAAAATGTTTGCTTAATTGTGATAAAGATATGATACATATGGTCTGAAACAATCCAATGATATCTAATAGGAGTTATTGTCCCTGAAATGATTCAATTTAAGGTTAATTGATTATTACTCGAATTTGGTACATGATAAAGCCATAGGGTCTATTGCAAACTGTTGGTTGACAGATGACCTTGAAAAAAGTAAACCGGAAGTGAACTGGAGTGAACCGGAAGTAGTATTTTTTGCACTTATTTCATGGAAAAGTACCTAGAAACCATATATTTTTTGAATGATCATAGGTTAACCTATCATTTGAGACCGGAATGGACATTTTATAAACCGGAAGTAGCATATTATCTTCCTTATTACAGGCATAAGTATATACAAACTATATATTTTTGGAATCAGTGTGAATAAAGCTATCATATGAGACCGGAAGTGACATTTTCTAAACCGGAAGTTGGCAATTATCTTCCTTATTTCAGGCAAAAGTATATAGAAACCATTTATTTATTGAATCAGTATGAAGAAATCTATACTTTGACGCTATTATTAACTTTGAGTAAACCAGAAGTAGCTTCCTATCAATTATTTAGAAAATTGATGTGGAAAGTCCTTCAATTGTTCTTTGAACAATTGGTTTTTAATTTTTTTTTTTCTTCCGCCAAATTTTGTTCTTGTGATAAATTTTTGTTTTGCAAGATGTCGCTTAGATGTTTCGTATATGATATCGAACAGTTTATGTGCCTTTGAAATTGACCCTGCTTAACCGAATACTTTTCTTTGTAGGAGTTATCTCCCTGAACACTGTTTTCCTTGTGCATGCATTTCCTCCGTAACCGTAAAAGAAAGCGACAAATTTATTTTACCAAATTGCTCGTTATATCCTCAGGATGTTTTGTCCAATTTTGACCGAAGCGATACGTAAACTCCATATGAGAGTTATTTCCCCTTCTGTATTTGACATAAGGGATATATAAATGTATAGCATGAATGGTAAGTGATAGAGACCTAAGGTATATTGATTTGAGTTCCTTGGTTCATTTAAATGAAATTGAGGCCAAGGTCAAAGGTCAAGGTCATATTCTAAATTTTGTCTTTTCCTTGTTATTTGATCTCCTCTGTCATTTTTAATATTACAAATTAAAGAACAAGTGCAAAATGTTTGCTTAATTGTGATAAAGATATGATACATATGGTCTGAAACAATCCAATGATATCTAATAGGAGTTATTGTCCCTGAAATGATTCAATTTAAGGTTAATTGATTATTACTCGAATTTGGTACATGATAAAGCCATAGGGTCTATTGCAAACTGTCGGTTGACAGATGACCTTGAAAAAAGTAAACCGGAAGTGAACTGGAGTGAACCGGAAGTAGTATTTTTTGCACTTATTTCATGGAAAAGTACCTAGAAACCATATATTTTTTGAATGATCATAGGTTAACCTATCATTTGAGACCGGAATGGACATTTTATAAACCGGAAGTAGCATATTATCTTCCTTATTACAGGCATAAGTATATACAAACTATATATTTTTGGAATCAGTGTGAATAAAGCTATCATATGAGACCGGAAGTGACATTTTCTAAACCGGAAGTTGGCAATTATCTTCCTTATTTCAGGCAAAAGTATATAGAAACCATTTATTTATTGAATCAGTATGAAGAAATCTATACTTTGACGCTATTAATAACTTTGAGTAAACCAGAAGTAGCTTCCTATCAATTATTTAGAAAATTGATGTGGAAAGTCCTTCAATTGTTATTTGAACAATTGGTTTTTAATTTTTTTTTTTCTTCCGCCAAAATTTTGTTCTTGTGATAAATTTTTGTTTCGCAAGATGTCGCTTAGATGTTTCGTATATGATATCGAACAGTTTATGTGCCTTTGAAATTGACCCTGCTTAACCGAATACTTTTCTTTGTAGGAGTTATCTCTCTGAACACTTTTTTCCTTGTGCATGCATCTTCTCCGTAACCGTAAAAGAAAGCGACAAATTTATTTTACCAAATTGCTCGTTATATCCTCAGGATGTTTTGTCCAATTTTGACCGAAGCGATACGTAAACTCCATATGAGAGTTATTTCCCCTTCTGTATTTGACATAAGGGATATATAAATATATAGCATGAATGGTAAGTGATAGAGACCTAAGGTATATTGATTTGAGTTCCTTGGTTCATTTAAATGAAATTGAGGCCAAGGTCAAAGGTCAAGGTCATATTCTAAATTTTGTCTTTTCCTTGTTATTTGATCTCCTCTGTCACTTTTAATATTACAAATTAAAGAACAAGTGCAAAATGTTTGCTTAAATGTGATTAAGATATGATACATATGGTGTGAAACAATCCAATGATATCTAATAGGTGTTATTGTCCCTGAAATGATTCAATTTAAGGTTAATTGATTATTACTCGAATTTGGTACATGATAAAGCCATAGGGTCTTTTGCAAACTGTTGGTTGACAGATGACCTTGAAAAAAGTAAACCGGAAGTGAACTGGAGTGAACCGGAAGTAGTATTTTTTGTACTTATTTCATGGAAAAGTACCTAGAAACCATATATTGTTTGAATGATCATAGGTTAACCTATCATTTGAGACCGGAATGGACATTTTATAAACCGGAAGTAGCATATTATCTTCCTTATTATAGGCATAAGTATATACAAACTATATATTTGTGGAATCAGTGTGAATAAAGCTATCATATGAGACCGGAAGTGACATTTTCTAAACCGGAAGTTGGCAATTATTTCCCTTATTTCAGACAAAAGTATATAGAAACCATTTATTTATTGAATCAGTATGAAGAAATCTATACTTTGACGCTATTAATAACTTTGAATAAACCAGAAAAAGCTTCCTATCAATTATTTAGAAAATTGATGTGGAAAAACTTCTTTGAACAATTGGTTTTTAATTATTTTTTTTTTTCTTCCACCAAATTTTGTTCTTGCGATAAATGTTTGTTTCGCAATATGTCACTTAGATATTTCCCATATTGTATCGTATAGTTTATGCGCTTTTAAATTTCACCCTGCTTAGCCGAACCATTTTCTTTGTAAGAGTTATCTCCCTATTCACTGTTTATCAAGTGTGTGCATCTCCTTCGTAACAAAAAAAGATATCGACAAAATTCTTTTTCTTAATTGTTCGTTACATCCTCAGGAATTTTTGGCTAATTTGGATCGAAGAGATTCGATGAAATTTTATAGGAGTTAATTTCCTTTACCAAATAAATTTGTCGGTATGTTTTTTTAACTCATAACAGTTAACCGTATAACCCTGGAATCTTTTTATTTGAGGCCCGTAGGTTCTAACTTATAAAATGAAATCAAGGTCAAAGGTCAAGGTCAAGTTCTCAATTTTGACTTTTCCTTGTTTTTGCGTTTTCTCCTACACTTTTAAAGATATATATGAAAGAACAAGTGCAAAATGTTTGCTTAATTGTAATGAAGATATGTTACATTGGTTTGAAACAATCTAATGGCATCTTATAGGAGTTAGTACCCCTGAAATGTCTAATTATAAAGTTAATTGATTATTACTTCAACTTGGTTCATTATCAAGCCATATGACCTTTTACAAAAGGTTTGATGACATATAACCTTGAAAAATGTCAACCGAAAGTGACCTCGAGAAAACCAGAAGTAGCCTTTTTTGCACTTTTTTCATGGAAAAGTACTCAGAATTCATATATTTTGTAATATAAATACATAAACTTATCACTAAAGACCAGAAGTGACTGTCGATAAACCGGAAGTGGCCAATTATCTCCTGTTTTACATGCAAATGTATATAGAAACGATATATTTTTGGAATCAGTGTAAAAGAAACTATCAGGTGAGACCGGAAGGGACGTTTACTTCACCGGAAGTAGCACATTATCTCCCTTATTTCACTCAAAAGTATATAGAAATCATTCATTTATCGCATCAGTTTGAAGAAACTTTTGATTGGATACCAATTTTAACTTTGAGTAAACCGGAACTAGCTTCTTTCAATGACTTTGAAAATTGATGTGGAAAGACCTTCAATTGTTCTCTGAACAATTGGTTTTTAATTAATTTTTTTTCCGCCAAATTTTGTTCTTGCGATAAATATTTGTTTCGCACTATGTCGCTTAGATATTTCTCATATTGTATCGTATAGCTTATGCGCTTTTAAATGTCACCCTGCTTAGCCGAAAAATTTTCTTTGTAAGAGTTATCTCCCTATTCACTGTTTATTAAGTGTGTGCATCTCCTTTGTAACAAAAAAAGATATCGACAAAATTCTTTTTCTAAATTGTTTGTTACATCTTCAGGAATTTTTGGCTAATTTGGATCGAAGCGATTCGATGAAATTTTATAGGAGTTATCTACCTTTACCAAAAAAGTTTGTCGGTATGTATTTTTAACTCATAAACCGTTAACCGTATAACCCTAGAATGTTTTTATTTGAGACCCCTAGGTCCTAACCTAGAAAATGAAGTCAAGGTCAAAGGTCAAGGTCAAGTTCTCAATTTTGATATTTCCTTGTTTTTGCATTTTCTCCAATACTTTTAAATATATCTATAAAAGAACAAGTGCAAAATGTTTGCTTCATTGTAATGAAGATATGTTAAATTTGGTCTGAAACAATCTAATGGCATCAAATAAGAGTTAGTGCCCCTGAAATGTCCAATTATAAGGTTAATTGATTATTTCTTCAACATGGTTTGTTATAAAGCCATATGACCTTTTACAAAAGGTTAGGTGACATATGACCTTGAAAAATGACAACCGGAAGTGACCTTGAGAAAACCGGAAGTAGCCATTTTTGCACTTTTTTCATGGTAAAATACTAGAAATCCATATATTTTTTGAATGGGCATACATTAACCTATCATATGAGACCGGAAGTGACATTTTATAAACCGGAAGTAGTATATTATCTCCCATTTTACAGGCATAAGTATATACAAACTATATATTTTTGGAATCAGTGTAAATAAAGCTATCATATGAGACCGGAAGTGACATTTTCTTAAACGGAAGTAGCCAATTATCTCATTTTTTACAGGCAAAAGTATATATAAACTATATATTTTTGGAATCAGTGTAAATAAAGCTGTCATATGAGACCAGAAGTGACATTTTCTAAACCGGATGTTGGCAATTATCTCCCTTATTTCAGGCAAAAGTATACAGAAACCATATATTTATTGAATCAGTATGAAGAAACCTATGATTGGACGCCAATAGTAACTTTGAGTAAACCAGAAGTAGCTTCTTATCAATTATTTAGAAAATTGATGTGGAAAGACCTTCAATTGTTCTTTGAACAATTGGATTTTTTTTATTATTTTTATTAGGTCTTTCCACTTTTCTGTGGAAAGACCTATTGGTTTTCTTCTGATTATTATTAGGTTTTTCCACTTTTCTGTGGAAAGACCTATTGGTTTTCTTCTGATTATTAGGTCTTTCCACTCCACTTTTCTGTTGAAAGACCTATTGGTTTTCTTCTGATTATTATTTTTTTCTTCTTCCGCCACTTTTTTATGACGGTGCTTTTTTGTTTCAAAAGATGTCGCTTAGATTTTTTGTATATGATATCGAACAGTTATTGCGATTTTGAAACTGACCCTGTTTAACCGAACACTTTTTATTGTAAGAGTTATCACCCCTAACACTGTTTTTCTTGTGTGCGCATCTCCTTCGCAATCGTAAAAGATTACGACAAATTTAATTCACCAATTTGCTCCTCATATCCTCAGGATCTTAAGAATAATTTTGACCGGAGCGGTCCGGAGCCTCCATTTGAGAGTTATTTCCCCTTTTGTATTTTTAATAAGAAAAAAAAAATATAATTGTAACTGGTAAACCATAAGTGATAGAAACCTAGGGTCTTTTGATTTGAGGTCCTTGGTCTAAAACAAAGAAAATAAGGTCAAGGTCAAAGGTCAAGGTCATGTTCTAAATTTTTATTTAAGCTTATTTTCAGAAACCGTATAAGATATCAACAAATAATTTTAACTAAGTTGTTAGTCGCGACATGTTGTAACACATTCATTTTGGTTGAAAGGGTGCGTAGACATTACATGGGAGTTTTAGCCACTCGTATATTTAGAATTATGCGTATAGTAATTTAACTCATTAGCCATATATAATAAAGACCTAGAATCTTTTGATTTGATGTCCTTGGTTTATGACCTTGAAATTTAGTTCAAGGTCAAATGTAAAATTGACGTTCTAGATTTTGACCTTTGCTGTAGATTCATATTTATACATGTTAAAGCCTTGGGATCTTTTGCATTAGGTTAGAAGACATATAACCTTGAAAAGGTCAACCAGAAGTGACCTTTTTAAAACCGGAAGTAGCAATTTATCTCCCTTTTTTTAAGCAAAAGTATATAGAAACTATATATTAGTAAAACTAGCTATTATTTGACAGCGTAAGTAACTTTGATTTAACCAGAAATTGCTTATTATCTCCCTTAAATGATGAAAAAGTTCCTCAAGCATTTTATTTTCAAAATCAGTGAGTGATAAGCTATCATTTAAGCCTGGAAATATTGGTTTTATCAAAATTTTCTTATCTTAAGTTAATTTGAGTGGAAAGACCTTCAAATGTTCTCTGAACAATTGGTTTTTAATTTCAGTTGTATTTATTAGGTATGTGTCCCTTGCTAACATGATATTTGTACCAGCTTTGAATCTTTTATTTTAAAAAATTGTACTAAGTTTCTCAGTCTGTCTTACGTTTAGAATTAAAATAGTTGTGTAAAATTAGAGAAGTCAAATGTTTATAACCATGCATCTATTACTATGAAATGCAAATTGTACAATTTTTATCGTTCTAATTTTTTTCTTTGTCAAATATTTAGTGAGGCAGTTGCCTCATTGCCTTAAGGGAAGCTACGCATCTGCAAAAAAAATATAAAAAAACAACGCAAAGCAACAGTGCTTTTATTGATGTGCACAGGCTTCGTGTACGTCTCAGAATATAATAAAATTTTAGGTGAAAAATGTAAGTTTAGATTTATAGATGATGTGGATATGAAATGGAATAAAAGTGACGAGGATTTAATTACATTCATCACTCATGCCAACAACATACATCCAAGTATCAAATTTACTCATGAGAAATCTAAATCCAAAATCACCTTCCTCGATACCTCCAGCTTGCTCACAGATGGCATAATATCCACTGATCTATATTCTAAGCCTACTGACACTCACCAATATCTGTCCCCTAAAAGTTGCAATCCTGCTCATTGTACTAAGAGCATCCCGTACAGTCAGGCACTCAGAGTCAAGCGAATATGTTCCAACTCAGAAACAACTAAAAAACAACTACGTCAACTCGAAACCCGCTTGAAGAGAAGGGGCTACAAACACAAAACTATCCAAAAAGGCTTTCAGAAAGCGGAAACTATTCCAAGGAGTAAACTATTAGAATACAAATATAAAAAGAAAAATAAAAGGACTCCATGTGTTCTTACTTACCACCCATCTCTCAAAAACAGCTTCGGTGTCATTCGTGAGCATTGGAAAACAGTTGAAAAGAATTCCAAACTATCCAAGATTTTTCCCGAGCCTCCCATGATAGCTTTTAGGCAACCCAATAGTCTGCGTAACCTGCTGGTGCGGGCTGAAGTGTCTGATAATAGAAGTACTTCTGGATAATGTCGTTCGTGTGATGAAAAACGCTGCAAATGCTGCCTACAGATGCATCACTCATCAACTTTTCACAGTAAGGCAACCGAAAATAACTATAAGATATTTTGCAATGTTAACTGCAAAAGTATGAATGTTATTTACATTCTAGAATGTTCGGTTTGTGGCCTCCAATATGTTGGTGAGTCAAAGCAGCATTTCCACAAACGCCTCAATGGCCATAGGAGTGATATCTCTAAGAAGCCACTTCTCCCAGTTTCTCAGCATTTCAGACAGTCTGGTCACACACTTGATGACTTTAACCGCATGAAGATCCTAGTGATTGAACAGAACATTCACTGGAGTTATGCCCAGCGACAGGTTCGGGAAAGCTTTTGGATAAAGGAACTAAATGTACATCATCCAAACGGCATCAATAAAAAATACTAAGTTTTATTTTTCACTCATTTTGGGTTGTAAATATACACAGTCACGTATATTTGAGTATTGAGTTTTTTTTTATATTATGATGTTCAGGATTTTGGATTAAATCAATAGACCAAAACTTACCTGTATTATTGAGCTATTTTTATACATATTATCAGTATTGTTAAAATAATTGACACCGAAGAAGGCTATTTGTTAAGCCGAAATATTTGTCAACACGATTTATTAACAACATCTTCGTATAATACCATCTTATATTAGTATCGTTGTGCAAATCTCTAGACTTATATAATTTTTTTCCTTATCTGCACAGTATCGTCTATCTATTCTAGACGATCCGGTACATAGTAAATTTGCTGGTTGGTCCTTTTTATAGACTTCTATATATATATATATATATATATATATATATATATATATATATATATATATATATATATATATATATATACAAGTCTAAATTGAAAACAACGTTCAAACCTATGATTGCGTTGGATAAAAACCGCAATTTTTATACGTGTGCATGCAAAACAAATTTCTTGGTAGAGGGGTCTAAATACAGCACAAACAACATTTTCCAAAAGACCTAAAAGTGAAAAAGTATATTTTTACAAAACGCATTTGACTAGCAGGTCGAACAACGGATGTTCTTAAACCCTGCTAACTGCCATTGGTGATTTCCAAATAAACAGATCACCAGATGTAACAAAATGGATCTTATCTATTAATTTAATACCAAACAGAAAACAAAAAACTTGCGGAAAAGATGGTATACCGCAAACAAAAGGTGCAAAAATTAGTACACCATATCCGGATTTCGACAATTATTGTCTCTTCAGTGATGTTAGGAATCGAAACGGTATTTGGAAGGCCATATAATTCACCTCAATTTAGGAGAGACTCTTGAATTTTGAAGAGTCGAAATATATATGAGTCATCTGTGTATTGAACGCTTTTTTTTTCTCAAGTTAAAACTATTGTCACAGACGATAAACACAGGAACCTATATGGGAGAAGGAGTGGTTATGTTGCTCACACGTACGTCGGAAAAGCTCTTGTTGAGTTTTCAAATCAAGTATACATGCTATTAATAGATTTAAACGAACATAAGCTGTCAAATTCATGTTCGCCGATTGGACTCCAATTCTCATATTTGACTTATAACATACTAAAACGTATATCCAAATTATAAAAAGTCTAAAAAACAATTTACGATGCATGGACTCAATAAAACATTATCAGCATTTCGTGTGTATTTTAGTCTAGACGCAATCTCATTAACCATCGAGGTGACCTCCGAAGACTGCCGACGGTCATATAACCCGATATAAACATAGATATAAATAGATAGCAAACTCGTGCAATTGGATTTTTCTAGGTCTGTTTGATTTCATATTATAGGTTAAAAAAGTATGTTAATAATCGTTTTTACCTGTATAAGAAATAGTTTTTGTAGATCGAATCAGACAACCAAACGGTTTACCCTTGTTTCACTTCCAATATGACATTCTTTTCATTTTGATAATTGAATACACCTAGTTCATGCGTAAACCATCTTTAGTTAAGGGGTTCAATTCACATTAATACGGATTCAATGAGGTCGAATTATTCACTTGCAAGTGAATAATTCATTAGCGATGTTTCTTTGCTTATTTTAACTAAGCTGAACCAAACTGGCTGCTAAAAGCGAATTATTATTTCACTATTTCACTTTCAATAATGATTGAACAACAACAAAAATCATATTTTATTTTTTTCCTTATATCTCGTAGCTTATGACCCTTTAAAGCGTTGCTTGGTTTCTGTATATGAATAAAAGAAGATGTACAACTTACGACCATTATGAGTATTATTAGTGTATTTTTAGGGCAAGTATCACTCTTCTTAAAGTTTTATTTACTGTGAATTGAAGGAGATGTAAGTTATACATCAATGAGACAGCAACTCAACAAAAATGAATAAAGAGGTTATTATACAGACTGAGTCTTCAACAATAGACAGGTTTCTGAACAATATGTCTAGCTTTACATCGCCCCCGTTTTAAAAAGAAAAGTTATTAATAAGACAAGATATATGACAGATCTGAAATCAACACCAAAATCTTCAAATAAAAAAAAACAATCAAACCAACACCAACACTATGACTCAAGATAACCACTATCGAGGTTACTAAATACCATATATACCTACACGATACTACATTGTATATTACAAAAAAAGATTGCTGAAAATGAAGGTAGTGTTTTGCCAAAGAGAACGTAGCTATGTTCTGTAACTGCGAGTTCTCTTACATCGGTGCTTTGTGTCTATTGTTTTTATGTTAATTGTTGAGCTGTGGCACCGACTATTCCACACTTTCCCGGTTTTTTTTTTTTTTTGCTTTTGAACCTGTTATTCAAGCATTTGGAATTACAGTCACATTTAAAAAAAAATGTATATATAATCAAAGCTGTCACTTTGCAGTATTAGTATTTATACCAAAAATTATAAAAATCGATTAAATTAAAAGCCACCTCTGAAGCAGATTTCGACGTAAGAGCTCTAATATTAGGACGTTACGCACGGTGTTCGGTCTATTTTTCATTTGACCATTTCTTGATGCATAAATAGGACAAAAACAAATCAATTGAACGCATTATTAAATAGTTACTTGTCTTGATTCATCATTTGAATAAATTATATAAAACCTGATTTTAATAAATTTAATGTTATGTTTTATTATATAATTAAGCAATGAATCCGTGTTCATAATGCCATTTTTGCCGTGTAAGACGTAACAACAAGAACCAACCATCCAAATATAAACGAAGAAAAAATTACAAACTGCTGAATGGATTTCGATAAAATTTGTACTGGTGGGATATAATATGATCATATTCATGGTGTGAGACGGTCACGATAAATATCATTTCAGTTCGCAGTCTAGCGGCCATTCTAAATTCCATAGAGCTGTAAGATTTGATGATTCGAGTACACAAAAATGAAAGCAGGCACCTCGATTTTTTTATAATATTTTCACATAAATTATAGAAAAGGTTTGTCACCTCAACATTAAAATGTGATTTTATTAGATTTTACGAACACATTTTTAATTTTAACATAACTTATATCATTTTATTTTGACGTTTTGTACAGAAGTCGGTTGAAATAATATAAAAACGACGTCGAGTAACGTTACCATTACTAAACCGAACACCGTGCATGACGTCTAGGTAATATGGGTAGACCATAAAAAATTACAATTCCCATCTGGATTAGATAGTAAATCCATTAAATCAACTTTTAAACTTTTTGGATAAAATAGGTTAACTACTTCTCCCTTTCCTTTGTGCTTTTTCTCCATGTTACAATTTTCCCAAAATAAAAGAAATAATTCAGTGTAATCATGCACGGGAAATGTTTACATAGCCATTATTATGCTGTTTATTCATAAATTCCAAAATTACAATACAGTCACCTTGCAACACATGAATTTTGAGATTTCACTCATTATTCTCCTTTACTTTAGTTATCAATCTATGCATTTTCATCAATCAATATTTGGAATATAATTTAAAAAAGACACTATCCGTTAAGAATATTTCACCACATTTATTTGGAAAATAAAACAAAATCATAAATTTCACTTATTGCCTGAAAAGATGTTCGGCAATAGGTTAAAAAATCTTCATCAGATTTCAGTAAATAAGCTTAATGCCTGAAAATTTCAGGCCATAACTTAATGCCTAGGCGTTAGCTTATTGCCTAGGATTTAAGCTAACTGCCTAATTTCACTTATTGCCGCTAACATATATACAGTAAGGATTCTACTGCATCAAAATTACCTCCCCATTACGCCACCTAATTTTTACAATCGTAAAAATGGAAGCCACTGTATGGATGACGCGCTGTCAATTTAGCTCTTGAAAACCAATAAATTTATCCACATAGCATCATTACGATCCTTAAATGCCAGTAATATTTTACAAGACAAAGGTATCTACTACCTATTGATCATAATTTAATGTACTTTTATGCCTTTAGTCAACTTAAAACTATTGTCTGATCGGTTGTCATGGAGAATTTTCGAAAGTCCAAAAACATTTTTAAAAAAGATTCTAATTAAATATTTCGTGGAAGGGCAGAATAAAAATTTTCAGAGGTTAAAGACTGTTAACCCTAGATAACACACACAAATTTTTTTTTTTTTTTAAGTGATTCATTTTTAAGATCCACTTTTAAAGGTTGTCGTCAAGTACTTTTAGTAAAAATTTGTTATTTAAACAAAATGTGTTATTATCACTCATAAGAAAGGTATTTCACTTGACCCATATATTTCATTTTTAAGTACTGTGAATTTTTAATGTTATTATATCAACCTGTAGCCTTAATATGTAAAAAATAATAGAATCTGAAGCTAGATGATGTACAGACATGGGGTCAATTACTTTTAAATGTAATTGATTACATTCAATTACAATTGCAAAATTTTCAATTAAATTACACATTACATTTGACTTTTTTACCAATGTAATTAATTACTTTCCAATTACTTGTCAAATGTAATTAATTACTTCAATTACTTTTGAAAAGAAAATTTAAATAAAATATTGAAACATGTATTTATTCTATGATATGTACATATTTATCATACATTGCTTTAAAGTAGTAACAAATGAGATCTACAGCGACTATTTTCAAATTCAGTCAGTATCAAAGATGAGTTTAAGCTAGATATCTGGTGTTTCTGGAATAAAGAAAAAAAAACATACATAAATCTCAGAAGCACATACAACTTTGCCTATCAGGAGTCCTTAGGACTAGAGGTCTGGTTTAGTTTAATGCTCAAAATGATAAAAAAAACCTTATTCAATATTTTGAAAATATTAAATTTGGTTTTAATTACCTATTGAAATTTTAGATTTAAAAAAAAGAGAGCCCTAATTTTAATATTTTGAAATGATTTTTAGTTTTGATCACAACTTTTTTTCTAAAAAAATGATTTAGAAAGCCTGACTTTTAAAAAAAAAATACTTTAGTTTGAATCACAATTAATAGATTTAAAAAAAATCATGTTCATCTCTCTCTAATTGGCTTAACACCTGTATAACATGCAAACATAACTGTTGTAAAAACATTATATAGTTTATAATAAAACAAATAGCCAGAGGTTATATTTATTGATTGACTATGTCCTTTAAAGTTGATGATGTCAAAACAATAACTATATGAATATACATGGAGGTAACAAGCTTATTAAGGTATACGACAGTAACTTACTAATGATTTCTTTTAAACACAAATTATGGCATGTTTCTACAATCATTTTTTTTTTCTTCTTTTTTATTTTTTGTTCACTCAATACAAAATAAAGTATCTCCCATGGTTGTGTAATTACGGAGAGTATACTGTGTAGGCTTTGCTTTGTCAGCTAACTACATTTACTAAGGTCATGACTTTTCATAATTTTTTGAGAAAACACAAGATTCAATCTTTCTGATCCAAAATTTCAAATGTAATTGAAAAGTAACTGTCAATTACAGACAACTTTGGCTATGTAATTCATTACTTTCAATTACTTGTAATTGAAAAAATGCTCAATTACACATTACATTCAATTACTTGAGAAATAGTAATTAATTACGGTCAATTACAATTACATTTTTCAATTACCCCATGTCTGATGATGTATCAAAAATATTTGCTTTATACGTTTTCAAGACAAAACAGTCAACTCAACAACGCCTGAACATTCAAAGGTATACTCGACTTTCTCTTTTCGATGAAATTATTGCCAATTTTTAGGATTTTTTCATAAAACTGTCGCCGGGGCAGAGATGCAAATTAATGCTTTAAAATGATCAATATTTTATCTTTCTGTGGATTTAGTTTCGGCAGAATTTATGCTTATGCACAAAAAAGATCCACATGTATTTGCACCTACATGTACCACAATCGACTGCTTTGTGAAAATTTGTCTTTAATTTACAAGTTTACAAATATCTCGAAGCTCCATACTATAATTTAAGTAAAAACAGGTATAGGAGATGCATAAAATCCTTAATTATGCACCTTCATTAAACTTATAAAGCCCATTGAAACAGATGTAAACAATTCAAATATACCAACCATTTGGCCTTTTTTACCTTCTCTAATAAAGAGTTCAATTTCTTTTGTTTCATTTCAACTGGGTATTCGCCTGATATAGGGTAGGGACAAAGTATAAAAATCAAGGTTTACTTCTTGTCCCCCTTTTCTTCTATTTAGAAACTATAAAGTTGATGACCATGATCTGTAGTTTCTGGTCGTCCATATTGTACTTTTTTTTGTTGTATTATGTGCTCATGTCTGTGAAACTGAGACCTTAAAATACCATAAACGAAACGAGGGAAATTGCCAAAATTCTACAATTTGTTTATGTTTGAAGAAGAAACTCTACATCAGCATCAACGTAGACCCTTCTTAAATTTTAATTTATCTACTTTACTCTTATATATCTTTCATTATATAAAATATCAGGATAATCTACGTTGGTGCTTATAATCTAAATTGGGGAAAAAATATACGATGTCTGACAAGTTTTACAAGTAGTTCTCTTAAATATCTGTTGCTAACCAGCATTTCTGTTGTTAGGTTCAATATGAACTTCGTAGAAAGAATAATGAAAACTATAATATGCATATTATAGTGTAGGACCCTAGATTAAAAGAAAATTCTCCAAAGATTGCTAAATAAATTCAAGATAACAAAAAGAACCAATTTTTGAACCGTTAATATTGAATATTTCTGTTGTTAGGGTGTTCAAAAGCATTTAGTGAACTAAACTTTGACTTACTTTTCATTTCTTACAGCTTAATACTCTGATATAGACAATCTGATTTGTTCAATAATTTGAATAATTCACTTGTATTTATCTTCCACTCAAACGTATGTTGTTGTAAGCAACATTTGTGTAGGTAGGTTCAGTATGAGCATCATAATAAAGTCACAATGACGACTATGGTCTGATATTTATATATTATATTATATGTTGGCAAATCACCTAATTCATAATTCATATAAAGCAAAAAGAACAAATTTTAAACCGTTGCTAGGCAATATTAAAGTTGCTAGGTTGTTGGTTCATGTTAGCATTCAAATAACTTAATTTGACCTGGCTTTTTATCTTTTACTTCAATGCATTTTTAAAACGACAATCTTATTTGCAAATGCGCTTATTTTCACAGATAAAACAGGTCATACATGATGATTTTTATTTTAAATAACACTCGTTGCTATTATTTTCCCAAGTTTCTATGCAAAGGCTATCAAAAACGCCCCTTATCATACCATATCCTTAGTCTTCGGCATTTTGTCAGTCTCAAATCATATCCTTTGGTATCTGCAATCTATAAATCTTTATTTAAGTTTTATTAATTTACCCACAAAACTACCAGCAAACGTCTGAATGTTGCGTTTCATACATAACATACTTTACAAATAATAACTTTTAAAACCGTATTTGAGCTTTTCAGGAAAATGTGCAATTCGCAAAAATTTGCATAAATGTTCAACGTAATACAAAATTTCTGATGTCATTATGATCTTGCGCTACTACAAAAACCAAAGCTATTTCGGAAAAACTAATAGTTTTCAGCATGGTAAGATTTCAGAAAAACATTCAGAAAAATCACTGTGGCCATAAGAATTTGTCACTTGCAATTTTTCTCTTTTTATTCAGTATAAATCTACCCTACATTCATTAAAAAAAAACTGATGTGGGGTCATTTTCTGGTTGGATTTTAACCAACTTGGTACCAATAAAAGTGGCCTTGTTACAGGTTTATTTTCTTATTTGATTTGTATTTTATTTTCTGATGATATGAACACAAGTATTTAATTTGTTAAAAAAATGCTATATATTTCAACAAAATTAAATTGTATTAAAATATTATACGTGTTCACACCAGGAGAAAGCAAAAACAGCTGAAGAAAAAACTGTAAACAAATATGCAGAATATTTACAAAATTCTACATCTTTCAACACCCGGTTTGTGAAAATTCAATCACAAATGCCTTCAACATACTTATTTTGAAAAAAATGTGTTTTTATGTGAAAAATATAGCAAAAAGATATAGGTGACGATTATAATGCACAGCTTTCGATAGTATGAGGCATTATGTTTTCTAGTCTGTGTGTCTCGTGTCAGGTTTAACATGTTAAGACTCCTTATGTGATTTCTTGAGAAACGTGACTCAATGGTATCTTTTTTTTTTAATTTTGTTTCAGCCGTACATCGACTATTTTAAGTAACTATTGATCTGAAATAGCTATATAAATGCACAAAAATGTTTCTTTTTGCATACAGCTTGTATATTTGCAAACTCACACAGTGGGAGTCGATACCGGGAACAATAGCAAATTCACTCTTATGAAAAAGTCGCGAAAATCAATTTTTTAAACAATGCCGGTGACGATACTGATCAAAAGTGATTTCTAAACAACAATCATAGATTTTAACGAATTTATTTGTTATCTTGTGAAATTAAAATCTGAAAAATGTTTATCTTTGCTGCATATTGATAAAAAAATTGAAAAAATCATGTACATACAAAATTTAAAGATCTTTCGGGTCACCAATTTTAGGAATGTTCCACAAAGTCCTGAGCATGTTACAATTTCCAAACATATAACTATTTTTTACATCTAAGTTGTCGAGTACACCAATCGGCACTTGTCATGTGAACATTGAATATACAAATATTGTCTTTTCGTGAATATAACAATTAAAAAGTATGTCTGTGCAGGTTCAAAAATTAAAGATCAATATTTAAATAAAGAAGGTTATCGTTTAAAGATTTTAATTATTTTTTATACAATTTTAAGAAAAGGTCGTCTCGATTTCTGTTCATGTAATTGCGGTCTTCTCGATCTAATCACATTCAATGTTTACATCGGTATGATGTCCGTTTGAATTAGCATAGTAACTTCATTTCAATAATGTTCAAAAATGTTGATCGTTGCTGCATATCAATCGATTTCTTTCGAATTTTGTCCATGAACTTCTCTGATCTAGGTGCATACATATTCGGATAATTGGCATGTTCCAGAGTGGTATACAGTCAGTAGAAAAATAAATTGAAGTTGGCACTCCAGGAATTTATTCGCATAGCAACATTTTAAACCAATTTTACTTCAAACTCATTCAGCCTGCTGTACTTGTCGTTTGCTATTTAAGTAGGAAAATGATCGCATTAAATGGAAATTTTGTTTTTATTTCAATTTATTTTTATTTTTTTTCTATTTACCAGAACGGTTTCTCGTGAATTTATAATTGATAGCGTTCTTGCTAAAGCGGAAAAAACATTTAAAAGATAAAGTTTTCAGTGTTGAGCGTTTACAGGGGAGGTAATACTTTGTCACCAGATTTCCCACTGCACATAACTTACTACCCTTTAAACAGTTGAAAATAATTTGCCTCAAATGCGACCATATCTATAGATCCTCAGCAGAACCAAAAAGTGAAATATTAGGAAAAGGTGCAGGGTCAAAAAAGACTCATTGAAATCGGTTTTATAATTGCAAATGTAGTTTCACCGTATTTCTGTACAAAAGTGCTAAAGGAAGCCTTTATCAATTACATTGTTAACAGTTTTAATTCTTCCTGTGGATAACCACTATAAGTAAAAGCTACTTTTAATTGCTGATTTGTCAATCTGATAATTTGTTATAATTGTGTTTTTTTAATTGCTGATTTGTCGATCGGATAATTTGTTATAATTGTGTTTCTTTGAACAGCTTCAGAAAAATATCCATATTGTAGTGAAACGAGTATGACTGTGTTATTTAACTTAATGTGTAAATTTACCATGGAAAATATTTCTGGGCACGGAAAACCAAAGCTATTTCAATAGCGTATAAACATAATAAAACCATGTCAATAGCATATATAGATAATAAAACAATGTTAATACAATAACTAAACGATGACAATATTGGAAACTATACTTGTGTTTTTTTTCTAATTAAACAATTTCAGGCTTGACCTGATATAGTGATTCAAACGTCTTATATGCTTTTATTTGAGTATTTGAAAAGAACGGAGACAGTTTTTCAGGATATCACTTAAATATGATAATTACGATCCACTGCTAGCCTAAATCCTGATAAATTCACTGCACTGAACAATCTTCTGTCAGTGTTGTAACTCTTGCTTTGTCGTAGTTAGGGAAAAAAACTATGAGAATACCAAAAAACAAATCATTCTAATGTCTCGGAATGTGAATATTTATTATAGTTGATAAAGAATACCATATTTTAAACCAAAGCATGATCTATCAAAAAAATCTTTTTTCAGGTAGATCAGCGCCACTAGAAAACCTTCAAATCAAAGTTTTCTTTTCCGATTTTGAAGATTAACTTTCTATTTTCAAAAGAGGAAAAGCCATATTAAAATAGTATTCTTCATTCCGATTAAACATTTTTTAATACAATTACAGTTTTCTTGATTTATCTGCCCTCGTAATTGTATTTTCAAAGAAAGTGTCATGATATGGTGTATTTTTTTTTATTTAGATTTTTCAAAAGAAAAGATTGTTTTTTGAAAATCTCTTCAGACCGTTGATTGACCTGTAGTTTTTTTGTCGTTAGTTTGCTGTCGTGATGTCGTTTACCCTACATATTCTTCTTCTTCATAATTTGAAACTCCGAATAAACTATTATAATACTATTGTAAGAGGTCAAAAAATTAAAGATATATATTTTTAAGAAAATGCAAAAATGCAAACCTGGTAAGATTCAGAACTACTTAACACATTTCTTTCCGTAGTATCCAACTTAGTTATTAACTCAATCCTTTCGGAAACTCTTCTTGAAATTGCATTTTTGTCATAAACCCAACCTCTGAAATTTAAAATCGAAATGATTAAGATTTAGTATAACATTGTTTTTTAAACAATTGTGTGAGTGTGTGTGTGTGATTTTTTTAAATAATAAGTTCAACAATAAGCATCCTCCCTTTATTAAACTAACAAAGTTTGTTCCTATATCATAGAAACAATTGCATTTAAATATGAAAGGCAAACATTGATTTATTTTTTTTTTTTGTGAAAAAGAGACAATAAAATGAATAAAAAGAAAAATAATCTGGTAAGTTCTAATTTTTAAACTTTGATTTTGAAGGTTTTCTAATGGCGCTGATCTACCTGAATTTTTTTTTTTTTTTTGGAAGATTATGCTTTGGTTCAACATATGGTATTCTTTAATTATTTATCCCTTGAAATTTTTTATTAACTGTGTATTTGCATTCAGGTGTCACAGGTCAAATTCATTCGTTCATTGTGTGTAAATTTACGTTTTTTGATTGAGTTAAGCCTTCCAATTGATATTTTATAGTGTGTTTTTCTATGTTGTGATGTTGTACTATTGTTTCAGAAAAGGGAGAAGGTTTGGTACCATTAAAACGTTTAATCCCGCTGCAAATGTTTGCACCTGTCCCAAGTCAGGAATCTGATTACAGTAGTTGTCGTCTGTTTATGTAGTTCATACGTGTTTCTCGTTTCTCGTTTTTATATAGATTAGACCGTTGGTTTTTCCGTTTGAATGGTTTTACACTAGTTATTTTTTGGGGCCCTTTATAGCTTGCTGTTCGGTGTGAGCCAATGCTCCGTGTTGAAGGCCGTACCTTGACCTATAATGGTTTACTTTTATAAATTGTAACTTTGATGGAGAGTTGTCTCATTGGCACTCATACCACATCTTCCTATATCTATTTATCAACTATCCTAAATATTCATATTCCGAGACATAAGAACGATTTTTTTTTTGGTATTCTCATAGTTTTTTTCCTAAGATCTAGCCATTACAGTCAATCTCTAAAACTTAAATCTGATTATTTAGCAAAAAGTGTATTCTTCGTTTTAAGGTAGCACAATACAAAGATTTTATACCTCCTATTCCCCAGTTTTAAAATGCTCTAACTTTCTTTATAATGCTTGAAAATTTGTAAAATTGGTATTTATGGATAGCTAACAGATTACTCTTTCAAATCAATGCAATGTTAGTATTATACAACAATTATGTAATTAATTATAATGTTAACTGTGTCTACAAAATTTTACAAGAAATTTCCACTTTCAATTGAAATTAGCTTCTTCGTGGTTATCCCGAGAGGGTTGATTTTATTATATGTTGTTCCTAGAGCCATTATCTACAAAAGGGTGTCTCAGATTTTGGATAGAATTTATAGATCAAATTTTACACCTAATCAAATATTATCTACTTTTATGTGGTAAGGATGTTTACACTAATTAGAGATTTATGAGAGAATGGAATATGATAGCGATAATTTGAGACATTCTTTTGTAGCTCCTGCTGTGTTGATTAAGATTTCGTTTAAATTTCCTGTATAGTTATAGAGATGAAAGAGCTAAATTCATTCAAGTGAACTGACCAAGATTTTGCCATTAATTGCATAATAATTGATTACATAATGATTGCATAACAAAAATATTGCCTTCATTTAAAAGATTAATCTTTTATCTATCTATATATACCTCTTTTATTAATTTATATGCAGTCTTAAGAAAGTAACAGCATTTTAAAGGTTGGAGATTGGAAGTAAACAAATCTTTGTATTGTGCTACCTTAAGTCAAAGAAAATTATACAGAAATATTTCAATATCTGACTCAATTAGAATTTTTTAAATATTTACCCAACAGGATACAATAATTCAAAATTATACTTTCGTTATTATAACTGCAAATAGTACACAGTCTTACGATACGTCTTGCCTGGCATTGAATATCCAAACACTATTTTATTTCGTTCATTTCATAAAATCTACATGTATGTTCATTCCACCTGACACCATTGTGTAAAAGAAGTCTCAGATTCGACAGTTCCAACTAATTCAGATGTTTTTATTTGCTATCATCGATACAAACTTATTTTTGAAATAGTTATGTGGTGTGCTATGGATTATCTTAATATACCATATTACCAAAAAGGGAAAGACAATACCAATAGAGCAATCATTATCCATAAGTTGAAAAAAAGCAGACAACACCATGATCGCCAAAAGAAAAATGAAGAAAAAACAAACAAAAGTCCCCAAAACACTATAAATAAAACTTAAGATTGAGAAACAGGAACCCAACCCATGGTAAGTAGTTTCTGCTCCATTAGTGGCACCAGTTGTGCAAGTAAAATGCAGATACACGTTGCATTCAGCTTTAACTTCGACTTTCAGATTTACAGATAAAAGTGATTTTTTTTTTGCCTCAATGTCCTTGTTTATATATTAATTGTAATTATTGAAATTTCCTCACATTTATTTAACGGAAAGAAAAGTATTATTTTCGGCTAGTAAAAAAAAAAATTAAAAACTATTTTAAAAAATGCACTATCAACAGCATACATATGTTGTTTTAGCATACATTGTACCTCTCTATAAAATAGGTGTAGATGAAGTACATTATTTGTCACATCTTCTTAAAATTCTTTCCAAACTGAATTCGGCGAAAAAGGTAATAAATTTACTTTTCATCCACTCTAATCTTTGACCCTATCAGCTGATTTTCAAAATTTATCCCTTAAATCGTTCTTCTTTAAATGCAGAGTGCATTATAACGAACTTTATTTTTGGAAGACCATTAGGCCATAAAATTGTCTAATAATATTTTGAATTTTCGGATTGAATCGTTATACTATGATGTAAGAGATGTCTAGTCTTCCAATTTTTTTTAAAAACATTTTCTATTTTTCAAAACAGGAGCCTGTTTATTGAATATGTCTAAGTACTAGAACATTTGTACATGTATTTTTATCACTAGGAGTCTATTATATTTTAGTGCAGACAAATTAATCAACCACAAGATGAAATTTAAAGTTTTCATTGAATGGACTCCATAGAGAACAATAGCTATTGTACTTATTCAATGGAACAGATCATTAATACCAACTGATTCTAGTGGAAAGGTTTTATTTCCTTCGCAATAAATCGTTCAGTACACTACATGTATAGACTGACATTACACGTGTGAACATATATTTGTTCCGCATAATACTTGTTCTCCCTGGAACAAAACTATGTATAATAAAAGTTCTTGGGAACAAACATTGCATACAATTATTTCCACCTTCATAAGATATTTTCCTGGAACTAAAACGTCATATGGTTTCATAATATTTGTTCCTTTAAAGAAAGAGTGTCATTTGATTTTTTACACCTGATAACATCTTAATTAATGTTCACCTCGCATGACATTTACCTGTACATGTAGTACATACAAAGAACACGAAGAATGGAGTATGAGAAATACAACAAAATTTTTACATATTTCAACGATGGCTCTTATTCTAAACAAGGTAAGAATATATATTTTTAATATTTTATTACTGCATGCTCCACTATGACTTACTTAACTAAATGGTCCATTAGTCTGTACCAATGAAGAAAGTTTAGCTTATACTTTAGTCAAGCATGAAGTTAGCCACAAATTTCAGATGAAAATGTCTGTACTTTATTAATGGAAATTTACTTCCATAATTATGGATATTGTAGTACAAATGTATATATTTCTAGAACTTTGATCATATAATAAATATTTCTAGAACTTTAATTATCTAATAACCATTATAACTATTCCTGGAACATTTATAATATAACCAATATTCCAATATGCCTGGAACTTTTATAATATAGCTTAACAAATATTCCTAGAACTTTTATAATATAACAAATATTCCTTGAACTTTTTAAAATATAACAACATTTCCTCAGAACTTTTATAATATAACAAATATTCCTGGAACTTTTATTGTATAAAACATTGTCCATAATATTTATCCCAAAGAACTTTTAGCATATAACAAAAGTTCCATTGGAAACTTTCCTTATGTAATATTTTATCCTTTGTGAAGGAAATTTTCTAATAGCATTGGATAAAATATTATATAAGGAAAGTTCCCAATGGAACTTTTGTTATATGCTAAAAGTTCTTTGGAACAAATATTATGGAGGAACTTATATTCTGTCACATATTTAAGTGTGGTTCAGTTACAATGTAATGGGTATTGGATTTAATGCATCATAATAAGGTAGGTTATACTCTTTTTATTAGGCTTTTGATAACCACAACTAGACTTTTCTTATCGAGTAGGCCGGAATATAACAAGTATTTATACAGAGTCGCACCACTTGATTTTACTACAAATAATTGTAGTAATTATAACGAATGAGAATTGGATACTGCTTGATATCAACTCGAGTTATTGTCCCCCACGTAATGAGGTAAATGTACATCGTTTTGACCCCTGAAAGTCACCAATAACCTAACGCGGCTTTTTATTTAACATATCATGATGCTGGATAAGTCCAGCAAATTAACTTATTTTTCGCATAAATTGTTTTTATTACACTCCGTGCGGGGATACTTTAATATCTCTTCAGATAGCAGGCCACAACTTTAAGAGACACAAGAGAAAAAATGATATTAGTCTCATATAGCGAAATCTCTGCATACGTGACAATATATCCCCCCTTGGTTTTCCAAGCAACAACAGTAAAATAAGTTTATAAATCATTTAAGAAACTAAGGTTCTTAATCCCTCAGACAAAGTTGACCTTAGATCTTTGTTTTGATTTTTTTTTGTTAGATTATGATTTATATACATACAACAATATTATGATTTAAAATGTGTTAATACGTGGATCGTATCAAGTGAAATTCTCCGAAGGGTGACTGGGAAATAGTAATATGGACACTTTGGTCTTCTCCTTTTCGAAAATGGGGCATCCGTTCGGTTGTGAGGGATGTACAAGTACGAAGCCATGTCCGGTCAGAACGGGGACATTTAAATCTGATGCCTCATGTAATGAGAGTGCCACGCTATGTGCAAGTTACGAATCCTTGCATCAACTCTTTAAGGAATCTGGAGGTGGCCTGTTGCAAGGCAAAGTTTCTGTCCCAATCCATTATGCCCCATTTTCAAGTGGCAGTCCAAATTTCACCGAAATTTATCCGGGACGGCCTCTTTTACATGACCTACCTTTTGTAGCTATTGTTAATTTGTTCTCGTCCTAAACATGCATGCACTATTGGCGCATGGACAGTTAGCAACCAACTACCAATCAATCAAATAAAATTTGGGTGCTTGTTTTTTTTTACCGTCTTCTACAGGCTTGAAGAAAAGGGATCTCAAATTCCATTATTTTTTTAATTTTCCGATACATAAAATTCATCGAAATTTTATTAAATAGTTCCTACCATGTTTTAATATTTTCCCGATGCACATATTTGTCTGCAATCAGAATTAATTTTGTGATGTAAGAACGGCCATGAACCTTAATTTACAGATATAAGACCTAACGAGTATACAGCTGAGGAAATTTAAGTCTGTAAATTTCCAAAGAGAATTCTCTTTTTATTTTAATTTTCCTACAATTGTCTTCTGGAATAATTTTTATATCACAGAACCATAATTGTACAAAACTGATCTGTGACCAGCCATTCCTCATAACCGTTTGACAAATTATATTGACGTGTTTCCATCTCGAAAGGAGAATATATGATAAAGCCACTTTTTTAACCCTTTGAATTTGAAAATCAAAAAGTATTACAAATCTACCAAATGACATCCTTCCGTTGGTCGCATGACATGAAATTAGTCTGTCGGATATCAATATTCATATTTTAGATCTTTGTCTTACATGTTGGCATTAGGGCTTCAAAGTTCTTATATTTACTGCTACAAAATGTATTTTACATAGATGTTAATGATCGATAATGTCTCTAAAATACTTCGTTGTGTAAAGCTGTTGCTCGTATATATTTTGACCAAAATCTTTGTATGAAGAGACCATTTAGGAGTTGGAATACGCAAGTTAATGATAAGTGGCCTGATTTGCATGGCGTGCAGAAAAAAATCATTACGCTTAACCCCTGCATTGTTCACATTGTTTCTTAAGTTGTACATGTTGTAATGTACAATGCATTCAGAACTGTTATATATATATTCACTTCAAAGCAATAAAAATGTCAAGGACAATTTAACCCACGAGGAGAAAACAGCTTTGCAAAATTTAAAATCAGATAAATCAATAATAATTAAAGAAGCGGATAAAGGTAATGCGGTTGTAATCATGGACCGTGAGTATTACCGAGATAAAATTTTGAATATGTTACAAGATGAAATGTTTTATGAGTTGACAGATAAAAAAATGGACAAACAAACAAGTACAATGATTAAAAAGTTACTAGATAAACATAAGACTGAATTGTATAAAAAAGAGATAGATTACATTTCAAACTCTAAATTTTCAGAAAGCTATTTCTATGGTTTACCTAAAATTCACAAAAGTGAGGAAATTTCAAATGCGGTATCAGAACAAAACAGTGAATACATCGAACTTTTAAGACCAAATGATTTAAAATGTCGACCTATTGTGTGCGGACCCAACAGCGTCACACAGAATTTAAGCCATTTTATAGACATTGTGATTAAACCTTTATGTCGTGAAGTTCCTAGTTTTATACGAGACGATTTGGAATTTTTAAATCATCTACCAACAACTGTAAATCTTAATTCAGAACTCATTACTTTTGATATTGTCAGTCTTTACACAAATATCCCACATGACTTAGGAATTACAGCCGTAAAATATTGGTTAGAAAATACGGAAAACGTCATTGAAAACAGATTAACAAAAGAATTTATTCTTGCATCTTTGAAAGTTATATTAGAAAGAAATATTTTTTACTTTGACGGCACATACTATCATCAGAAAAAAGGAACAGCTATGGGTACTAAAATGGCGCCTTCATACGCCACTTTAGTACTTGGATATTTGGAACAATTATTATACGAAAAAATGGACCATAAATACGGAAATGACTTTGCCATTTACCTACGTCAAAACTGGAAACGATTTCTTGACGATTGGTTTATAATTTGGAATTCGGATATATCTGTCTCAGATTTTCATTCTGATTTAAATTCTTTAAACCCACATATTCGTTTCACAATTAACAGAAATGTCAACAAAATGCCGTTTTTAGATATTTTAGTACTTATAACGGAAGACAATGAAATTGTCACAGATATCATTTCTAAAGACACAGATACACATATGTTTTTAAATTTTTACTCAAATCATCCAAAACATGTAAAATTAAATATACCTTTTAATCTAGCGTCAAGAATAATTACCATTACAAATACAGAACTATTACGCAATAAAATATTGGAAGAATTAAAAGAGTATTTAAAAAAGCAGCAATATCCGGAACAAGTGATAGATTACGGAATTCAAAAGGCACTGATAAAAGGACCAATCATTACAGAATCACGGCGATCCGAAACAACCGAAGAATCATCAAACAGTTTAGACAAAATTATCCCGTTTGTCACAACATATAACCCACGAGATTATGATATATTTAGTTTCATGCGACAAATTGAAAATAATTTACACAAAAGTGAAAAAATGGACAAAGTATTACAAAAAAAGAAGATTATCAACAGTAAAAGACAGTCAAAAAGTCTAAAACGATATTTAACATCTTCAAAATTCGACTTTAATGAAACTTTGCCTATTGTTAGAAAATGTACCAATAAACGATGTATGACATGTCCAGATTTAATAGAAGAAAGTTCAATTTATTTCAAAAATGGAAAGCATTTCACAGTCAAACAAAATATGTCTTGTAAAAGTTCAAACGTCATTTATTCTCTCATATGTTCAAATTGTGAGGAATTTTATATTGGAGAGACAAAAACAGAACTGCGGACTAGAATGACTGTACATAGACAGCAAACCAACCATGAAGATTTAACAATCATCAGGGCTAACGACCATTTCCATCGTTTTTCTAATGGACGATTTAAAATATTTCTGTTGTATACGGTCAATCGTCAAAATGATTTTCTCCGGAAGAAGAAAGAAGAATTATTCATAAACATTCTCAACCCGGGATTAAATGATAAATAATATTTTAATTTTTACGAAACATTTTAAAGACTTTACTCCAATTTTAAAATGACATTAGTTGTCTCCCTTGTATTTGTTAACGTCAAACTATTGTTAACGTCAATCAATTGTTTTATAACATTTATGTATACAAGTCACATTACCTGAAGATCTGTGAAAGCAGTGAAAGCGCTAGTAAAAGTGATGAATTGAAACCGTCATTATCTTATACTAATTTTCTTATATATATATATATATATATATATATATATACAAGTCTAAATTGAAAACAACGTTCAAACCTATGATTGCGTTGGATAAAAACCGCAATTTTTATACGTGTGCATGCAAAACAAATTTCTTGGTAGAGGGGTCTAAATACAGCACAAACAACTTTTTCCAAAAGACCAAAAGAGTATATTTTAACAAAACGCATTTGACTAGCAGGTCGAACAACTGATGTTCTTAAACCCTGCTGACTGCCATTGGCGATTGCCAAATAAACGGATCACCAGATGTAACAAAATGGATCTTATAAATATATATATATATATTTGTAAAATCACTAACACTTTCAGTGATTTTGTAAAATCCCTGAAAGATCAGTGATTTTACAACATCACTAAAAATATTGTCAGGGATTTTGTAAAATCCCTGATTACAAGTTTAAACTTGTGAATGATATTAGAACTGTGTTTTTCTTAATACAAATTAAACAAGCATTCTAGCTGTGAGTATTGCCAGGCATTACATATTCCCCTATCTGTTAAAGTACTGGAACAAAATTCTAACTTGATATATCACTTGTCATGGTGTAAACTATATAACAAATATCAAGTCAACATTATTATGTATTACGAAAAAAACTTGAGGAAAACTGATTATTTCAGTGTATTTTCTAATTCCAATGACCATAACTTTGCACAAAATAATTAGACCGGACCCAAATTCGAAATGAATCTATAACTAGTCATGATAAAGAATATATATAGATCATCAAATCAATATCTTAAAGAATGACCAAATAAAATGCTGAAAATTGATTATTTGAGTAAATTTTCTAACTTCAAGGACAATAATTCTGCCTTAAATCGTCAGACCAGAACAAAATTCAAACACGGATGGAAATACAGACAAATGGATGGAGTGCAAAACTAAAGTCCCCTTCGACTTTGTCGGTAATAGGAATACTATTATACCAACGATTTTGAAATAAAAAAATTTAATGTAAAATATTAGTTTAAACTATTGTACAATGGTTATAAATAATAGGAATATGAGCTGCTATTTAAACTACAATTTACTAATTTTTTTCATGCATGTTTGGGTGACATCAACTGTTACACAATTACCCTGCTTTTCGACAGAAGCATATTTCGTTTACATCATTTCTTTCCATAGTTCCAGAACATCCACATTCAAAAAAGAAATTGTCCATCACAAATGGAAGACAATTTAACTGCCGGTCAAACAGATATGCAATTGTTAATTGTTACAGCTTTTAGCTTTTGAAGGTCCTTCTTACTTTTTCCCGGTAATATGTTACATTTTTATTTTCCCTCATTTATTAGAATTAACTTTTGTGAGTAAGTTTGCTCTTGATTTAGAGACTGCCTGAGTCATTTTTCTACAGTATGTCAGTTGTTTGGTGAAAATTGCTCATTCAGTATTAATATTTAAGGCTAAATTTATCTCAAACTTGTTGAGTGTAACTGCTTTAGACTTTTTTATAAGAATTTTTAATAAAAAAAGAAAAACTTTTTTTTACAAATTCACTGAATTACATCAGGGAATCTGTGAAAAAGATCTTAATTATTTCAGTGATTTTGAAAAATCCCTAGTCCAAATCAGGGATTTTATAAAATCACTAATCAGTTCAGTGATTATACAAAATCACTGAAATTTCAGGGATTTTACAAAATCCCTGATTTCACAAATTCACTGTAACATATATACAAGACCAGAAGGCTATTGGACTTTCAAGCACTGCACTTATCTGTAAATATCAGGACGGGAAGTGATCGGAGTCTGTTTATTTCAAATATTGAGCACGAATGAACATGATTATGAGTTCTAGTATAACAGGTTGTTCTAAAATTTTTAATAATGGTAATTAAACCATATTTATACTGATATTTTCATAAAATTTAATTGCGTTTACTTGCAGAGACTGATTTTGTTTTTTGTTTTTTTTTTTTTGGGAGGGTGGGGGGGGTAGCGGGGGGAGTCTTGGGCTCCCATTATGGAACTACATCTATGATAACTCCAAGTATCACTCCAAAGCCCCCCTTTTTTACAAATCCTGGATGCGCGCAAATGCGGTGATTTTTACGCTCAAATATAATGCACCGGTTTGAGAAAATTTTGAAATTATACCAATGGATATAGGTACCCACGAAGCAAAGAAACAATGATAGTAAAAAGTACCTATTCTAATCCCCGTACAGAAAACAACAATTCTCCGCTGTTCGCCGTACAGTTTATCCGCTTTATATACATGAATTTCTCTGTGTGCAAAATAGTTTATTTCGAAATACAGTATTGTTCAAGTTTAGTATTAGTCAGTTTACCTTTGTTCTACGAAAACGTCAAATGAAAAGTTGAAGGATAAATGTGTTTTTATCAAGTTTGAACTCGCCACGAAATGGTACCACCCTATCATATTCTGACGATTTGAAGAGAGAGAAGTCAATGAAGGATCATAATCAGCCCTTAATAGTAGCTACATTATTTGGAATCACTATTACAAAACTTAACTTGTCATTATAGCGTAGAATATAATGAAAATTTGACCTTAACTGACTTCACTTTTTTTTCCACCGCTTCGGAGGTACCTATATCCGGTGGTGATGCTACACAGTGATACTGTGGATGTTGAATATTATTAGTAACACATTTACACTCCGCTAGTGACATATGGCTAATAGTTTTGACAAATATATAGCACAGTTAATATTGACTTCTTTTCATGACGTCTTATTTTCTTTTTAATTGCTTCATTGTATCACAATAATGAGCAAGCAATTGAATTTCGTACATTTGTGGTGTTCTCCATTATTTGTTAATATGTGTAGATAAAATAAATACTTTTTAAGTTTAAGTGACATTAGCTACGAATTAGACATACCGTTTAAATAGGATGTTTTGTTTGTTTCAAACATTTATAAAAGCGGAATATAGAAATAATATTTCGATATTAGCAGTCAGTTTGGTTCAATTCAAAATAAGATAAAAACATCACTGAGGCCACGCCAATTTAATTCCTTGTTCGACGGATCCGCCCACACATTTTTTTTTCTAAAACGAAAAAAAATATTTTAAAAATTTCCCGCTTCCCGCATCGGGAAAAGTAATCGTGTCTATTTCCCGCGCCGTTTTTTTTGTAATCATAAAAAAAAAATAAAAAGCGATCGCCAGAGCGTTATAGGGAAAACGGTACTATTACATTTTCCCAGCATTAGGTTGGCCATTTGTGTACCCAAGGCAGGTGAAGGAAGTCAAATTAGGAGCGCTGTGATTGGACGTAAGGGTACAATATATTTTTTTATTTATCTATGAATAACTGCAGTGTGTATATTTACAATATAAATTTTAAAACCTATTGAAATTTAGAGAATTATTCGAAAAGGCTTCCAAAATTTCATAAATTTGGTGTAAAATGACGGTGGGCATGGATAACATAAACAAGCTCCGTTGGAAATTGGTCATGATACTATTTGGCTTCAATTTTTAAAATAGAATAATAAAGTTCTAACACCACACATAACTGTTTTATCCAGGTTTTTATTATAAAAAGTGGTAAATTTAGAAAATGTTAGTATTGTCGCCTATGGCAGAATAAATAGTACCGTTTTCCCTATACTCAAGATAGCAAGGGAAATCAAAATCAATCAAGACTTCAGTCATATTTTACTATTTTGAAGCATTTGATAAGTACATTTGATTTTTATCACAAAGAATAGATTTTTTTAACTGAGAACAATACTGTGTTGAGAAAAGTGCTGAGTCATAATAATAAGTCAAATTGATGGGTGCTGATATAAAACTTTATTCTAGGATTTCAATATTAACTATATTGTATAAAATGCACCAAACTATAGTTCTTTTGTAGTTGTTTTCACCTTTCGCAATGATTAATTCAATTGAAAACACCAGAATTCAAGTCGCGACAAATATTTTTAACTGAAATATTTGCCTCTTTTGCTGTGTAATTCCCTAAATGTATCACTTGGGTATTTCTCTAGACATAATCTATTAAAATGGCAAATTGTCGGGTTAAGTTTGTACTGTTTATGGGGTTAGGCAATATTTGGTCATACTAGAAGCATTTTCAGTGTTGAAATTGTCCATTTAAGAAAAAAAGAGGCCCACATGAGGCTAAATTTAGATAGAATTTATGCTATCCTGTGTAACGAATTGTTCACATTCTTGGCAATTCATGCAGCAAATATTTCAATAGTGCTTCATTTTGTAGTTTATATCTTTTATTATATCAGGCATATATTATTTTTCATTTTCTTCTGTTTGAAAGGACTTTTGTTGGAAATCAATACTCCCAAGGGACATAATTCTACTTTTTCATAGATTAATACAGGCAACAAAGGCAACTTTACAGCTGAGTATTTTGCATATTTAATGTTTTAAGTGTCTAATATCTTTGTTTTTATCATCTCAAGACAGAATAATGGATTTTATAACAAGCTCTGAAATTTTGAACCACAATATGGCATATACTAAAGCATGGAATGGAGATTAGTATGAAAAACCTTGAATTTGTACTTATGTTGTAAATTTTGGATAAAATGAATACAAATTGAATGGAATTGTTATTTTTATCTGTTTAAATGGAACTGTTTATATTTTTTTTTAAAGATAAGATATGATTGAATACAGGTTGTTTATTAAGCCTTTATGAAAGAAGTAGAGAAAGAGGTAAACCAGCATGTAGGGGTGGGGACATAAAATGATCCATGTTTCTTTAAGTAATGGGGACATACAAGTATTTATTATAGCCAAGGTTTTCACAATAACCCAGTATTGCATTAATGGTGTCATGAGAATTCTTTATATCTTAATGTCACAGCATAGGGAAAACGGTACTATTACATTTTCCCAGCATTAGGTTGGCCTAATTGAAATTTAGAGAATTATTCGAAAAGGCTTCCAAAATTTCATAAATTTGGTGTAAAATGACGGTGGGCATGGATAACATAAACAAGCTGCGTTGGAAATTGGTCATGATACTATTTGGCTTCAATTTTTAAAATAGAATAATAAAGTTCTAACACCACACATAACTGTTTTATCCAGGTTTTTATTATAAAAAGTGGTAAATTTAGAAAATGTTAGTATTGTCGCCTATGGCAGAATAAATAGTACCGTTTTCCCTATACTCAAGATAGCAAGGGAAATCAAAATCAATCAAGACTTCAGTCATATTTTACTATTTTGAAGCATTTGATAAGTACATTTGATTTTTATCACAAAGAATAGATTTTTTTAACTGAGAACAATACTGTGTTGAGAAAAGTGCTGAGTCATAATAATAAGTCAAATTGATGGGTGCTGATATAAAACTTTATTCTAGGATTTCAATATTAACTATATTGTATAAAATGCACCAAACTATAGTTCTTTTGTAGTTGTTTTCACCTTTCGCAATGATTAATTTAATTGAAAACACCAGAATTCAAGTCGCGACAAATATTTTTAACTGAAATATTTGCCTCTTTTGCTGTGTAATTCCCTAAATGTATCACTTGGGTATTTCTCTAGACATAATCTATTAAAATGGCAAATTGTCGGGTTAAGTTTGTACTGTTTATGGGGTTAGGCAATATTTGGTCATACTAGAAGCATTTTCAGTATTGAAATTGTCCATTTAAGAAAAAAAGAGGCCCACATGAGGCTAAATTTAGATAGAATTTATGCTATCCTGTGTAACGAATTGTTCACATTCTTGGCAATTCATGCAGCAAATATTTCAATAGTGCTTCATTTTGTAGTTTATATCTTTTATTATATCAGGCATATATTATTTTTCATTTTCTTCTGTTTGAAAGGACTTTTGTTGGAAATCAATACTCCCAAGGGACATAATTCTACTTTTTCATAGATTAATACAGGCAACAAAGGCAACTTTACAGCTGAGTATTTTGCATATTTAATGTTTTAAGTGTCTAATATCTTTGTTTTTATCATCTCAAGACAGAATAATGGATTTTATAACAAGCTCTGAAATTTTGAACCACAATATGGCATATACTAAAGCATGGAATGGAGATTAGTATGAAAAACCTTGAATTTGTACTTATGTTGTAAATTTTGGATAAAATGAATACAAATTGAATGGAATTGTTATTTTTATCTGTTTAAATGGAACTGTTTATATTTTTTTTTAAAGATAAGATATGATTGAATACAGGTTGTTTATTAAGCCTTTATGAAAGAAGTAGAGAAAGAGGTAAACCAGCATGTAGGGGTGGGGACATAAAATGATCCATGTTTCTTTAAGTAATGGGGACATACAAGTATTTATTATAGCCAAGGTTTTCACAATAACCCAGTATTGCATTAATGGTGTCATAAGAATTCTTTATATCTTAATGTCACAGCATAGGGAAAACGGTACTATTACATTTTCCCAGCATTAGGTTGGCCTTTTATGTACCCAAGGCAGGTGAAGGAAGTCAAATTAGGAGCGCTGTGATTGGACGTAAGGGTACAATATATTTTTTTATTTATCTATGAATAACTGCAGTGTGTATATTTACAATATAAATTTTAAAACCTATTGAAATTTAGAGAATTATTCGAAAAGGCTTCCAAAATTTCATAAATTTGGTGTAAAATGACGGTGGGCATGGATAACATAAACAAGCTGCGTTGGAAATTGGTCATGATACTATTTGGCTTCAATTTTTAAAATAGAATAATAAAGTTCTAACACCACACATAACTGTTTTATTCAGGTTTTTATTATAAAAAGTGGTAAATTTAGAAAATGTTAGTATTGTCGCCTATGGCAGAATATATAGTACCGTTTTCCCTATACTCAAGATAGCAAGGGAAATCAAAATCAATCAAGACTTCAGTCATATTTTACTATTTTGAAGCATTTGATAAGTACATTTGATTTTTATCACAAAGAATAGATTTTTTTAACTGAGAACAATACTGTGTTGAGAAAAGTGCTGAGTCATAATAATAAGTCAAATTGATGGGTGCTGATATAAAACTTTATTCTAGGATTTCAATATTAACTATATTGTATAAAATGCACCAAACTATAGTTCTTTTGTAGTTGTTTTCACCTTTCGCAATGATTAATTCAATTGAAAACACCAGAATTCAAGTCGCGACAAATATTTTTAACTGAAATATTTGCCTCTTTTGCTGTGTAATTCCCTAAATGTATCACTTGGGTATTTCTCTAGACATAATCTATTAAAATGGCAAATTGTCGGGTTAAGTTTGTACTGTTTATGGGGTTAGGCAATATTTGGTCATACTAGAAGCATTTTCAGTGTTGAAATTGTCCATTTAAGAAAAAAAGAGGACCACATGAGGCTAAATTTAGATAGAATTTATGCTATCCTGTGTAACGAATTGTTCACATTCTTGGCAATTCATGCAGCAAATATTTCAATAGTGCTTCATTTTGTAGTTTCTATCTTTTATTATATCAGGCATATATTATTTTTCATTTTCTTCTGTTTGAAAGGACTTTTGTTGGAAATCAATACTCCCAAGGGACATAATTCTACTTTTTCATAGATTAATACAGGCAACAAAGGCAACTTTACAGCTGAGTATTTTGCATATTTAATGTTTTAAGTGTCTAATATCTTTGTTTTTATCATCTCAAGACAGAATAATGGATTTTATAACAAGCTCTGAAATTTTGAACCACAATATGGCATATACTAAAGCATGGAATGGAGATTAGTATGAAAAACCTTGAATTTGTACTTATGTTGTAAATTTTGGATAAAATGAATACAAATTGAATGGAATTGTTATTTTTATCTGTTTAAATGGAACTGTTTATATCTTTTTTTAAAGATAAGATATGATTGAATACAGGTTGTTTATTAAGCCTTTATGAAAGAAGTAGAGAAAGAGGTAAACCAGCATGTAGGGGTGGGGACATAAAATGATCCATGTTTCTTTAAGTAATGGGGACATACAAGTATTTATTATAGCCAAGGTTTTCACAATAACCCAGTATTGCATTAATGGTGTCATAAGAATTCTTTATATCTTAATGTCACAGCATAGGGAAAACGGTACTATTACATTTTCCCAGCATTAGGTTGGCCTTTTATGTACCCAAGGCAGGTGAAGGAAGTCAAATTAGGAGCGCTGTGATTGGACGTAAGGGTACAATATATTTTTTTATTTATCTATGAATAACTGCAGTGTGTATATTTACAATATAAATTTTAAAACCTATTGAAATTTAGAGAATTATTCGAAAAGGCTTCCAAAATTTCATAAATTTGGTGTAAAATGACGGTGGGCATGGATAACATAAACAAGCTGCGTTGGAAATTGGTCATGATACTATTTGGCTTCAATTTTTAAAATAGAATAATAAAGTTCTAACACCACACATAACTGTTTTATCCAGGTTTTTATTATAAAAAGTGGTAAATTTAGAAAATGTTAGTATTGTCGCCTATGGCAGAATAAATAGTACCGTTTTCCCTATACTCAAGATAGCAAGGGAAATCAAAATCAATCAAGACTTCAGTCATATTTTACTATTTTGAAGCATTTGATAAGTACATTTGATTTTTATCACAAAGAATAGATTTTTTTAACTGAGAACAATACTGTGTTGAGAAAAGTGCTGAGTCATAATAATAAGTCAAATTGATGGGTGCTGATATAAAACTTTATTCTAGGATTTCAATATTAACTATATTGTATAAAATGCACCAAACTATAGTTCTTTTGTAGTTGTTTTCACCTTTCGCAATGATTAATTCAATTGAAAACACCAGAATTCAAGTCGCGACAAATATTTTTAACTGAAATATTTGCCTCTTTTTCTGTGTAATTCCCTAAATGTATAAATGTATCACTTGGGTATTTCTCTAGACATAATCTATTAAAATGGCAAATTGTCGGGTTAAGTTTGTACTGTTTATGGGGTTAGGCAATATTTGGTCATACTAGAAGCATTTTCAGTGTTGAAATTGTCCATTTAAGAAAAAAAGAGGCCCACATGAGGCTAAATTTAGATAGAATTTATGCTATCCTGTGTAACGAATTGTTCACATTCTTGGCAATTCATGCAGCAAATATTTCAATAGTGCTTCATTTTGTAGTTTCTATCTTTTATTATATCAGGCATATATTATTTTTCATTTTCTTCTGTTTGAAAGGACTTTTGTTGGAAATCAATACTCCCAAGGGACATAATTCTACTTTTTCATAGATTAATACAGGCAACAAAGGCAACTTTACAGCTGAGTATTTTGCATATTTAATGTTTTAAGTGTCTAATATCTTTGTTTTTATCATCTCAAGACAGAATAATGGATTTTATAACAAGCTCTGAAATTTTGAACCACAATATGGCATATACTAAAGCATGGAATGGAGATTAGTATGAAAAACCTTGAATTTGTACTTATGTTGTAAATTTTGGATAAAATGAATACAAATTGAATGGAATTGTTATTTTTATCTGTTTAAATGGAACTGTTTATATTTTTTTTAAAGATAAGATATGATTGAATACAGGTTGTTTATTAAGCCTTTATGAAAGAAGTAGAGAAAGAGGTAAACCAGCATGTAGGGGTGGGGACATAAAATGATCCATGTTTCTTTAAGTAATGGGGACATACAAGTATTTATTATAGCCAAGGTTTTCACAATAACCCAGTATTGCATTAATGGTGTCATAAGAATTCTTTATATCTTAATGTCACAGTATAGGCAAAACGTTACTATTACATTTTCCCAGCATTAGGTTGGCCTTTTATGTACCCAAGGCAGGTGAAGGAAGTCAAATTAGGAGCGCTGTGATTGGACGTAAGGGTACAATATATTTTTTTATTTATCTATGAATAACTGCAGTGTGTATATTTACAATATAAATTTTAAAACCTATTGAAATTTAGAGAATTATTCGAAAAGGCTTCCAAAATTTCATAAATTTGGTGTAAAATGACGGTGGGCATGGATAACATAAACAAGCTCCGTTGGAAATTGGTCATGATACTATTTGGCTTCAATTTTTAAAATAGAATAATAAAGTTCTAACACCACACATAACTGTTTTATCCAGGTTTTTATTATAAAAAGTGGTAAATTTAGAAAATTATAGTATTGTCGCCTATGGCAGAATAAATAGTACCGTTTTCCCTATACTCAAGATAGCAAGGGAAATCAAAATCAATCAAGACTTCAGTCATATTTTACAATTTTGAAGCATTTGATAAGTACATTTGATTTTTATCACAAAGAATAGAATTTTTTAACTGAGAACAATACTGTGTTGAGAAAAGTGCTGAGTCATAATAATAAGTCAAATTGATGGGTGCTGATATAAAACTTTATTCTAGGATTTCAATATTAACTATATTGTATAAAATGCACCAAACTATAGTTCTTTTGTAGTTGTTTTCACCTTTCGCAATGATTAATTCAATTGAAAACACCAGAATTCAAGTCGCGACAAATATTTTTAACTGAAATATTTGCCTCTTTTGCTGTGTAATTCCCTAAATGTATCACTTGGGTATTTCTCTAGACATAATCTATTAAAATGGCAAATTGTCGGGTTAAGTTTATACTGTTTATGGGGTTAGGCAATATTTGGTCATACCAGAAGCATTTTCAGTGTTGAAATTGTCCATTTAAGAAAAAAAGAGGCCCACATGAGGCTAAATTTAGATAGAATTTATGCTATCCTGTGTAACGAATTGTTCACATTCTTGGCAATTCATGCAGCAAATATTTCAATAGTGCTTCATTTTGTAGTTTCTATCTTTTATTATATCAGGCATATATTATTTTTCATTTTCTTCTGTTTGAAAGGACTTTTGTTGGAAATCAATACTCCCAAGGGACATAATTCTACTTTTTCATAGATTAATACAGGCAACAAAGGCAACTTTACAGCTGAGTATTTTGCATATTTAATGTTTTAAGTGTCTAATATCTTTGTTTTTATCATCTCAAGACAGAATAATGGATTTTATAACAAGCTCTGAAATTTTGAACCACAATATGGCATATACTAAAGCATGGAATGGAGATTAGTATGAAAAATCTTGAATTTGTACTTATGTTGTAAATTTTGGATAAAATGAATACAAATTGAATGGAATTGTTATTTTTATCTGTTTAAATGGAACTGTTTATATTTTTTTTTTAAAGATAAGATATGATTGAATACAGGTTGTTTATTAAGCCTTTATGAAAGAAGTAGAGAAAGAGGTAAACCAGCATGTAGGGGTGGGGACATAAAATGATCCATGTTTCTTTAAGTAATGGGGACATACAAGTATTTATTATAGCCAAGGTTTTCACAATAACCCAGTATTGCATTAATGGTGTCATAAGAATTCTTTATATCTTAATGTCACAGTATAGGCAAAACGGTACTATTACATTTTCCCAGCATTAGGTTGGCCTTTTATGTACCCAAGGCAGGTGAAGGAAGTCAAATTAGGAGCGCTGTGATTGGACGTAAGGGTACAATATATTTTTTTATTTATCTATGAATAACTGCAGTGTGTATATTTACAATATAAATTTTAAAACCTATTGAAATTTAGAGAATTATTCGAAAAGGCTTCCAAAATTTCATAAATTTGGTGTAAAATGACGGTGGGCATGGATAACATAAACAAGCTCCGTTGGAAATTGGTCATGATACTATTTGGCTTCAATTTTTAAAATAGAATAATAAAGTTCTAACACCACACATAACTGTTTTATCCAGGTTTTTATTATAAAAAGTGGTAAATTTAGAAAATGTTAGTATTGTCGCCTATGGCAGAATAAATAGTACCGTTTTCCCTATACTCAAGATAGCAAGGGAAATCAAAATCAATCAAGACTTCAGTCATATTTTACTATTTTGAAGCATTTGATAAGTACATTTGATTTTTATCACAAAGAATAGAATTTTTTAACTGAGAACAATACTGTGTTGAGAAAAGTGCTGAGTCATAATAATAAGTCAAATTGATGGGTGCTGATATAAAACTTTATTCTAGGATTTCAATATTAACTATATTGTATAAAATGCACCAAACTATAGTTCTTTTGTAGTTGTTTTCACCTTTCGCAATGATTAATTCAATTGAAAACACCAGAATTCAAGTCGCGACAAATATTTTTAACTGAAATATTTGCCTCTTTTGCTGTGTAATTCCCTAAATGTATCACTTGGGTATTTCTGTAGACATAATCTATTAAAATGGCAAATTGTCGGGTTAAGTTTGTACTGTTTATGGGGTTAGGCAATATTTGGTCATACCAGAAGCATTTTCAGAGTTGAAATTGTCCATTTAAGAAAAAAAGAGGCCCACATGAGGCTAAATTTAGATAGAATTTATGCTATCCTGTGTAACGAATTGTTCAAATTCTTGGCAATTCATGCAGCAAATATTTCAATAGTGCTTCATTTTGTAGTTTCTATCTTTTATTATATCAGGCATATATTATTTTTCATTTTCTTCTGTTTGAAAGGACTTTTGTTGGAAATCAATACTCCCAAGGGACATAATTCTACTTTTTCATAGATTAATACAGGCAACAAAAGCAACTTTACAGCTGAGTATTTTGCATATTTAATGTTTTAAGTGTCTAATATCTTTGTTTTTATCATCTCAAGACAGAATAATGGATTTTATAACAAGTTCTGAAATTTTGAACCACAATATGGCATATACTAAAGCATGGAATGGAGATTAGTATGAAAAATCTTGAATTTGTACTTATGTTGTAAATTTTGGATAAAATGAATACAAATTGAATAGAATTGTTATTTTTATCTGTTTAAATGGAACTGTTTATATTTTTTTTTTTAAAGATAAGATATGATTGAATACAGGTTGTTTATTAAGCCTTTATGAAAGAAGTAGAGAAAGAGGTAAACCAGCATGTAGGGGTGGGGACATAAAATGATCCATGTTTCTTTAAGTAATGGGGACATACAAGTATTTATTATAGCCAAGGTTTTCACAATAACCCAGTATTGCATTAATGGTGTCATAAGAATTCTTTATATCTTAATGTCACAGTATAGGGAAAACGGTACTATTACATTTTCCCAGCATTAGGTTGGCCTTTTGTGTACCCAAGGCAGGTGAAGGAAGTCAAATTAGGAGCGCTGTGATTGGACGTAAGGGTACAATATATTTTTTTATTTATCTATGAATAACTGCAGTGTGTATATTTACAATATAAATTTTAAAACCTATTGAAATTTAGAGAATTATTCGAAAAGGCTTCCAAAATTTCATAAATTTGGTGTAAAATGACGGTAGGCATGGATAACATAAACAAGCTGCGTTGGAAATTGGTCATGATACTATTTGGCTTTAATTTTTAAAATAGAATAATAAAGTTCTAACACCACACATAACTGTTTTATCCAGGTTTTTATTATAAAAAGTGGTAAATTTAGAAAATGTTAGTATTGTCGCCTATGGCAGAATAAATAGTACCGTTTTCCCTATACTCAAGATAGCAAGGGAAATCAAAATCAATCAAGACTTCAGTCATATTTTACTATTTTGAAGCATTTGATAAGTACATTTGATTTTTATCACACAGAATAGAATTTTTTAACTGAGAACAATACTGTGTTGAGAAAAGTGCTGAGTCATAATAATAAGTCAAATTGATGGGTGCTGATATAAAACTTTATTCTAGGATTTCAATATTAACTATATTGTATAAAATGCACCAAACTATAGTTATTTTGTAGTTGTTTTCACCTTTCGCAATGATTAATTCAATTGAAAACACCAGAATTCAAGTCGCGACAAATATTTTTAACTGAAATATTTGCCTCTTTTGCTGTGTAATTCCCTAAATGTATCACTTGGGTATTTCTCTAGACATAATCTATTAAAATGGCAAATTGTCGGGTTAAGTTTTTACTGTTTATGGGGTTAGGCAATATTTGGTCATACTAGAAGCATTTTCAGTGTTGAAATTGTCCATTTAAGAAAAAAAGAGGCCCACATGAGGCTAAATTTAGATAGAATTTATGCTATCCTGTGTAACGAATTGTTCACATTCTTGGCAATTCATGCAGCAAATATTTCAATAGCGCTTCATTTTGTAGTTTCTATCTTTTATTATATCAGGCATATATTATTTTTCATTTTCTTCTGTTTGAAAGGACTTTTGTTGGAAATCAATACTCCCAAGGGACATAATTCTACTTTTTCATAGATTAATACAGGCAACAAAGGCAACTTTACAGCTGAGTATTTTGCATATTTAATGTTTTAAGTGTCTAATATCTTTGTTTTTGTCATCTCAAGACAGAATAATGGATTTTATAACAAGCTCTGAAATTTTGAACCACAATATGGCATATACTAAAGCATGGAATGGAGATTAGTATGAAAAATCTTGAATTTGTACTTATGTTGTAAATTTTGGATAAAATGAATACAAATTGAATGGAATTGTTATTTTTATCTGTTTAAATGGAACTGTTTATATTTTTTTTTAAAGATAAGATATGATTGAATACAGGTTGTTTATTAAGCCTTTATGAAAGAAGTAGAGAAAGAGGTAAACCAGCATGTAGGGGTGGGGACATAAAATGATCCATGTTTCTTTAAGTAATGGGGACATACAAGTATTTATTATAGCCAAGGTTTTCACAATAACCCAGTATTGCATTAATGGTGTCATAAGAATTCTTTATATCTTAATGTCACAGTATAGGGAAAACGGTACTATTACATTTTCCCAGCATTAGGTTGGCCTTTTGTGTACCCAAGGCAGGTGAAGGAAGTCAAATTAGGAGCGCTGTGATTGGACGTAAGGGTACAATATATTTTTTTATTTATCTATGAATAAAAGCAGTGTGTATATTTACAATATAAATTTTAAAACCTATTGAAATATTTTCTAGAGAATTATTCGAAAAGGCTTCCAAAATTTTCATAAATTTGGTGTAAAATGACGGTGGGCATGGATAACATAAACAAGCTCCGTTGGAAATTGGTCATGATACTATTTGGCTTCAATTTTTAAAATAGAATAATAAAGTTCTAACACCACACATAACTGTTTTATCCAGGTTTTTATCATAAAAAGTGGTAAATTTAGAAAATGTTAGTATTGTCGCCTATGGCAGAATAAATAGTACCGTTTTCCCTTTAGTCAACGTCAAATCGCGACCCTTTAAACTGTTTCGAGCATTAACACAGATTTCTTATCAAAGTCAATGACTATCTTTCACAAAATCATGTCGATTTTCGTTGTTAGAATAAAGGACGATGAAGGAGGAGAAATGCCTTTAACTGCAATATCGTTTTGCGGCGGAAGTTTTATGCACCTGTCCTAAGCCAGGAGCCTGTTGTTCAGTAGTTGTCTTTTAATAGTGTGGTTCATAGGTGTTTCTCATTTTGTATATAGATAAGACCGTTGGTTTTCCTGTTTGAATTGATTAACACAAGTCATTTTGGGGCCCTTTATAGCTTGTTGTTCAGTGTGAGCCAAGGCTCCGTGTTGAAGGCCGTACTTAAACCTTTAATTGTTAGCTTTATGTCATTGTGACTTGGATGGAGAGTTGTCTCATTGGCACTCATACCACATCTTATTTATGTACAAAGTGGAAAAAAGACAAAGAACAAAAAAGAGAACGCCAAAATGACGGAGACACAGACAACAAACATGTAACACAAAAAACTAAAAAGTACACACATCAACGAATAGTGCGAACCCAAAAACTGGGGGTGAACTCAGGTGTTCCAAAGGATGGAAGTTCCTGCTTCTTGCAAGACACCCGCCGTGTTGCTAGTTATAAGTCATGTCCGGTGAAGGTGGAAAGACATCTATGACAATTCAATGGAGATCATTTAAGGCAGTTGAAATAATAATTCAATTATTCAGTTCAAGATCTGATGTCCTCAGAAAGTAACAGTAATACAATAAGTCATATAAAATATGCTGCAATTAAAAGTTGACATTACATGTCTTGGTGAACAGAAAAAAAAAACACTTCAGCAGATGATAAATTAAAGAATGTCAAAATACAAATGGTAAATCAAGTTTTATATCATCTTGTTTTGATCAATAATGTCAGAACCTATGATTTTAAGTTTACAAAAAAAAATATAATCGCTCGCCTTTACTTTTCTAGCTTCGCCTCAAAAATTTGAAAAATAATTTTTTTTTATCAAAATTTTCAAATCGCTTGCTCGCCCTAATTTCTGGAGAGGAAAAATCCGTAGAACTAAAAATTAAATTGGTGTGGCCTGATGTATTATTGACTTGCAAGTCAATAATTCAACCTCATTTTAATCCGTATTTATGCAAACTTTAATTTGACCTTTGTAGAGATTGATTACGCATATGTTTAACTTGTGGTTCATTCATTAAAAATGATGACATTCTTTTTGAATGTCATCATTGAAGAAAGTAAGACACAAGGAATAACCATTTTGTTGACTGATACAGCCCGCAAAAAATAATTTTTTCGTATACAGGTTAAACGCTGACATATGTATATTTTAACCTATAAAATGAAATCAAACAGATCTATACAAATCGTCATTATACGATTGCATTTGCTTGCCCTGTCGGCAGTATTCGGAGGTTATCTGGTTGGGTAATTAGTCTATAACGCACACGAAATACTGATATCTTAATATGAAGAATTGTTGTTTTTTTTAATTTCTCTCTGTATATTATAGTTTCCAAGATAATAGGCAAATATGAAAAAGTTGGTTGAATTTGTCACTTCAGGACAAAAACTTCTATAAGAAGTCGTCTGACAGTATTGATGTAAACGGGATGTAAATCTCAATATTCTGAATATTTCTGCTCATGTCAGATTTTCTATTCATAGCAGTTTTCGAGATAATAGACAAAAATGCATTTTATATTCTATTTTTAGCAATGTCGGCCATGTTTGTCGACTTGAAGAACTGATATTGTTTAAATACCAAGTGTTAAAGCTCTATACCTTATACACAATTTTAACACAGCATTAAAAGGAACGTTCAATAATTTTAAACAGCGAAACAGTCAGGGTCCCATGTTTGTCTAAAATAAACTGACGACGCCATGGCAAAAGAAAAAGAAAAGGACTAAAAGACAAACAACAGCATACAAAACACAACATGAAAAACCTAAAGACTGAGTAACGCAGGGAATTAAGACGTAGTTAAAAAAAAACAATAAATGTTTTTCATTTGTTGTTCAATATGAGTCATTAAAGCAATTTTGGTGACAGGTCGACTATCCAGTGAACAAGTCTTCCAATATTTTGCCGAATTGCACTGGTCTATACAGACACAATTGCCAACAATAACAATGTAATATAATAAACCTTGATGTCATAATTTTAATACAGCATTAAAAAGAACGTTCAATGATTTTAAACAGCGAAACAGTCAGGGTCCCATGTTTGTCTAAAACTTGAACATTATCATTAAGTTTGTGTACAATGAATTTCATAAGAAAGCTATGCCATAACAGTTGAAATGTGAACGCAAGTTGAATATACTCGGTTTCAACGTGTTTACTTTTAAACAATGTTCATCATAGAAGTTTATAGGAGGTAAGATAATTTATAAAACATTATAATCAAAATGTCTATACTTATAATAAAACACTGAACACTTTAAATTTGCAAAAAACTCATTTGCAAATCCGCCACTGCCTTTTCCTAATAAAGAAATCGTGTCAAATAACTAAAATGTGCGGAACAACTGGAATTATTTAAATATCAAGTGTTAAAGCTCTATGCTAAATAGATTTTTTTTTTCCAATTTGAATTGATTTTATAGTCCCATGGGTCAACTGAAATCCCATTGGAACAAAAACTCCCATGTGATTTAAATTACAAATCTAAAGTAAGATGTATGTAAAGAATGAATTTTATTTGGTAATAAACTGTAAAAAGTATATATATATATATATATATATATATTAAAAAGTTTTAAATTTTGTCCACGCTGTGCATAAAATAGGAAAAAAAAATAAGGCTGAAAATGCACCAAATATTTATATTCAACATGAATATTCACATTTTGTCTATTACAACAACAAATTGTTAGCTAAGTGGGATTTTTCTTGTGCTCGGGACTCGAATTTGCTAATCCCACTTAGCGAACATATTGATAGATGCGCTGGATCAAATCATCCAAATTTCTTCATTTTTCCATTTTATCAGTGTTCAGATAATACAACGGAACCAATGAGAATTAATAAAGAAAATTATTTCATTAAGAAATACCGTCCTAAATTAAATAGATGAAATGAGAATCTGGAAGGCATTTCTTTATAATTATGTACTTTCACTTTCGTTTTAAGTACCTACGTTGTGCTATATTATGACGTTCAGGACTAAATAGTAATGTCGCTGATGGACGTTACCCCTGACGACGTCGTCAGCAACCATATCCTTGAAGATCTGTTAAACAGTGAAACCGGTAGGATACTATGGAGAACATTTTTGAACAATTTGTTGTTGTAATAGACAAAATGTGAATATTCATATTGAATATAAATATTTGGTGCATTTTCAGCCTTATTTTTTTCCCTATATATATATATATGATGGTTGACGTAGTTTCAGTAATGTATGTCACTAAATAACAGTTTAAAGAGATTTAGAGTTAATTGCTTCTTTTGTACTTTTGTAATTTGAACATATGTTTGATATGAAATTATTCAATCCACTATATAAGAGTCCAGGTAAAATGTTTATCCATCCACTAGACATATTCATATACGATATTAACAGTGGCAGTAAATTCCATATAGCGTAAAAGCAGGCGAAGCTCGAGTCCTATATGGAAATTACTGACACCGTATATATCGTATTAGGTCACTGACACACAGTATAACGAATTTATCTTACCGACTATCTTAAAATAGAGGCACAAGATATCAAAGTCATATTCAAACTCATAAGTGAAAAATAAACTTGACAACGCCATGGCAAAAAAAGGCAAGGACCAAAAGATAAACAATACCAAACAAAACACAACATAAATAACTAAAGACTGAGTAATGCGCGAATTAAGACGTAGTTTAAAAAAACTAGTATTTTTCATTGTTTGATTAATGTGAGTCATTAAAGCAATATTTGGTGACAGGACTACTATTCAGTGATCAAGACTTCCAATATTTTGCCAAATTGCACTGGTCTTTAGAACAAAAATTGCCAACAATAACACTTTAATATAATAAACTTTCATGTCACAATTTTAACACAACATTAAACAGAACGTTCAATAATTTCAAACAGTGAGACAGTCAAGATTCCATGTTTGTCTAAAACCTTGAAAATTATTAATTTTGTGTACAATAAATTTTATAACAAAGCAATCCCATAAGTAATGTGAACGCGTGTTACATATACTCGGTTTCGACGTGTTCGCTTTTAACCAATGATCATCATAGAAGTCCATAAGAGGTAAGACAATTAATAAAACATTATAATCTTAATGTGTATACGTAGGATAAAACACTGAACACATTAAATTTCCAAAACACTCATTTGCAAATCCGCCACTGCCATTTCTCAAAGAGATCGTGTCATGTAAAAAACAAAATGTGCCGAATAACTGGGATTATTCAAATACCAAGTGTTAAAGCTCTATACTAAAATGTTTTTTTTTTTGCAATTTGAATTTTTGGTACTTTTTGTAATTTGAATATATGTTTTATATTAAGTTATTCAATCCACTATATAAGAGTCTAGCAAAAAAGTTTATCTATCCACTAGACATATTTTTATACGATATAAACGGTGGCAGTAGATTCCATATGGCGTGAGAACAGACATAGCTCGAGACCTACATGGAAATTATTGACACAGTATATATCGTATTAGGTCACTGACACACAGTATAAAGAATTTATCTTACCGACTGTCTTAAAGAAGAGGCAAAAGATATCAAAGACATATTCAAACGCATAAGTCAAAAAATAAACTGACAACGCCATGGCAATAAAAAAAAGAAAAGGACTAAAAGACAAACAACACCAAACAAAACACAACATAAACAAACCTAAAGACTGAGTAACGCGGGGAATTAAGACGTAGTTTAAAAAAAACAACAAATATTTTTCATTTGTTGATCAATATTAGTCATTAAAGCAATTTTGCTGACAGGTCGACTATCCAGTGAACAAGTCTTCCAATATTTTGCCGAATTGCACTTGTCTATACAAAAACAATTGCCAACAATAACAATTTAATATAATAAACCTTGATGTCATAATTTTAATACAGCATTAAAAAGAACGTTCAATAACTTTAAACAGCGAAACAGTCAGGGTCTCATGTTTGTCTAAAAACTTGAACATAATCATTAAGTTTGTGTACAATGAATTTCATAAGAAAGCTATGCCATAACAGTTGAAATGTGAACGCAAGTTGAATATACTTGGTTTTCACGTGTTTACTTTTAACCAATGATCATCATAGGAGGTAAGATAATTTATAAAACATTATAATCTATATCTGTATACTCATAATAAAACACTGAACACTTTAAATTTGCAATACACTCATTTGCAAATCCGCCACTGCCTTTTCTTAAAGAAATCGTGTCAAATAACCAAAATGTGCGGAACAACTGGGATTATTTAAATACAAAGTGTTAAAGCTCTATATTAAATAGTTTTTTTTTTGCAATTTGAATTGAATAAGAAAATATATCGGATTTTATAATCCCATGTGATTTTTATAGTCCCATGGGACAACTGAAATCCCATTGGACCAAAAATTCCCATGTGATTTAAATTACAAATCAAAAGTAAGATGTATGTAAAGAATGAAGTTTATTTGGTAATAAACTGTAAAAAGTATATATATATGATGGTTGACGTAGTTTCAGTAATGCATGTCACTAAATAACAGTTTAAAGAGATTTAGAGTCCATGCATAGTTAATTGCTTCTTTTGTACTTTTTGTAATTTGAATATATGTTTGATATGAAATTATTCAATCCACTATATAAGAGTCCAGGAAAAAGGTGTATCCATCCACTAGACATATTCTCACTAGCGGATTTAGGGGGGTTCGGGGGGAGGGGGGGTCGCAAAACCCTCCCCGCTTGAAAATCTTAAATTTTTTTTTGTATTAACCATTTCTTGTTTTAATGTTATCTTTACTATAAATTGAATATCCAGCACTGAATAGGGTGACACGTTGTCGCTACACTCCATTAAATATACACATGTCATAATTACATTGGCCTTAGGGGAACTTAATTGATAATTAGAGGATCATAGAATTTAATTAAGACAATCCAAGGCTGCTATCCCTATAGTTTATTACTTTGTTGATTTTATGATTAAAACGACGCTTTCTGTTAACTTGATTTGAAGAGAGAAAAAAACTTTTTCACCCTATCATATCCATAAGAGTTTTTTTAGAAAATGACACCTGCTGAATCTAAGAATATTGCAAACTTCATTTCCACATCTGTACCTAGTGCTCAAATGTATAGCATTCTAAATGACAACTGGAATCCACCTAGTTTTTTTCATTTTAATAAGCGAAAAATGTACGGGTTAAAAAGATGCTTCAAATATGCGTGGCTGACTATGTCCCATGCATTGTCTATTCAACTTCACAGGACAGAATTAAATGCAAATTTTGCGTTTTGTTCCGTACTAACGACAACCCCGGACTGTTTGTTAAAAAAAACCGTCCACAATAGGGGTAAATCAACTGGTGAATGTTAATCTAAAAAAAAAACCAAAAACACCAGCCTTATTAAGTTCACAAGACTTCACCAACACACATGATAAGACGGCTAGAGGATTAGATGCAAGGGCTGATACAGCATTTGCAAAACGGGTGGATACAATCTGTAATTAAATAATTAAACTATTCTAAAAAATTTATTTTGAGTAACCATATGCCGAACAAAAAGTGTGCCAATTATTGAAAAAACCATATGGTTTGGTTTAATAAGAATACTTCTCTAATGTTCAAAAACATTTCTCACAAATGACAGTGAAATAAAAACTATGACGTTTGTGGATTACTTAAAAACTAAACTTATTTTAACAGAAATATAGAAATTTACAAGTATTTGATTAATGAAGCCATTAAACAACACTTTTCAAGTTAACATACAACATTTTGGAAGCAAACTTTACAAGCAGTTGAAATTGGCAATTTTGTCACAAGTCTTTTTTCAAATGTTTTGATTGGTCTAACTGTATGCTATTTTGGAGTATCAAAGATTGCCTCTCGCCAAGACGATTTGTGCGAAAAAGTAATTTTAGCCAAAAAAGTCATATACAACATTTTGGAATCCCAGCGACGATATGGCGTGAGAACAGGCGTAGTTCGAGTCCTATATGGAAATTACTGACACCGTATATATCGCATTAGGTCACTGACACACAGTAAAACGAATTTATCTTACCGACTATCTTTTAAATAAAGGCAAAAGATAGCAAAGTCATATTCAAACTCATAAGTGAAAAATAAACTTGACAACGTCATGGCAAAAATAGAAAAGGACCAAAAGATAAACAACACCAAACAAAACACAACATAAAAAAAATCAAAGACTGAGTAACGCGGGGAATTTAGACGTAGTTTTAAAAAAAACAGATATTTTTCATTGTTTGATCAATGTGAGTAATTAAAGCAATATTTGGTGACAGGTCGACTATCCAGTGATCAAGACTACTAATATTTTGCCGAATTGCACTGGTCTATATAAAAACAATTGCCAATAATAACAATTTAATATAGTAAACCTTCATGTCACAATTTTAACACAACATTAAACAGAACGTTCAATAATTTTAAACAGTGAGAAAGTCAAGATTCCATGTTTGTCTAAAAACTTGAAAATTATCATAAAGTTTGTGTATAATATATTTTATAACAAAGCAATGCCATAACTAATGTGAACGCGTGTTAATTATACTCGGTTTCCACGTGTTTGCTTTTAACCAATGATCATCAAAGAAGTCTAAAAGAGGTAAGATAATTAATAAAACATTATATTCTAAATGTTTATACTTATGGTAAAACACTAAATATTTTAAATTTGCAAAACACTCATTTGCAAATCCGCCACTGCCTTTTCTCAAAGAGATCGTGTCATGTAAATAACCAACATGTGCGCAATAACTGGGATTATTTGAATACCGAGTGTCAAAGCTTTATACTAAAATGTTTTTTTACAATTTGAATTGAAAAAAATATATCGGATTTTATAATACCATGTGATTAAAATTATAAATATAAAGTAACATGTAAAAATGAATTCAATTCTATTTGGTAGTAAACTGTAATAATATATATATATATGATGGTTGACGTAGTTTCAGAAATGCATGTCACTGAATAACTGTATAAAGGGTTTTAGAGTCCACGTATAGTTAATTTTTTTTTTGGTACTTTTTGTAATTTGAATATATGTTTTATATTAAGTTATTCAATCCACTATATAAGAGTCCAGTAAAAAAGTTTATTTATCCACGAGACATATTCTTATACGATATAAACGGTTGCAGTAGATTCCAAATGGCGTTAGAGCAGACGTAGCTTGAGACCTATATGGAAACTACTGACACAGTATATATCGTATGGTCACTGACACAGTGTATAACGAATTTATCTTACCGATTGTCTTAAAGAAGAGGCAAATGATATCAAAGACATATTCAAACTCATAAGTCAAAAATAAACTGACAATGACATGGCAAAAAAACGAAGGGACCAACAGACAAACAACAGCATACAAATCACAACATATATAAACTAACGACTGAGTAATGCGGGAATTCAGGCGTAGTTTTAAAAAAAAAATGTTTTCGTTTGTTTATCAATGTGAGTCATTAAAGCAATATTTAGTGACAGGTCAACTATCCAGTGATCAAGTCTTCCAATATATAATTGCACTGGTCTAAACAAAAATAATTGCCAACAATAACAATTTAATATAATAAACCTTGATGTGTAGTTTTAACGCAACATTAAACAGAAAGTTCAATAATTTTAAACATTGAGACAGTCAGAGTCCCAGGTTTGTCTAAAAGCTTGATAATTATATTTAAGTTTGTGTACAATAAATTTCAAAAGAAAGGAATGCCATAACAAATGTGAAATTTGCACAAATACTTATAAAGGGAAATAAATCTATACTTCTAACCGTTAATTTAAAATGAACACGCCCCCTGAAGGCGTGTTAAATATACTCAGTTTCCACTTGTTCATTTTTAACCAATGATCATCATAGAAGTCTATAGGAGGTAAGATAATTTGTAAAACAGCTGAATCTAAATGTGTACACTTATGATTAAACACTGAACACCTTAAATTTACAAAATGCTCATTTGCATATCAGCCGCCGTCTTTCCTTTAAAGAAATCGTGTCATGTAAATAACCAAAATGTGCGGAATAACTTGGGTTGTTTAAATACCAAGTGTTAAAGCTCTATACTAAGAGTTTTTTGGCAATTTGAATTACAAACTATATATATCGGATTTTATAATTCCATTGGATTTTTTAATTCCCATGAGACCAAACTATCCAATGGGACTAAATAAAATCCCATGAATATAATTAACCTGAATGTAAACAATGAATTCTATTTGGTAGTCAACTGTTATTAGTATATATATGATGGTTGACGTAGTATCAGCAATGTATGTCAGTATAAATGGTTTTAGAATCCATGCATTGTTATTGTGTATAAAGTTTTATATATAAACAAGTTTCAATTGAAAACAACGTTCAAACCTATGATTGCGTTGGATAAAACCCGCAATTTTTATACGTGTGCATGCAAAACAAATTTCTTTAGAGGGGTCTAAATACAGCACAAACAACATTTTCCAAAAGACCAAATGAGTGAAAAAGTATATTTTAACAAAACGCATTTGACTAGCAGGTCGAACAACTAATGTTCTTAAACCCTGCTGACTGCCATTGGCGATTGCCAAATAAATATATATATATAAAACTATAAACTATAAACGGTGTAACAAAATAGATCTTATTATTCATTTATTACCAAACAGAAAACAATAAACTTGCGGAAAAGATGGTATACCGCAAACATGAGGTGCAAAAATTTGTACCCCATATCCGGATTTCGACATTTAATGTCTCTTCAGTGATGTTAGGAATCGAAACGGTATTTGGAAGGCCATATAATTTACCTCAATTAAGGATAGACTCTTGAATTTTGAAAGAGTCAAAATAGGATGAACGGATCGTATAAACCCGAAGGCAAATATAATACAAGCCCAAACGAAAAAATATAAACAACTCTAAATTGAAAACAACGTTCACACTGATATACGGGAAACCTATGATTGCGTTGGATAAAAACCGCAATTTTTATACGTGTGCATGCAAAACAAATTTCTTGGTAGAGGGGTCTAAATGCAGCACAAAAAACATTTTCCAAAATACCAAAAAAGTGAAAAAGTATATTTTAACAAAACGCATTTGACAAGCAGGTCTAACAACGGATGTTCTTTAACCCTGTTGACTGTCCTTAGAGTAGGGAAAATGAGTGACTGTCCTAAGGACCTAAGGACAGTTTCCCCAGAGGGCATAAATGAAAAAACATAGAACGAGTCACTCATTTTCCCTTCTATCACTTATTTTCCTACCATCACTTGTTTCCAGTAACTCATGCTTCCGTACTTGACTCATACAGTTTTAAGGAATTTTTTAATTAAACCAGTTTAAATTACAGGTTTCTATTTATTTGGGAGGGATGTATAAGTACGCAGTCACGTTCAATTATTCAACCTTAGTCAAATTTTTTTTTTTAATCATTACAAAACTGCTATCTATTTGGATGTTTAAATACGCAGCCTCTGTTTTAATTACTCTACCGTTGTCAAATATGAAATATTATACTAGCTTGGATCGGTCCGAGCTGTTTATTTGGAATGTATTTCAGCACAATCGTTGTTGTTACATCTTAACTGTCGTCACCTTTGAAATTTCAGAGTTGTACCAGTTCATATCGCACATTACTATTTTTATTTACAGCATATCTTTGCAGTCTATGTTGTAAATAGCTACATAACCTACGTCATGTTTAAAAATTGTTAGAATTGTATAAAAGAGGGACGAAAGATACCAGAGGGACAGTCAAACCAATAGATCGAAAACAAACTGACAACGCTATGGCCAAAAAAAAAAAGACAAACACGCAAATAATAGTACAGATGACACAACATAGAAAACCAAAGACTAAGCAACACGAACCCCACCAAAAACTGGGGGTGATCTCAGGTGCTCCGGAAGGGTAAGCAGATCCTGCCCCACATGTGGCACCCGTCGTGTTGCTTATGTTATTACAAATCCGGTAAATAGTCTAATTCGGTAAGTCACATTCGTGAAAAGGGAGGGTACTGTAGTTACGACATAAGGAACATATCCGATATCATCTGTGAAACGGTTATTCCATAACGGTCAACCAACTCGTGATGGCGTCCGTAAAATTTACGAAGGGATGATTTCAACTTCCCAATTTGGAACTTTTGGTTTAATAGCTTCCTTGTGAGCAGCAATTCTCTATCAAATAAATCATGATAGGAAACACAAGCCCGGGAATATCGTATCAATTGGGAGATATATACTCCGTATGCAGGCGCTGCTGGAATGTTGCTACATAGAAATGGAAAGTTCACAATTGGGAAGCTGAAATCATCTCTTTTGTCGTAAAGTTTTGTTTTCAACCGACCCTCATTGTCAATTTCTAGATGTAAGTCAAGATATGAGGCAGACTTAACTGTATCTGTAGTATCTTTTATCTCTAGTTCGATGGGATTAATTCGTTCAACATAGTCACCAAATTTTGTATTATTTAGTGAGAGAACATCATCTATATAGCGGAACGTAGAGCTAAAGGATATTGCTAACTTCTTATCTTTCTTCCTAAGAAGTTCCTGTATGAAGTCAGCCTCATAATAATAAACAAGTCGGCAAGAAAAGGGGCACAATTGGTTCCCATTGAAATTCCGACAGTCTGTTGAAAAACACGTCCTCCAAACGTAACAAATATGTTGTCAATCAAGAAATCAAGCATCCTGATAATGTCAGTTTCAGAGAATTTTTTGTTTGAATCAGAGTGATTCTTTACGAAATAGGAAGCGTTTCTATGATGTTCAGTTTTGACTGTTTTATTGTATAAATTTCAAGATTGTTATACTTTTATAATTAGACTAGATTGATATGATTCATTTTACATCATGATCATACTGATGAAGGATATCTGTTATCCGAAATATTTAACATTTGTTCAATTTATTATTATTTTTTGTTGATGTTGTACCCTTTTAGACTTGTTATATATTATATTTTATAGTGTACTGTATCATAATTATATGATCCATCACCCCGTAAGGTTTATCGTTGGCTATTATTCAGTTAAATTATATATAAATGTTTGCGGTATACAATCTTTTCCGCAAGTTTATTGTTTTCTGTTTGGTATTAAACTAATAATTAAGATCCATTTTTACATCTGGTGATCTGTTTATTTGGCAATTGCCATGGCAGTCAGCAGGGTTTAAGAACATCCGTTGTTTGACATGCTAGTCAAAATCGGTTTGTTAAAATATACTTTTTCACTTTTTTTTTGGTCTTTTGGAAAATGTTTTTTCTGCTGTATTTAGATCACTCTACAAAGAAATTTGTTTTGCAGGCACACGTATAAAAACTGCTGTTTTTATCCAACGCAATCATAGGTTTGAACGTTGTTTTCAATTTAGACTTGTATATATATATATATATATATATATATATATATATATATATATATAAGTCTATAAAAAGGACCAACCAGCAAATTTACTACGTACCGGATCGTCTAGAATAGACGATACTGTGCAGATAAGGAACAAATTATATAAGTCTAGAGATTTGCACAACGATACTAATATAAGATGGTATTATACGAAGATGTTGTTATTAAATCGTGTTGACTAATATTTCGGCTTAGCAAATAACCTTCTTCAGATAACCAAAATCAGTATTGTTAAAATTATCAATTAACACTGAAGAAGGCTATTTGCTAAGCCGAAATATTTGTCAACACGATTTAATAACAACATCTTCGTATAATACCATCTTATATTAGTATCGTTGTGCAAATCTCTAGACTTATATAATTTTTTTCCTTATCTGCACAGTATCGTCTATTCTTGACGATCCGGTACATAGTAAATTTGCTGGTTGATCCTTTTTATAGACTTCTATATATATATATATATATATATATATGATGGTTGTCGTAGTTATATATATATATATGATGGTTGGCGTAGTACAAAATGTATCAGAAAAAATAAAATAACAAAAATACCGAACTCCAAGGATAATATTCAAAACGGAAAGTCCCTTATCAAATGGCAAAAGCAAAAGCTCAAAGATATTAAACGAATAGAAAACAACTGTAATATTATGGCATTTCCTTCTATAGAAAATGGTGGATTAAACCTGGTTTTATAGTTAGCTTAACCTCTCAGTTCTATGACAGTCGCATAGAATTCCCTTATTTTAACAACAATCCGTGAGCAAAACCAACAGATATAATAGGCAAAATTGTCAAAAATTGGGGTACAGCAGTCAACATTATGTTATGATCTTAATCACTACAAAAACAAACAACTATGTCAATTAAGAAGCACAAAATGACATATAGACACTTTATAGCAAATCACATAAGCAAAAATAAAAGACAAGAATACAAAATATGACCATAGCACAATAACACAATGGCGGGATGTATAAATACCTAGCATCGCCAATAGGATTTTATTAAAAATGGACTAAACAGTAAAGGTCAAAACTATACAAAGACAAATAAAAAGAACACTATAACACGTAATTAAGACGATAACGACGTCAGTACCTAGAATCTATTTTTCAAGACCATCGTGTATTATTTCTGAAGTTGAGACGGAATATTTATAAAAAGGTCTTGGTATCTTCCTATGTACTTTCTTAGAATAAGGACGAGACGTTCTTTGACATAACCTTGGTTCATCAACTTTCTGCTCAGACACTGGTGACATTATATAAAGTCTGAGTAGCAGCTGTAAGCTCTTTAATACCAAATGAGTTGGGAATTCATCATTTCAAAATTAAAATCTTCTCGTTTGTCATAAATTACAAAGTGTGGAATTAATTACTTTTGGAGTGTCAAGAACTCGTTGGAAGTACTTGATAAATTACATGCATATATTGGTGATTTTGAATCTGTTCAAAGTTTTGATTTTTCTACCCTATATACCACGTTGCCTCACATTCTCATTAAGAAAAAAATCACACACCTAATTAAATGGGCATTTAAAAAGTCAGAATGTGAATATATATGTTCAAACTCTTTTAAGTCATTTTTTAGTAGCAATAAACAAAAAAACTATGTCAATTGGACATGCTTTGATACTATATATGCCCTTGAATATTTACTAGATAACATTTTTGTTCGCTTTGGAGATTCCGTATATCGTCAGGTTATCGGAATTCCAATGGGGACTAACTGTGCACCACTTATTGCGGACCTTTTTTTGTATTGCTATGAGTTACAATTTATGACAAAAATCAGCAAAGACCCATCGAAACAACATCTGATACACAAATTTAATAATACTTTTAGATATTTGGATGATATTTTGGCTCTCAATAATGACGACTTCAGTATGTATACTAAAGAAATTTATCCTGTTGAACTTACTTTAAATAAAGCTAATACTAACAATGACCACTGCCCTTTCCTCGATCTTGATATCTATATCATTAATGGAAAGCTTAATACTAAAATATATGATAAAAGAGATGATTTTTCATTTCCTATCGTTAATTATCCATTTTTAGATGGTGACGTTCCCTTGTCACCATCTTACGGTGTTTATATATCTCAACTTGTACGATTCGCTCGTGTATGTAACAATGTTTTAGATTTTAACGAGAGAAATTTATGTATTACTGAAAAATTATTACACCAGGGTTTTCGATATCACAAACTAGTCAAAACATTTACTAAATTTTATCATCGGTATAAGGACATCATTCGTAAATATAGCTCAACATGCAGACTTCTTATACGTTCAGGTATTTCACATCCAATTTTTTATGGAAATATTCTTTATAAAGCACAAAAATGTCAGTATTCACCTCTGAAGCTAACAAAACCTTTAAATAGACTTATTAAGAAGGGATATAGTTACGATACTGTTGTCAGGTCATTAAAGATTGCATATTTTGGCGTTAATATTGATTCACTTATAGGGTCTTTGCATCGGCACTAAACACAATTATTTAAAAACCAGTTGTTGGCATGACACGGGTTATGTTCTTCTCATATATGTTATGATGGTATGATACTAAACCCCTAACGGGAAGGATTGTGCCTGATATTCATATGATGAAGACATAATCTTTCAATCAGTTTAATTGAAGTCTGGAGCTGGCATGTCAGTTAACTGCTAGTAGTCTGTTGTTATTTATGTATTATTGTCATTTTGTTTATTTTCTTTGGTTACATCTTCTGACATCAGACTCGGACTTCTCTTGAACTGAATTTTAATGTGCGTATTGTTATGCGTTTACTTTTCTACATTGGCTAGAGGTATAGGGGGAGGGTTGAGATCTCATAAACATGTTTAACCCCGCCGCATTTTTGCGCCTGTCCCAAGTCAGGAACCTCTAGCCTTTGTTAGTCTTGTATTATTTTTAATTTAGTTTCTTGTGTACAATTTGGAGTTTAGTATGGCGTTCATTATCACTGAACTAGTATATATATTTGTTTAGGGGCCAGCTGAAGGACGCCTCCGGGTGCGGAAATTTCTCGCTACATTGAAGACTTGTTGGTGACCTTCTGCTGTTGTCTGTTCTATGGTCGGGTTGTTGTCTCTTTGACACATTCCCCATTTCCATTCTCAATTTGATTAGATGTCAAATTCGAGGTATAAGTCAAAAAATGAGGCAGACGAAGCCGTGTCTGTTGTTTCTTTAATTTCTAGTTCTGGAAGATATATTAATGGAACACAATCAGAAAAGTTTGGATTGTTAAAGCATTAATGCATGTCACTAAATTACAGTATAAAGGGTTGTAGAATTTTATTAGTCAATTTACAAAATATAGCTGTATATTTCTCTTCTGATTATTAAAACATTGCATATTAATGTCACCTTTTCAAATATTTCTGTCAATTATAACATATCTATTTTCACTGTTCTAAAACGGCAAAATTCATTTGCTAAAATGCATGTCTTTACTAACTGGTCTTGTAAAAGGGTTATTGATAGATTTTGATCAATAGCAAAGTAAATGTAGTTTTATGTGAATTATATGCCTAAAGGGAGGTGGATTACATTTGACTTTTAAGGGAAAAAACAGTTACGGCTTTCAACTTAGTTTTTGTTTTTTTGTTACCTTATTGTATAGTTCGATTTGTTTCTCTTTAAAGTAGTATGCTATTCTTTTGGCCATTTTTCTGACAAGGAAGTAGTTTATTCCTTGAAGAATTGAGCATTTGTAAAAGGGTAGTTTATCCTTTGGGAGTTTTCTGTGAATAATCATTTGCCAAGGAAACTGTTATTTTACTTTCTTCGTCTTAAGTCGTATGCTATCGTTTAGGATTGTTGTCTTTAAGGAAGAAAGTTATTGTTTTTGTTACTACGGATTGGATCTTGTAATTCCTTGATATTCCTTTTTCAAACAAAGAAAGCAGTTACTTTTCAGTTTAGTATAATTAACTCCATGTATACATGATTTACGTGTTTTGTTTTTGTTTAGCTTGCTTGTGTTGCATAATTCATCTAAATTATATATGGCCCGCCTTTTGTACTGTGTTAGTATGTGTAAAGGTTGTAATATGATGTATTGTGTTCAATGTTTATTATTTTGTATTATATATGTATTTGTATGTTAAAAGTACACGTCAGTCAAAAACTATTATATTGTATACATCTTATGGATTTAAAAAGGACAACAGTTTTAGCTTAAATAAAAAGCATTCTCTGTTATAGGTGGATATAAGTAAACCAACACAATAGACTATAATCAAAATTATCATTTTTATTTTGTTATGAATTTGAGTGTATAAGTATAATAATCGGAAGAAATTTTAAATGCATGTGTTATTCTATGAGCAGATACGGTATGGATACATGAAAAACATACTATTCAATTGAAAATGTCAATGGTAATTGTTCAAATCTGTTGCAAATCTCATCATGTCATTTGCATTACTATTTGATATAACAGAATGTCCCCTCGCGGTTTCCCTAATAATGTCATAAAATATAAATCTTATCGTCAAATTTCAAGTTTTTTCATACGATAATTTATTTTCCTGACATCATACATGCTCGGAGAGTTTCAGCAGGTTTAGGGTTACACAATACAACTTTATTAAATCCAATCGAATTGCACAGAACTAATAAAACTCACATAGGTCCCTATAACGTTATAAAAGTTAACAATATGGATGATGCACGAATCATGAACGTAGACTTCCAGAAAGCTGTACGAACGCAAACGAAACGCTGTCTTGACGCTAAACGAACAATGTACGAACGAAAACATCGTATGATTTATCGTATATCGAACAGTTTTGCGTACATCGTACGGTTTAACTTGCATCTTTTCGTTCAGCGTACATCATATCGTTAAGTGTTCCTTCGTACCTGTGCCTGTACCAAGTCAGGAATATGACAGTTGTTATCCATTCGTTTGATGTGTTTGAGCTTTTGATTTTACCATTTGCTTAGGGACTTTCCGTTTAGAGTTTTCGGTATTTTTATTATTTTACTTTTTTCGTATCCTTTGCATGTGGGTGATACTTCCAGTTTCTCAATATTTCTTTAGAAATTTCAAACGTTCAAACCGCTAATTTTCACAGCATGACATTTCTAAAGAGCACACATAATACCAAAACAGGATAAGCCCTTAGAATTTTACGTTTAGCGGAAGTCTCTTCTTTTATGATATCGAATCTCAAAAATTAAGAGCTGTATAATGTGATCGAATGTTATTTAACTGATACAACCACTCACTGAAAGATACCATAGGTTATACTCAAAAGAAAACACTGAATAGTATCACAAACTACGATAAGCGATGTCATATACCACACGCTTAAACGATGCAATATATTAACGCTAAACAATACCATATACCATACGCTCAACGTATTATTTACGGACGACGAACAAACGTTATACGAATGTTGTACGGACGATGCATAAATGCTATACAAACAATGACTTAACGATGAACGTACGATGCCGTATGGAAAAAAGTGTTAATGTTTACGTTACAAGGATTGAATACCGTGTGTAGCGTTTAAACGATGCCATATCCCATACGCTAATTGAGTAATGTACGGATGATGCACGCATATTGTACAGACGATGCCCGAACACTATAAAAACGATGATTGAACGATGTACGTAATGGAAAAAGTGGGGTTCTTTTACGTTACAAGGACTGTATTAAAAAGTCTTTACTAAACTTCGAATATTTACAGTAAGTGAATCTTCAACAAGTTTTATTTTGGCTTTTCGTTCTGTCGTCTTGATAACCTGTCCTATTGTACAATATGGTTGTTAACTTGTCAAGCCTCAGTTTATGATAGCATACCCCATCGGTTTTATGCACTATCTGGTGAAATAGTGTGCCATGCACAAAATGTTTCATCGGCTGTGTGGTTCGCACGGTGTAGGGTTGGTAGATATGTAGTAGTTTTGATTGTTGATACACCAGTTTATTGTTCGCATAGAGAACATCCTTTTGAATCTGCAGCTGTTGAAAGGTCATAGTTCATTTCTGTGTAAGATCATCAACGCGTTTCGACAAATCGAACCTCTAACGATCATTTCATACACCAAAAATAGTTAACCTATTGCTTAAAGCATTTGAGAAACAGACCAAAACACAAAAACTTAACACTGGCCACTGAACAAAGAACATGAGGTCAAGGTCAGATGAAACCTGCCAGTCGGAAATGTACTCCTTACAATCATTGCATACACTAAACATAGTTGACCTACTTATTATAGTATCTGAGAAAGAGACCTAAGCACGTACCTTAACCTTCAACACTGATACATAAAATGAGATCGAGGTCAAGTAACCCATTTTGACGGACATGTCAAACTTACAAGAATCCATTTTTTTTTAAATAAAATTATCCAATAACTAATAAGTGAGAAAAATCACATGACAAAAAAAAAGTTTTTTAATCAGCTGCTGAACATGAACATGAAGTCAAGGTCAATGAACATATAACAGACGGACACTTCGTAACATAAGGTATGTACAAGGTATGAAACATCCAGGTTTTCTAGGGTCTCTAAACACACCGCAAAGTTCCTCCTTTGTGCACAAAGGAGCACAATGTAGCACAAAGGACCACAAAGGAGTGTAATTAGAGCACAAAGGACCTTAAACTGTATTGTTTGCAAGGAAATAATATAATTTCTGAAGAAAAATGCAAAAAAACAAAAAAAAATTTAAATCATGAAAATTGCGAATTTTAGTGTGTACGACTTGGTGTTATCACCGGTACCAGATAGGAACCGACTTTATATCCGGTTTCTGTCATAGCTTACGTTTGTGAAATTATTTATAGTAACTGAATAATCAGAAATGCCAATATACACTTTGTTTTAACACAATTTATTCTGGACAATAACAAAGTATCTATCAAAATGTTCTTACTTTATAAATCTATGAAGAAAATGTTTCACAAGATATAAAAAAGGATCGGTATGACAGTCATTTTCAAGCTATGAAATTGACATGAATTTCTTATTCCGTATTTTAGAAATGTCAATATTTTTTTTTTAGTTGCTTTTTGTTTTTGTTTTTGTACTTTGTTTAATCAAATTTTGTTCTCGACAAAAACAAAGTATCTACCGAATTTTCTTACTTCACGAATCTTAAATTGCTATAAGGAACGAAAAATTACCTCGTGGTTTTTTGTTGTTGACATATACCCATCATCTAAATGTTTTCCTTTTGTTTTATTTTCAAATATTAATTAAGTACGAATAATTGTATTTGAAACAGTTTTCTTGTTTTTAAAGACTGCCTTTTAACACTGATACTAATTTATAAAGCATTCAAATTCATGTAATTGTCAGGAAAACAATTTGTCAAAGTGTCATGAACTTTTAAAAATGACTTTATGCAGAAAGTCACAGGACCATAACGTCACAGAAAAAAAGTCACGGACAAAAAGTCACAGGACAAAAAGTCAAAATTCAGTTTTGAGATTATTTTTCTCTGGAGTAAGAACACACTTATTTTTAAAATCATTTTTGTATTTTCCTTGAACTATCATATATTATGTATATAAAGCAACTTTTTTTAACAAAATCTATTCTAAAACAAAGTCAATAATGATACAATAATTGTTAAGAAAACAATTTATCAAACTGGCTTGTTACTTAAAAGGGTTCATGGTGCCAACACATATATCCTTTGCATGATTAAAATTTGATAAATATTCATTTATCAAGGCTTATGAACAATTTTCTTGACTGTTAAATGAATGTATGCAATAAAAAAATAAATTAGTTCAAGAACCTTCTCTTATTTATTCAAACAGTTATAAAACAAATTAGTTGTGACTTTTTGTCATATCAAACTTGTGACTTTCATACCTGAGACTTTTTGTCCTGTGACTTTCTGTCCGTTTACCTTCCATGAAATATATCCTTTGCATGGTTTAAATTTGATAAATCTTCATTTATCAATCCTCATTAATCAAGGCTTATGAACAATTTGCTAAACTGAAAAAAATTAATATATGAAATAAAAAGAAATTATTTCAAGAACTTTCTCTAATATATTCATACAATTATGAACAAATTATTTGTAACTTTCTGTAATGTGATTATCTGTCCCGTGACTTTCTGCCTGCTTACCTTTATTTTTATGTTTTGCAATATTTTAAAGTGTATATGTATGAAATCTTCGATAATTACTTACTTACTTTATCCTCTTCGTGCTATGATACACTAGTTCTCTCCATAACACTCTGTCTTGTGCTTTCTTCTCTACTTCTCGCCATGACATCCCAACCTCCTTCATCTCGCTTTCCACTGTTCTTCTCCATGTTTCTTTTGGTCTTCCCCTTTTTCTCTTGCCAGTTGGAGTCCATCTCAGTGACACTTTAGCGATGTTTGCTGGTTCCTTCCTTAAGACATGGCCTATCCGTTTCGATCTTCTTGTTTTTATTTCATCTCTTATGTCTCTTTGTGCTGTCAGTTTGAATAGTTCCCGATTGGTTATTTTGTTGGGCCAAAAGATTTTACATATTCTTCTCAAGCAGGTGTTGTGGAATGCAGCCAGTTTGTTGAAGTGAGTTTGTATAACTCTCCAACATTCTGAGCCATAAAGCAGTACAGATTTAACATTGCTGTTGTACATTTGATGTTTTGTGTTTCTGGCAAGGGATGACGATTTCCAGATTGGTCTGAGTTGACAGAAGGATGTTCTAGCTTTACTCAGTCTTGCTTTGATGTCTATGGTGGTCCCATTATCACTGCTTATTACACTGCCTAGGTATGTAAAGTCTTCTATTTCCTCGATGTTTAAGGATCCAATCTTTATTGGAATTTTATTTGATTGTTCGTTGATTGACATGACTTTCGTTTTTTCGATGTTTATTTTGAGCCCAAGTTTGTTTGACATAGTATTCAGTCTTGAAGTTTTCTTTTGCATTTGTGTTCTGTTGCTGGATAGTAAGCAAATGTCATCTGCAAAGTCTAGATTTTCAAGAAAGGAGTTGAGTGTCCATCTTATTCCAGTGTTTCCATTTCCTAAGGTTGATCTCATACACCAGTCAACAACTATTTAGAAGAGAAGAGGAGAGATTACGCATCCTTGTCTGACGCCTGTATCCACTGAGAACCAATCAGAAAGCTGTCCATTGTGTAATACACTACATTCATACTTGTCGTAGAATATCTTTATCAGCTTGACTATTTTTGATGGTACTCCATATGCTCTTAGTATGTCCCAGATATATTCTCTTATTACACTGTCAAATGCTCTGTGGAAGTCAATGAAGTTTAGTACTATTTTGTTCTGCCACTCTGTGGATTGCTCTATGATGTTTCGGAGGGTAAATAGATGGTCAATACAGCCTCTGTTATTTCTAAAACCTGCCTGTTCTTCACACAGCTTATTGTTGATGGAATCAGTAATTCTATTCTTGATGACTCTGAGGAATACTTTACTAGGGATTGAAAGTAGTGATATTCCTCGCCAGTTGTTGCAAAGTTTCAGGTCTCCCTTCTTTTGCAGTTTTATAATAACGCCTTTGTCCCATTCAGTTGGTATTACTTCATCTATCCATATGTTGGTAAATAGATAATGTAGTATCTCGCTTGTTGACTCTATGTCTGATTTTAGTAATTCTGCACTGATGTTATCTATGCCTGGTACTTTACCATTTTTTAGTTGTCTTATTGCCTTTTGGATTTCATTTTTGCATACAGTTTCTGTGTCTATTTCAAGTGCATCTCCAAACGATTGAATATCAGGTATATCATCGTTTGTTTCAGCCCTATTCAGGATATTTTTAAAGTGTTCTGCCCAACGATATAACTTTTCCTTGTCTGTAGTTAGTAGCTGCCCCTCTTTGGATAGTACTGGTGCATCGTTATTCCTGGACTTTCCACAGAGCTGCCTAGTGATTTTGTATACTACACTGAGCTCTCCACGCTTTGAAGCTTCTTCAGCTTCATTTGCAAGTTCTTCAACATCGTTTCTTTTATCATTCTTTGCACCTTTTTTAACTTCTTTGTCTTTATCCCTTTAGTCTGATTGCAATTTGGTTTTCAATCTGTTAGATTTAGTTGCATTAAGTTTTATTTTTATGGCTTTCTTTTCTTTGATGTTTTTCCCAGGTCTTGTCTGACAGCCACTGTTTTCTTTTTCTGTTCTTTAAACCCAATACTTTCTCAGCTGTTTTAGTATAAATGTCCTTGATGTAATCCCAAATTTCAGTTATGTTTTCACCTATGTTTTCTTTGTTGTCATCAATTTCACGAAGTACTTGGTATCTGTTTTTTTACGTCAGTATTAAATTTTTGTCTTATTTTGTTGTCCTTTAGTCTCTGCAGATCAAATGTTTTCCTGCTTAGTTCGTTCATCTTCGGAGCTTTTTTCAGCTTCAATTTTATTTTGCCAAAAATCAGGTAGTGGTCACTTCCACAGTCTGTCCCTCTTTTTACAGATACATCATTTAGTGAATGCCGCCATCTGCCATTTATCATTAGAGGGTCAACTTGATTTTTGTCTCTCCTGTTTGGCGATGTCCATGTAAGTTTATGTATATCTTTGTGCTGGAACATTGTACCACCAATAACCAGATCATTTAGTCCGCAAAATTCAATCAGTAGATTTCCGTTTTCATTACAAGTTCCACATCCGTTGTTACCCATTATTCTATCCACTCCGATGTTGTCACTACCTACTTTTGCATTCAAGACTCCATTAACCAATGGGCATGCACTCCTTCCATTACACTTCTTAGCTTTTCATAGAAGTCGGTTTTGGTTTCAATGTCTGCTTCGTTAGTTGGTGCATAGCATTGAATCAGAGTAAGTTTCACATATTTTGAATGGAATCTTGCTGTTATTATTCTCTCATCTATAGGTTTCCATTCTATAAGAGCTTTACTTGCTTGCTTATTCATTATGATGGCTACATCTTCTCTATGGATATTATCTTTTTTCCCAGAGTTAACTATCTTCTGTCCATTTGTTGTTATAACTGACCAATAACCTGTCCACCTGCATTCACTTATGCCCAATATATCGATGTTATAGTTCAACATTTCTTTTTCAATTTGCGCAGTTTTTCCTACTTCGTACATGGTGCGGACATTCCATCCTCCCACTCTAAGTAGGAATTTTGGCCTCAGAAGTCCATTTCTCGTGTTACGGTTTGATGAATGTCTCCTTGAGTACCGGTGAAGTTATTTTGATTTACTAGTGCGGTTTCCGTAGCATAGGTTTTTTTTACATGATAAGGGTGCTGGCCCTATGCATAACTCTCCTCCCTTTCTCATCCGTGCTTGAGACCGGCAATGGCGGAGGACCTGTGGCTTTTCTGTAGGGGGTTTCCATCCCTAAGACGATTGCTGTTGCTGTTGCTAACGAGTTCCATCTACCTCGATTTTCTGTCTGGATTTACTTCCATAGCCTTTGATTCAAAAATCAAATCACAAGGCAGTGATACTATTTGACCCATAGCTGGGACAAGGTTAATGAGTGCTAGGGCATGTCCACACGCCGGTGGGCCTACACACTGCATTTTTCTAGGGCCCTTGCTGCTCCAAGATCCTCTACAGATAATGCCTAGGTCAATATACCTAGTTACCGTGTGCTGTCGCGGGGAGGCACTGTAGAAGTCTTGGACAGTGTACAGGCTTTGTACTGGCAGGAGAGATTTACGCACTCAACTCTCTTTTCACCCACAAGTGAGTTAGCCAGCGGCAATGTTAGAGTATTAAACCTCCACTGCACTAGACGCATACACAATCCCTGTGGCAGAACCACCAATTAATAATCTAAAAAATATCGTAATCTCATGCATATCCGTACCGATTTTTGAACATGGTTTCTTAAATTTTCATCTTACCGAATAAACGCAAGTATTTAATGAAAATAAATTATTTTTTTCGTATGAATTGACTCCCCCCCCCCCCCCCCCCCCCCCATTATATACATAACTGTTTGTCCTTTGTGCTCTTATTACACTCCTTTGTGGTCCTTTGTGCTACATAGTGCTCCTTTGTGCACACAAGAGGTCCTTTGCGGTGTTTTTAGAGACTGGGTTTTCTACCCTCTGAAATGTAAAGCTTGATACAAATAGTTTACGCCGCCGCCGCCGCCAGATAATCGCTATGTCTCTCATTAAGCGACATTTGTTCATTATTTAACCAGTATAAAAAGTATTAAAATACTGTAATTTAGCACCAAAATAGATTTTGTTGAAACCAGAAGTTGCTTTTTACGATCAGTATTCAAAGTCACTTACAAGTAACGTTTGTTTAAAATTATTGTTATAAGTACTTTTATGCTTTGGATATCTATTTGAAAACCGTAAGTAATAATTATTCACCCTTATATCATTACAAAACTTATAAATAATAGTTGTTTTGGAATCGATGAAATGAGTACTATAATTAGGGGCAGAAGTAGGCCTTTACTGTTCACATTTAATATTAGATGTAAGCCTTTCATATCCGAGGGGTGTTAGCATCGGAGATATGAGACGATAACATTTACATAGAAGTAATAAATACATATTTTATCTTTTCTCTTGTTCTAAATATAGCAATAAGGTTTGATAAAACAGGAAAAATGTCATTATCTCAAATTTTCCAGCTGCAGCAACACTTTCAGAAGATGTTTTGAGATTATGGATTTGGAATGAAATCTTAATTACGTCTATTTTTCTGTCATTAAATTGATACCTTATCACTGCTTTTGTATGGCAATATGAATCCGAAATCTGAACTGTTTGCTGATAAATGATAACACTTATATGTAAAAATATAGCAATAAACCATACCTAAAAACCATGTTCTTTTTTAATCAGTGTTATAATTACTTTTATATGTCAAAAGAAGTGACTCTGTCGAGAACACTCAGAACACTCAAGCTGTAATCAAAATCAGTTACAAATATGATTGTTTGGAATTATTGTACAGATACAAATCATGCACAAATAAAATCAATAGTATACACAAATATTTACAAAGGTCAGTCACTATAAATTATAAAATCACTCGAGGAACGAAACAAGTTCTGAAGAGTCTCTGATGAGGTCGTCTGCTTTACATTAAATTATTATGAATTTATCATAATTGTCTTTAATCCTTTAATTTATTGTAATTAATGAATTAAGATTCTAAAGATTCATTTAATCTCGGCTTGGGTCATTTAAATTCGTTTTGTTTTTATGTCAGGTGAAATATGTTCAACACACTAACGTTCAACTTGGACGATCAACAAATGTGTTAATTACCGGTCACCATAAACATGTCATTTTAACTGTTATACAAACAAGTATGTTTACTCAGCTTTAATCTCTTTTGAAAATTATAAGGTTACATAAGAAATACATCCGATTTGAATTTTTATCATAAGGTCTGCATCTTTCGAAAAATCTTACTTTCGAACTCCGAGACATCGGGGTCAATTTACACTAATTTTACATCGACGGCACTATAAAATTTACTCGACTTAACCGAGTATTCGAATCAACCGAGTTCTACTCTTCAGAGGTAATTATGCATTGATCAAACGGGAATTTTACCGGACCGAGAAATTACTTCGACTCATCCAAGATTTCGACACGAGGTTCCACTGTATAAGTATTTTTATTAAGCATTTGAAACCTTAAGTGGTAATTGGTAATTAGTCACCCGTATCTTATTACAAAACTGTTAAGTAATAGTTGTTCTTGAATCGGTGAAATGGGTACTATTATTAGACAGGAAAAGTAGCCCTATACTGTTTACATTTCATATTAAGCTATAAACCGTACCTACACACCATAGCTTTTTTAATCAGTATAATGATTGTTGTTATATGTCAAAGGATTGACACCGATAGTTGGCATTTTCTCTTCATGTTAGAGAAAAAAAAAACTATTATATTCTGAATAATGTCAGGACACTCGTGCTGTATTAAAAGATGTGAGAAAAGGTAAATTTGGTAACATTATGGTGTAATGGAATTTATCTTTGGTAAGAAATATCTAGTAGCTTCAGATAAAAAAATGATCCGATTCTATATTATATAAGAAGCAACAGTAACACTTACTAACATTGATTTTGTTTTCAATGAATTACATAACTTAACATGTATTCCATACAGTTATGAATATAAAATTAGGAGATGAGGTATGATTGCCAATGAGACAACTATCCACCAAAGTTAAATGAAGTGGAGTGTATAGTATATGTCTCTGATGTAAGCAATTATAGGCAACCATACGTCCTTCAACAATGAGAAAAACCCATGCCGTATAATCGGCTATAAAAGGCCCAGACTTGAAAAATATGAAACAATTCAACTGAGAAAACTAACGGCCTAATTTATAACAAAACGATTTACAAAAAACAAATATGACAGACATGAACCAACGACAACCACTGAACTACAGGCTCCTGACTTCGGATAGGCACATACAGAATGTGCCAATTTACAAATTTGTGAACGCTCAACACTCCCCTAACCTTCGACAGTGCTGTAACAGCACAACATAAGAACAAATTATAAAAAGCAGTTGAAAAAGGCTTAACTCATCAGATCGATACAAAGAAAAACATCAGACAAAAACACAGACAGGACGTGGCAGGGTATATATCTATCCCTCATCCCTAACAACAACAAAAACACTAAGTACAGATCTGAAAGTACTCGCAGTTACTGACAACTAGTTCAAAGCCAATAATAACTAATTAAAAAAATCATGTATCTAAGACTAAAATATCAATCAGTACACATCCAACATCCAATGGATTTAGTGTAAAGACTTCATTAACAGTCAGAGAAAAACATGACCATGCGCAATGCCAATATATAGTTATCGACAGATTGTAATACCGTGAAAGTACATATGTGTAATATTTAGTATGGTTTTAATTTACTGATAACAAAATCAATATTTATACCAATAAAACAATATTCAAACATTTAATTACAGTGTTGAATAGGTAACCTTTTATAATAAGTTTATTTAAAGGATTGATAAGTTTACCCGGATCGTATCTAAATTTCCGGGCTTGGTCAACAACATCAATTTTGTCAAATTTTGGATGTGATATTCCGTTTGAAATAAGTTTTCTACAGGTATAGTCAAACTTGAAAACAAGATCTTTGTATTTATTGAAAATTTAGTAAAGGTTTCAAGTAATTTGTGGTAACGAAATCCCTGACTCTACCAGTAATACATAAATTACGCTCATTGAGATTGAATACGTCACTATAGACACGAGAATAGCGAACGAGTTGGGATATATAAACACCGTAAGACGGTGCAAAAGGAACATCACTGTTCAAAAAAGGAAAATTGCCAATAGGAAAAGAGAAATTATCCGTTTTGTCGTAAATGTTTGTGCAGAATTTCTGGTGTAATACTGAAATATCTAAATTAAGTAAAAGGACAGTTATTGCTGTTAATATTTGATTTATTTAAAGTAAGTTCCTTTGGGTAAATTTCAGCAGTTTATTTAGAGAATTTTTGTTTATTTAACGAAAAAGTATCATCAAGATAACGATACGTGTTGTTGAATTTATCTATTAAATGGAATTTGGACGGTTCTTTACTGAGTTTGGCCATACACTGTGATTCATAACAGTATAGGATCAAGTCTGCTATTTAAGGGGCACAATTAGTGTCCATAGGAATACCTACAACCTGTCGATAAACTTTAATGCCAAAACGTACATTAATGTTGTCAAGGATAAAATGTATGGCTTTAATCATCTCATCACACCTCAAATAGGTATATCTAGAATATTTACCTTTCTCGTTGGAGAAAAAGGCTCTATATGAGTTGCAGCAAATAATTTGCATGAAATTATTAAACGTGTTGTTTTCAATTTTTTGCAAATTTATCAAACGACCATTTAATTAGATAGGAAAACTTTTGTTTGATAAGATTGTGTGGAAGTGTAGTATAAAGAGTGGAGAAGTCAAAACTGTCAACCGAATCAAAAGTACCATCGAAAGCAAGTAAGTTATCTAAAACATCCAAAGAATGTTTTACCCTCCAAAAATGGTTAATTCAACTATTTTCATATGTTTTATGCCAAAAATTAATGATCAGTTTTTTATAGTAGTTAAGGAACTCGTTAAAAGCACCGAAAGATTAGAAGTAGAACATTTACTAGAGGCCGAAATGAAACGATATTTTACTTGTTTGTTGTGTAGTTTAGGTAACCAATACATAGTGGGGACCTTCAAATGTTCAGAGGAGACCTTAAGCTGAACTGTGGTAGTGACACGATTATTTACTCTATGACTTTCTATGGAGCGTACGGCCTCGAATGTAGTTGAATGTATAATTTCATTCTTAAGGACTTCCGTGTAGTATTTACGTCATACAACCACCGCATTGTTGGCTGCTTTGTCTGCCGGTAGCAACACAAAACGCTTTGCGAGTACTTGAATTTTGTTTTTAATCCTAGAAATGGGCGTATTACTTACTCTTTTATATATTTCTAAATTATTTTAATAATGCGCTTAGCAACAATATTCAGACATTTATTTAAATAGGAATCAAATGACTTTTTATCAGATTTCTCCCGTTTACACAATTTTTTACAATAGGATGAAAGATCATCTTTAATAACCTGACGACACTCTTCCCAATTTATTTTCGACGGTGGACGATATTTTAGTCCTTGTTTTCAGAAAGTTTATAACCTCTCGGTCTTGAACGATGTTGAGGTCCCATATAATTACATGGCCATGTGGATTATATCTAAACTTCGATGTTTCACTGTTTTATGTTGAAGGAGCATTATTTTCTATACTGACGTCAGATGTAACTGACGTATAATTAAAAATCAAACTTCTACTGGTTTTTTTATACGAATAAGAAATTATAGGTGGCTCAATGTTATCCAAATATGAAGATATAAAGTTTTGAACGGTAGAGTCATGAAAAATACTAGACAAATTAATAAATCAATACCTCTATTAATGTATTTTATACATAGTAGGGTATATTATTTCGATACTTATATTTTGGCATTGCACAAGGTCATGTTTTACTCATGCTGTATATGACGTGGATACACTCATTCCATCTGATGTGTACTAATCTATATTTTAAGTCTAGTGAAACATGATTTAGCTGTTGTGAGATTTCTTATATAGTATTTTGTAACTGCAAGTCTCATATGTCGACCGTTTTGTTTCTTTTGTCTTTTTGATATAGTTGCTTTGGTACTTTGTGTCAATCTGTTACCACTATCCCCTGGTGTTACAGCGAATGTTATGTGCTCACAAAAATGTTTAATCCCGTTTTGAACGCCGAACGGTGTGAATTGTCTCGATTGGTGGTTTCTTCATATCGATCAAATAAGACATCAGCCATTTCCTGTAGGACGATCCCAGTTGTTTTTCTAACATGTATTTAAAAATTGTCTGAATTGTCTCTACAAACAGTCCAATTTGTCATTTTTATAGCCGGTCCGAGCTGTCTTTGGATGACTAGTCTTGTATTCGAGGTGTAATAGGTTTCGTTGTAGAGTTTGGGCAGAGTTCCAGTAAGAGCTGACTAGTGGCAAGATACATAAAAACAAATTCTGGTATAGTCATAAAATTGTTCGGAATAGCATATTTTACTCATTATTGTATGCGCATGAGCACATAAGACCTATGCAATTTGTAAAGAATTGAGGTTAAATGAATGAGTTATGATAATAGCTCTAGATGATTTAAACTTTGTTGTATTTTGAAATTTTGCTATTTGCAAGACATTTACTAGACAAGCAACGAAACTGGCATCGTTATATTTAAATTCAAGCCTATTTAGTGCTGTAGAAATAAAGACTAATGACAATTGTTGTTTTGCATCAATGTATTGACTATTATGTAAGGGCATCAGAAATAACTTCGTATTAACCTGAAGTAATATTTCTCATTCTATTTCATAAAAGGTATTTATGAGAATCATTTAAATGACTATTATTTCTATCAATTTTCTCCTAAGCATAGCTTTATTAATGTTTTTCATCAAAGGAAGGGGAACTAAAGTAATTCTCGAAATTTTGGTGGTGTAAAAATTGGTACCGCTAATGCTATTGGCAAAAAAACTCGAAATATAAGTGTGCTATATTCTATACCATTCCTACAGACTTCGCTAAAATTTAAAAAAAAAAGTAAAATTTTGGCAAACTTCATTCGATATTGTCAAAAATGTATCGAAATCAAATAGGATACGCTGCTGGGCAATCTTTCAAATTAGTATATAGAATTATTTATAATATTTGACGCAAATTATAGCTTATATTTCTGTTCTGTTTTTAACGTGATAAGTATATTATTACTTTATTGCGAAAAGCTAGTAATTTTGATTTAAATTAGATAAAGGTCGCAAGTTGTCAAGAATGATTCAATCTTTTTTTTTATCTTTTGTTACTCAGCTTATGTTTTATTTTTTCTTCGTTCGTGCTTTTGCTTGTGATAGTGTCGGGTTTTCATCGACTTATTATTTATTTGTACCGTTGTATCTTTTGCTTCTTTTTTCAATTCTATGCTTTCTTGTGTCTGTATTTTTTTTTAATTTGTTTAGAAATATATATCTGGCTGTGCAGTTAAATAATTTACGTACGTGTAGCTCAGACGGATGTCATCGTTAGCGTCTTCTTCTGTGCCGTAATTTTGCAGTCCAGACCGATAAAACTTAAAAAAAGCAATTGCATGCAAAATGAAAACAACTTGTAATAAATGTTATAAATCAGTCAGTATCGAAGTACTGACTTCTGACTACTGGGCTGATGATACCCTCGGGGACTGATAGTCCACTAGGAGAGGTATCGACACAGTGCTATAAAAAAATTAAAAAACAACGTTATAAATGTCATGCGTTCGAAGCGCTTTTCTGGATTTACCTTCGTTAGGAAGCTAAGGATGTTTAATAACCTTAACAGTTAAAGAGCTATATAACCAAAAAGGGACCTAAAATAAATAGTCAAATCTATCAAAGGCCAACTTTGCCTGAGGGAGTTGAAACCTCAGTTTCTTTATAATTTCAAAATTTCAAACGGACAATTTTAGAAAGATGTGTTATAATAAATATAAATCAATTGTTTTAAAAACAATTGTTAAACGGTCTTTCCCCTCCGAAACATGATTAATTGGTTTTTTGCTTGGTTGGTTGGTTGGTTGGTTGGTTGGTCGGTCGGTCGGTCGGTCGGTCGGTCGGTCGGTCGGTCGATTGATTGATTGATTGATTGATTGATTGATTGATTGACTTATTACACACGTGAGATAGGGTCGCTTGAAACAAGCAAACACGAAACAAATGAGATCTTGGACCCGTATTAAACACAAAGGACCGAAACATACATGTAATGGTTGGTTGGTTGGTAGGTAGGTAGGTTGGTTGGTTGGTTGGTTGGTTGGTTGGTTGGTTAAACACATGGGGCCGAACCACTCGGAAAACGCGAAAAGGAAATTGAGAGTCTAGTGCCCGTGTTTAAACACTTTGGACCTAGGCTTAAGGAATACGCGAAAAAGGAATTGAGAGCCTAGTGGCCGTGTTTAAACAAGTGAGACCTAGCCTCTAGGAATACGCGAAAAAGGAATTGAGAGCCTAGTGGCCGTGTTTAAACACGTGAGATCTAGCCTCTAGGAATACGCGAAAAAGGACTTGAGAGCCTAGTGGCCGTGTTTAAACACGTGAGACCTAGCCTCTAGGAATACGCGAAAAAGGAATTGAGAGCCTAGTGGCCGTGTTTAAACACTTGTGACCTAGGCTCTAGGAACCGCGAAAACGGGTCCTTGCAACATGTTTATTTATATTCAAATTATGACATATGTAGGAACATGCAAGGATTTAAACACACTTACAAAAAGTATCCTTGCATTTTCCTTTATAAATGTTCTCTTTTTTTATAAGGCTTCCCAGTACTTGTGTGTTATTTACTTATTGTGTGTGCATTGTTTTCAATTTTATGATTAAAGGACATCGGACCTTACCTGCATGGATCTTTTGTATTCAACCCTGTGCGTGCACATTTTAATTCTTTTCGAAAAGGGGAAAACCCCTATTTTATTTTAGGTAGCACGCGCCGCACCGGATGGTTGGTGTGATTGTGACGTCACCAAGCTGATTGATATACACAGAAAGACTGTTTTTAAAATTTAGTTGCAGAGGGATTGTCGTCAAGACAAGACCTGTGTATAAAGATTGTCAGCTAACGGATTTAAATTTTCTTTCATTTACAGGTCATTGATGTCGGATCATGCATGCTTTTTTCGTACATATATTTACGGGAACACAGATTTGTTTTTTAATGCATGCTTAGAAATTTGATTCTAGGATTTTATTACTATTTACGAACTTTTGAGGGATTTCTACGCCATTGATTTTAATTTCTCAATCCAGATTGGAACGTCAAGCGGACTGCACGTGATTTATACTGCTAACGGAAAATATATTTTCTCGATTTATTTGACAGGTAAACTATTGTCCGAGCGCTGACCACTGGTCGACTCATTCATTGAATGCACACAAAAATAATGCTGCTGTTATAGTATACTCTAACAAAACGTTTATCGATTAATTTTCAGAAATACATGTACGTGATTTGGAGCAGATTTTATTTTGCAGGAATAGATTTGTATTTCAGAAAGAAATGTATTCCCAAAAAAAAAGAAGGATTAGCATTTTACAGTATAATGTACGGGACTAAAAGCGATCTTCTTTTCTTTGGAATGGGATAACTTTAAAAAAAAATCAGTTGAAAAAAAAGGGGGGGAGTGTAGTGGTAGACTGTGGTTCATTATTGTCGATATCTACAACTCTTTCTAGGAAGAAGCGATATGAACCTAATGTAAAAAATCAAAACATGACCTTGACCTTTGACCTTGACCTAGTTTTCTATTCTTTAGGACCAAGGACCTCAAATCAACAGACTCTAGGTCTCTATCACTTATGGTTTACCAGTTACAAATGCATATCACTTATTTCAAATGCATTAGGGGAAATAACCCTCATATGGAGTCTTCGTATCGCTTCCATCAAAATTGGACAAAAAATCCTGAGGATATAGCGAGCAATTTGGTAAAATAAATTTGTCGCTTTCTTTTACGGTAACGGAGGAGATGCAGTCACAAGGAAAACAGTGTTCAGGGAGATAACTCCTACAAAGAAAATTGTTCGGCTTAGAATGGGTGAAAATAAAAAGCGCATAAACTGTATGATACTATATAAGAAATATCTAAGCGACATCTTGCGAAACAAACATTTTACGCGAGAACAAAATGAGGCGGAAGAAAAAAATAATAAAAATAATAATAATAATAATAATAATCAGAACAAATACAATAGGTCTTTCCACAGAAAAGTGGAAAGACCTAATTAAACATGCATAATTTATATGTTAACCTAGAAGAGTATTTAGGCTTATTATCGATTGCAAATAAGTTAATCATAAATACAAGGATTAAAGATTTGTACACCAGATGCGCGTTTTCGTCTACAAAAGACTCATCAGTAACGCTCGAATAAAAAAAGTTAAAAAGGCCAAGCTTTGTGCCGTAAATGTCAGTGACTGTACACAGGTGTTTAGTACACAAGGTGAGACAGAAAAAACACTTTTTCTACAGTTTTTATAAAAATAAGGAGATGAGGTATGATTGCCAATGAACATTTTTTAACAGATATATTTACCATAAACCGAAACCGAAATCGATACTGAAATGGACACCATGGATGCAGATTAGTGACAAAATTGTGGGTTTGATGATAAAAGCATCAAATTTGGCACGGTAGTAGTTATGTGTGTTTCAAACAATATTCTTTATGGACCCACCTTTAAATTCCAATATGTCGGCTATTATCAAGATGGCCGCCATAAAATATCAAAATCAACAATATCCCTTATGTTAGTTCAAATTTGTCATATGGACCCAAATTGAAATTTCAATATGGCGGCTTGTTCCAAGATGGCCACCATAAGATATCAAAATCAACAAATATCCATTATAGAAGGTTACAAAATGTTTTGTTTTGACGTACCTTCAGTAAAACTAAGCGCCGTATAATACCAAGTGCATGCTACCTTTATATACTAAAGCCAAATATCAAACTAAACAAAGTGATGCCCCCGCACTCTACTCTGAAGTAACTGTATGCAGGACTTTCTTTTAGATATTATTGTGTCTGGGAGACACAAATGATGCTCCCGCAGATGCAAAGTGTTATTTTAAAATACACAAAGTTGAGCATGTCTATGGTTCACTGTAGGAGGAGTTATTCAGAAACGCTATGCACCTCTTATGCAAGTATATACTCCAAAAAGTGACAAAGTTCAACTATCGCCAAAAGACCAAATATTAATAAAAATCAAATCCCTGATCACATGCACACCTTCAATATATGTGTTTTTACAAACAGTCAGCAAAGTGAAAACTTCCTAGCATTCAAACTGTAGGCAAAGTTATCCGGAAACGCTATGCACCTCTTATGCAAGTATATACTCCAAAATGACAAAGTTCAACTATCTCCCAAAAGAGCAAATATTAATAAAAATCAAAACCCTGACCACATGCACACCTTCAATATATGTACAAACAGCCGGAAAGTGAAAACTTCCTAGCATTCAAACTGTAGGGGGAAAGTATAGAAATCGTACCTACGTACTATTCTTGCAGAACAATAGTCTACAACGGGTGATCACGTATAGACACTGGCATTATTTCAATATTTAAGTTAGATTTAACTAGAATTAATACTTCTGGACTCGAACACTTTTCTTATGATCAACAAGAAGAGGACATAGTAATGATCTAAACAATTGCAGTAATCTTAGGCCTTCCAGGCCATTAATGAGGCAGGTGCTTGCTTCTTCTGTTTAATGATTATTTTGGTGTTATAATTAAACAAGCAACCGCAACAATATGTTTGTATGACAACGATACTTGAAAAAGCTGCATATGCAGGTAGTTCAAAAAGACAGTAGGCAAAAGTCTTTTCCACAGCCATTTTAAACATTAGTTGATAATCGTTTATATCATACTTCACGTTAAAATGCCATGTTTTGATTGGCTAATACGAGGGTGTTAATTTACTCTATTACCCTTTATGAAGACGCTTGATCAAGTTTGCGCTTTATTAAATACGAATATATCCTATGGTAGATACTCTATTACCCTTCATGGAAACACTTGATCAAGTGTGCGCTTTATTAAATACGGATGGTTGTTATGTACAAGACGTCATAGTTTATTGCTTTGAATTTAAAATTTAATCGACAGTAATAACAGAACATTCAGTATAATAAATTAAATAACACATAGCTGAGAGGGTGATAGAGCAGATTGTTACCCCTCGAAAAGACATTGTCAAACTTGGCTTCGCCTCAGTTGACAATGTTTTCTCGGGGTAACAATCTGCTCTATCACCCTCTCAGCTATGTGTTATTTATATAATATACTTGGCTTCGCCTCAGTTGACACTTGATTTATATAATAAACTTGGCTTCGCCTCAGTTGACAATGTTTTCTCGGGGTAACAATCTGCTCTACCTCCCTCTCAGCTATGTGTTATTTATATAATATAGATTTTCAAATGCAGTCGAGTTATTCCATTGAGGCAAATACGACGCTATCCACTTCAAAGTTTCTTCTGTTTGTTTTCTCTAATCTTCTTTAATATTACATTCAACTGAATTAAACCCATCTACTAGTATTAATGTATATAGCCCTTCTTCCAGATGCTACGATTTCATTGATATGGTCATAATTATAAATTAACTGTTTAAAAACTTTGAGTTATTGAAATACTAAGGCTTTTCTACCTCCGGAATAGATAACCTTAGATGTATTTGGCAAAACGTTTAGGATTTTTTGGTTCTCAATGCTCTTTAACTTCGTACTTTATTTGGCCTTTTAACATTTTTTGATTCGAGCGTCACTAATGAGTCTTTTGTAGACGAAGCTCGCGTCTGGCGCAAATACTAAATCTCAATCCTGGTATCTATGATGAGTTTATTTTTAATATTTCAGCATTTTCTTAGTCTAACTTGGCAAATTTGTCATAACCTTATGCGTTGAAATATGTGAATTTCCCTTATAATCTCTGGTACTTTAACCAATATATAATGCGCCAGCACAATTGTTCATATTATTGCTATAACTTAGTATACATATATAACTATGGAATAAGATATATCCTTAATACTAACCAAATATAACCATGCGTTTCATACTTACATCTAATAATTAACGTGTTATGGACATGCACTCTGTCAATTGTTTAACCAAAAATACAATTATGCCAACCTGGTATAATAAATCAGTTAACAAAATGATAACACAGATGTCTCGAAGCAGTTGATAATGAAAACATTAAATAATCCTGAAAGGCATTCCAAGCATATAGAGCCAAGACAAATGGTCATCCGCCTTTATATATCAGTCCGGATTACCAATGTTTCAGGAAGAGATCAAATATGTCACAACGATTCGACATTCCATAAATACAATCCAACAATGTATTAATTGTTCCGAGACATGTATTAATTAGCACTTGTGATCAATCGTTTTTTGCTTTTGTAAAACCGGAACAGTGGAACTGGGCAAACATGTTTCTAGCAGAACAAAGAAAAGTTTTGTTTTAGGTCTTCATATAGAAATGGCATCGTTGAGAACCTTATGTGATTGATTAGAAAACAGTGGTTAAATCAAGGAAACATAGTACATGAACAGCAGATTCTTTTTTAGAGGCTCTCATGCACCATGAACAAGATATTTCCATGATGTTACAGTAGGTGTACTTCTCATTCTTATTCAAGATCCTGATATAATTGTCACCGAGGAACAAGACCCTTGTGAGAACTATGTAACATACAAAGAATGGAGAAATAAGAGGGAAATTGAGAGTCCACTCAACCACAATTGGTCTGTAACATCAAAGATTGAACCGGACATGTTGATATGAGATCATTAAAATAATGTTCCTTCAGAGGGTATAAAGATTCCATTATACTGCTTACTAATTGGTTCTTTGCATTTTCCATCCAAATTATGGCTTTCAGTACCCGTGCGCGATATTATGCCATTCAACTATACAGTTTAAGTGTTGCGAACGTAATTTGAAAATATGAAATGTAGATCAAGCCCATGAGTAAAATTACACACTTGTAAATGGAGAAGGTAGGGCAATCAGATTGATTATCAATATTGCACAACTACAGCATTTAATGGTGTTTTGTCTTGAAATAGCCATAGTAATTAACAAGTTTCAATCCACCTTTGAAATAATATAACGTGATCAGGTAAACCACATGATGTTCTACATCAAGAACGGTTTTCAAGCATACACCCGACATTCTCAAAGTATTGGAAAGCTTCAGGCGGGGGAATGTTTCGGCCTTTTACCCAGAGTGCTACTTCGAGTGAATGTGGATGGCATATACACTATTGGACATTTATCACAAAGGTACCAGCATTTTGTTATGAGCTATTAAAATGTGGTTGACAGATATAAAACGGATGTCACGGTAGATGAAAGTGCGCGAGGACAATGGTGGTATGTACAGTGCTGTTTAGAGTTAGATGGGGAGTGGGGCACAGACTAAATGGGCTGCCCTTAAGAAACATTTTGAAAACTGCATTGAAAATATGTTGTTGTTTAGATGATAAAAAAGATAGGGAAGATACTAAGGCACTCAAAAATCATTAATAAATCAAAACCAGATAAAAAATGGATAGAAAACACACAAAAAACTAAAAGCAGTCAAGAAATCACTACACAAAAATCTAAAAATTAAGCAACACCAACCCCACTTAAAACGGGGAATTATTTCAGGTGCTCAAGAAGGGTCAGCAGTTTCTGTTTAACAAGTGACACATGCCTAGGTGCTCTTGTTAATATAGATTGATGAGTTATATCCAGTAATTTGGTTTACATCATATAGTAGAAGATGTATAAATGTCTCTTTTCTAAGCCTTAGAACCACAAAACTTAAAATATTTGGTACGTGTAAATTATCTAAAACTTGACCGAATGGGAACGTTTGAAATGAAATAAGGTATCCCATGCCTGTTCGATGGATAAACGAGACTTTACCCGGTTGACAACATAGACATGGGAAAATAAAAGGCAAATAACACAACATTAAAAGCATGAACAACACGAGTCCCTTTTCATCAAAACTAGGGTTCAACGCAGGTGTTCCTGGAGGGTGTGTAGTTTCTGGCCAACTGGTAGCAAGTAGTAAGGTAATAAGTCGTTTTTATTGACCATCCTGATGTTACCACAATCAAGAAAAAAGAAAGGAAAGTGTCAAGGAGAAGTGGAATATATGCATTATCATTTGTGAGTCTATGACTCATATGGTACTTAACGGTCAAACAAATCCTGATGGCGCCCTGAAAACGTTCGAATAATTCCGTTCATGTGATCTTTGATTAAATTGTCTTGCAAGCAACATTTATGTATCGTGGAAACGCAATCCCTAGAATATTGTATGAACTGCAAAATGCAATGCGATAGAAGTAATATCAACAAAGCTTTGGCTTAGTTTTGTTCATTTTCACTTTTTGGATGCCATTTTGTAATTTCCCGCCACTATGAACTGCAATTTGCAATGCTATAGTAATATCAACAAATAAATATCTACAATTGTGCAAAATTTCATGCTTTTATCATCCAACCCACAATTCTTCTAAAAATATGCACGAATCAGCTGGACTACCACGAGAAAACAGTCATGCCTCCTCTCGACATATGGCGTCTATCAATTGGTAAGGCAGTGCGTCATTTTGGTCACAAAGGAATTCCAGAATTTAGATATCTTATTTTCTCTTTTAGGTATATAATATAACCGGAGTTAAATCAATATATGTAATGATGTCCAAATAAAATATTTCCGCTACTTCAAAGGTTGAGCAAAAAATTAAACATTTAAATAGATTCATGTGAATTGATATCGGTGTTATATTGTAAGCTTCGGTAAAATGTAATTTATTGGTTGAGTTCATTTAATCACAGTAGGTATAGTGGCCGGCTGGGATCGTGTTTTTTTGAGTGAATATGATCAAAAATGTAAACAAACATACTTTTTTTGTAAGACGTGAAATAGATGCTCAAACTTAATATAAAAGACCATACAAGGTAAGTTATTATTGATGATAAAAAGAAATCATCACCCCTACATTATTTTGTGTTCTAAAAGTTTAATTTAGCTTTTATTTTCCTTTATTCCAAAATATACAATAAAGCTATTTTTATACAAGTACCAATGCAAATGTCAAAGGAAATATATAAAAGATATACATCCTTAGATATAAAGACACTTTATAAAAATTCTTGTTTTTGCATTGCGAAGGACATTTTTAGAATAAATTCATTTTTATATATCCGTGTTTTTTCGAGAGCAGTCCGGGTTTTTTAATGCGGTCCAGGTTTTGATCGAATGATTAAACAAAATTTCAGTGGCTTAAAATGTTTTATGTCAGTGCGATTACGTTTAAAAACAATGAAAAGGTTCAAATAAAGTACTTTTCAATACACGAAACCAATGCATTTAACCAGTTTGATAATACATTCGTAAAAAGCATCGTATATTCAGGTCTTTCCATTTTTCGTGGAAAGACCTTTTGCTTTTGTTCTGATTATTATATTTTTTTTCTTCTGCCGTCTGAGATGCGTTTTTGTTTTAAGACATATCGAAAGGATATTTGGCCAATGATTTGGTACAGTGATGGGGATTTCCCAATTCACCATGTGTAACTGAACAATTATTCTTATAGGAGTTATCTCCCCGCGTCCCCATTTTCTTGTTATCTTTATTTCTCTGAAACCGTAAAAGATATTAACAAACTTTTTCCCCAAATTGTTCGTCTACTCTTAAGAATGTTTTGTTTATGTTTAACCGAAATGATCCGATCACATCTTATGGGAGTTATGTCCCTTTGAAAATTTAACATAAGTGATATGTTGAATAAATTCATACGTCATAAGTCATAGAGGCCTAAAGTCTTTTGATATGAAGTCCTTGGTCCATTTGGAGGAAATTGAGGTCAGGGTAAAAGGTCAACGTCGTGTTCTTAATTTGAATTTTGCTTGTTATCTTTATTCAAAAGAAACCGTAACAGTTAATGGTATGATGTGTTTGCCAATTAATTGTTTACGATATGGCGCAACTTCGACCTATTTAAGTCGAAGTGTTCTGGTCACCCTTTATAGGATTTTTCTCCGTTTATGTATTTGAAATCAGTATTACTCCTAAACCATACAAGCAAATGACCAATGATCTTTCAATTTGAGATCACTGACCTATGACCTTGAAATTGAGGTCAAGGTCAAAGGTCAATTTGACGTTCTAGATTTTGACCTTTGCTAAAAATTCATACTGGTTCATTTTAAAACCATTTGGTCTTTTGCGTTTGTTTGAAGACATTTTACCTTTTAAAAGGTTAATCGGAAGTGACATAATATTAACCGGAAGTAGCCTATTTCATACTAATTCAATGAAAGTGACTTGAAATCTTATATTCCTAAAATCAGTTTGAAGTAACAAATTATATGAACCAGAAATGACACTTTCTTTTTTTGAATTTAATTCTTTATTATCGAAGTCGGCGTGGAAAGACCTTCAATTGTTCTCTGAACAATTGGTTTTTAATTGTATATATTATTGTTTTCCACATCTTATAAATTGCATGGACACCGGCATTGGTATATTTGGATAGATCAAACATGTACACGCCCATGTAAAGTCAACGTCCAGGTCCACATGTTGTATCGATCCAAATATAAGTATATCTCATGTTCAGTAGTTGTCGTTTGTTGATGTGGTTCATAAGTGTTTATCGTTTCTCGTTTTTTATATAGATTAGACCGTTGGTTTTCCCGTTTGAATGGGTTTACACTAGTAATTTTTGGGGCCCTGTATAGCTTGCTGTTCGGTGTGAGCCAAGGCTCCGTGTTGAAGACCGTACTTTGACCTATAATGGTTTACTTTTATAAATTTTGACTTGGATGGAGAGTTGTCTCATTGGCACTCATACCACATCTTCTTATATCTATATATCGATGTCGATTTAACCAAATATGGATATCATACAGCAAATATTCGTGTTGTAAACAATATTAATGTGAGCACAGACATATATATATTAGAAAAGGAAATGTGGTATGAATGCCAATGAGACAACTATCGACAAGAGTTCAAATGACGAAAATCAAAGTAGATATAGGTCACCGTACGGCCTTCAACAATGAGAAAATCCTATACCTTATAGTCAGCTCTAACAGACCCCAACATAAAAAAAATTGAAACAATTAAAACGAGAAAACTAACGACCTAAGTTATACAATACAAAGAACGAAAAAAACTAATATGACGGACATGAACCAAACGAAAACCACTGAATAACAGGCTCTTGGCTTGGGACAGACATATAAATATTGTGGCGGAATAAAACATGTTTGTATGCCCTCAGCCTCCCCTATTTTTTGACAGTGGTGTTACAGCACAAATTATGAACAAACTGTAAAAATCAGTTACAAGTGACTTTACTCAATAGATCGGTACGAAGCACAGACAAACGAACAAACATAAAAAAAAATAGCTACAAAGTATCGATATAAGAGTACTCGCGGTTACTGTAAGCTAGTACAAAGCCAGTTAAAACTAATGAATAAATCATGTTTTCCAAGACTAAAGTATCAAGCAACAAAATGTTGGATTGAGACGTACGTACATTGTGTGTGTTAGGCGGGTATGTGTATTTTTTTAACAGAAAATACATCCTAGATATTTCATTTACTATTTGTCTTGATGATAATTTGTTTAATCGTTCTATGAATGGAAAACAAGAACAATTTTCAAATGCTACTACTGTGAAGATGAGTATGATCAAGCGTATGTTATACTTGGTCACACAGCAAAAAAACACCATGACAGCTTCCTTGCCATCAGCTAGCAGCGCTTCAAAAAATGAAAAATTCGGATCTCTATCTAGACATTTCAATTACCTATGTATATCTACGGAACTATGCCGTCATGAAGTCATGAATTAATAATACACGAGATGTACGATATTGTATACACATTTGTCTTATTATTTCAAAAGATCATATTAAAGCTTGGTATATTGCATTACTGAAATTCTTACTTTTGTCCCTTTGTTTTCTTACCCCAATTTTTTAAACTCCAGATTTCGCCACCGTAATATATATAAATCATAAATTATTATTTACTGTAAAAATACTGTAGCATGAAATGATATTAAAGAGATTATGGGTTCCCTGTTCTTAGTTCCTAAGACAGTTTTACAAAGAATCAAGTAATTTTCAATATATCTTAATACTGCAAGGTTATGGTAAAATGATTTCAGAACAGAAAATTATCATTAAATTGAAAAGGGTTAAATTTGATCAACATAGCAATATGTTTTGTTACTTATTAGGAATCTTTTTAGGAATACTAGTATATAATATTGCACTTCGCTAAATTACAGTTACATACTAGAAAAAGTTATTATTTAAGCCCAAGAATGCCTTCTTTCTTCTTCACATTTTCTTTCAAAAACCCAGACCATTTGTTTAAAAACCCGGACGTTTTAAATGTTGCTCTCGTAAAAACACAGACAATGTAAAATACTGAATTGTTAGTGAATTACAAGGAAATTGTGCGTCGTTTATGCTCAAAACATGTGTAGTATTCAGAATAAGCTGAACAGTCCTGAATAAAACTTATTTTCGAGAAATAGCAGTAAATTGATCTGTTCGCATGTAATACCACTCGAAAAAACCTGATCTACACTCGAAAAAAGTGGACCGATTAACTCGAAAAAACACGATCTCCGCCGTACACTATACATACGGTGTAAATCGTAATACCTATAACATTTACAGATGAAAATTTTAACTCACTCATTAGTCCAGCTGATTCGTGGATATTTTTAGAAGAATTATTGGTTTGATGATAAAAGCTTGAAACTTTGCACAATTGTAGATATTTTTTTGGTAGTCAATTTAAGCTATGGACCCTCTCTGAAAAATCCAATATGGCGGCCATTTTCAAGATGTCTGTTAATCAGTCCAAATTTCACAACCATGTATAACCAAGACTTTTAAAAACATATAAAATGTAATCCAACGTTTTCATGATCAGATAATAGATTTTTAATTTTTTTTTTTTTTTCAAAATGGCGGAAAATTTCAAAATGGCACCCAAAAAGTGAAAATGAACAAAACTAAGTCAAGGCTTTGTTGATATTACTTCTATCGCATTGCATTTTGCAGTTCATAATGGCGGAAAATTTCAAAATGGCATCCAAAAAGTGAAAATGAACAAAACTAAGCCAAAGTTTTGTTGATAATACTTCTATCGCATTGCATTTTGCAGTTCATACAATATTCTAGGGATTGCGTTTCCATGATACATAGATGTTGCTTGCAAGACAATTTAATCAAAGATCCCATGAATGGAAACATTCGAACGTTTTCAGGGCGCCATCAGGATTTGTTTGACCGTTAAGTACCATATGAGTCATAGACTCACAAATGATAATGCATATGTTCCACTTCTACTTGCCACAGTCCTTTCTTTTTTCTTGATTGTGGTAACATCAAGATGATCAATAAAAACGACTAATCACCGTATTTCTACTTGCTACCAGTTGGCCAGAAACTACACACCCTTCAGGAACACCTGCGTTGACCCCTAGTTTTGTTGAAAAGGGACTCGTGTTGTTCATGCTTTCAATGTTGTGTTATTTGCTTTTTTATTTTTCCATGTCTGTGTTGTCAACCAGGTAAAGTCTCGTTTATCCATCGAACAGGCATGGGATACCTTATTTCATTTCAAACGTTCACATTTGGTCAAGCTTTAGATAATTGACACGTACCAAATATTTTAAGTTGTGTGATTCTAAGGCTTAGAAAAGAGACATTTATACATCTACTATTATATGATGTATGCCAAATTACTGGATATGACTCATCAATCTATATTAACAAGAGCACCTAGTCAGGTACCACTTGTTGAACAGGAACTGTTGACCCTTCTTGAGCACCTGCAATAATCCCCGGTTTAATGTGAGGTTGGTGTTGCTCAATTTGTAGATTATTGTGTAGTGATTTCTTGACTGCTATTAGTCTTTGTTTGAGTTTTCTATCCATTTTTTATCTGGTTTAGTTTTACCAATGATTTTTGAGTGCCTAAGTATCTTCCCTATCTTTTTTATCATCTTAACAACAACATATTTTCATTGCAGTTTTCAAAATGTTTCTCAAGGACAGTCCATTTAGTCTGTGACCCACTCCCCATCTAATTTTAAACATCACTGTACATACCACCATTGACCTCGGGCATTTTCATCTACCGTGACATCCGTTTTATATCTGTCAACTACATTTTGATAGCTCATAACAAAATGCTGGTACCTTTGTGATTAATTTCCATAGTGTATATGCCATCCACATTCACTCGAAGTAGCACTCTGGGTAAAAAGCCGAAACATTCCCCCGCCTAAAGCTTTCACATGCTTTGAGAATGTCAGGTGTATGCTTTTAAACCATTCTTGATGTAGAACATCATGTGGTTAACTGATCACGTTATATTATTTCAAAGGTGGATTGAAACTTGTTAATTACTATGGCCATTTCTAGACAAAACAACATTAAATTTTACTTATGGGCTTGATCTACATTTCATATTTTCAAATTACGTTCGCAACACTTAAACTGTATAGTTGAATGGCATAATATCGCGCATGGGTACTGAAAGCCATAATTTGGACGGAAAATGCAAAGAACCAATTAGTAATCAGTATAAAGAAATCTTTATATACTCAGAAGGAACTTTATTTTAATGATCTCACATCAGCACGTCCAGTTCAGTCCATGATGCTACAGACCAATTGTGGTTAAGTCGACTCTCAATTTCCCACTTATTTCTCCATTCTTTGTATGTTACATAGTTCTCACTAGAACCTCGTTCCTCGGTGACAATTATATCCGGATCATGCATAGGAATGAGAAGTACACCTACTGTAACATTATGGAAATGTCTTGTTCATGATGCATGATAGCCTTAAAGAAAATCTGCTGTTCATGTACTATGTTTCCTTAATTGTGTTCAACCACTGTTTTTGAATCAATTACATAAGGTTCTCGACGATTCAATTTCTATATGAAGACCTAAAACAAAACTATTCTGTGTTCTGCTAGAAACATGTTTGCCCAGTTCCACTGTTCCGATTTTACAAACGCAAAAAACGACTGATCACACGTGCTAATTGATACATGTCTCGAAAAATTAATACATTGTTGGATTGTATTCATGGAATGTCAAATTGTTGTGACATATTTGATCTCTTCCTGAAACATTTGTCAATCCGACCTGATATATAAAGGCGGATGACCATTTGTCTTCGCTCTATATGCGTGGAATGCTGTCCAGAAATATTTAATGTTTTCATTATCATTTGCTTCGAGACATCTGTGCTATCATTTTGTTAACTTATTTATCCCATGTAAGGATATTGTTGCACAATTGATTTATTGTACCAGGTTAGCATACATGTATTTCTGGTTAGACAATTGACAGAATGCATGTCCATAACACGTTAATTATTAGATGTAAGTATGAAACGCATGGTTATATTTGGTTAGTATTAAGGATATATCTTATTCTGGCGCATAATATATTGGTTAAAGTACCAGAGATTATAAGGGAAATGCATATATTTCAACGCATAAGGTTATGACAAATTTTCCAAGTTAGACTAAAAAAATGCTGAAATATTGAAAGTGTCGTATTTAACTATTTTTTAGCCGTAGTTGAACTCTTGCTGTTGTCAATATTGTTCACGGCTGCTGTTGTTAAACCACCAGGATTCGAGGGAGGAACCACATATTCAATGCTGAATGTTTCATAGATGGAATTTACTAGTACTGAAGATACATGGATAATTGGCGTATCATAAACGACAAACGTAAACTGTACATTTGGTCATTTAGTACTTCCTTTCCTGGTCTTAGCATCCGGATGAAGGGCTATATACATTAATAGATGGGTTTAATTCAGTTGAATGTAATATTAAAGAAGAATAGAGAAAACAAACAGAAGTAACTTTGAAATGGATAGCGTCGTATTTGCTTCAATGGAAAAACTGCATTTGAAAATCTGGACAAACGATTATCAACTAATGTTTAAAATGGCTGTGGAAAAGACTTTTGCCTACTGTCTTTTTGAACTACCTGCATGTGCAGCTTTTTCAAGTATCGTTCTCATACAAACAGATTGTTGCGGTTGTTTGTTTAATTATAACACCAAAATAATCATTAAACAGAAGAAGCAAGCACCTGCCTTGTTAATGGCCTGTCAAGCCTGAGATTACTGCAATTTTCTAGATCATTACTATGTCCTCTTCTTGTTGATCATAAGAAAAATGTTCGAGTCCAGTGTCTATACGTGATCCCTCGTTGTAGACTACTGTTTTGCAAGACTAGTACGTAGGTAAGATTTCTATACTTTCCCCCTGCAGTTTGAATGCTAGGAAGTTTTCACTTTCCGGCTGTTTGTACATATATTGAAGGTGTACATGTGGTCAGGGTTTTGATTTTAATTGATATGTGCTCTTTTGGGAGATAGTTGAATTTGTCATTTTTGGACTATATACTTCCATAAGAGGTGCATAACGTTTCCGGATAACTCTGCCTACAGTTGGAATGCTAGGAAGTTTTCAATTTGCTGGCTGTTTGTACATACATTGAAGGTGTGCATGTGGTCAGGTTTTTGATTTTTATTAATATTTGCTCTTTTATGAGATAGTTGAACTTTGTCACTTTTTGGAGTATATACTTGCATAAGAGGTGCATAGCGATTATGGATAACCCCTCCTACAGTGAACCATAGACATATGTTCTCCCATGCTCAACTTTGTGTATTTTAAAATAACACTTTCAATCTGCTGGAGCATCATTTGTGTCTCCCAGACACAATAATGTCTCAAAGAAAGTACTACATTGACTTTGTTATAATACAGTTACTTCAGAGTGGAGTTGGGGGCATCACTTTGTCTAGTTTGATAACTTGGGTCCATAGCTAATATTGATAGAAGCACCTAGCACTAATCACATGACAAATTTGAAGTAACATAAGGGATATTGGTTGATTTTGATATTTTAGGGCGGCCATCTTGATAATAGCCGCCATATTGAAATTTCAAGGTGGTTTCATAGCTAATTTTGTTTGAAACACACATAACTACTACCGTGCCAAATTTGGTGCTTTTATCATCAAACCCAAAATTGTGTTACCAATCTGCAGGACTATGGTGTTCACTTGCTTGTTAACACTGTTTTAGCATTGGCAAACACATGGTTTTAACAATTGTGTAAGGCGTTTAAAAGCAAAACCCATAGAGAAGGCACATCAATTGAAAATCTGAATTTCTAAAATACAAATGAAATTTGGCCAATTGGGTTATTAAGTTGATCTACTACCTAAAGGTTATAAAGATATTGACCTGATATTAATCAACAATCTAGAAAAATGAGTATGATGATGTGTACAATTAACTGAACTTTTTCGGGGGAGAAAAACCTTATACCAATGTCGAGGGAGGGCTTTCTACAGTAAAGGCCGTAGCTGCTTGTCCCTCAATTGGATAATCACTACTTTTCCGTTAAACTTTTTTTTATTAATCTGTAGTTAAACTTAGCTGCAATCAAACTACAACTCCTACAACTTTGAATTGTTCGAAAATCAAAAGATTCTCTATCCCAAGAACAGAATACCTTAGCTATTTTTGGCAAAACTTTTCGGAATTATGGGTCATCAATGCTCTTCAAGATTGTACTTTATTTTGACTTGTTTTATTCGAGCATCTCTGACTAGTCTGTTGTAGATGAAACGCACGTATGGCATGATAAAGACTTGTATATACTCAATGTTTTGTGCGACACAAAAAAAATAAAATGTGTACTCTCTCTCTCTCTCTCTCTCTCTCTCTCTCTCTCTCTCTCTCTCCGGGGACATAGAATCCTTGTCTTGAAAATTGCCATCTCTCTCTCTCTCTTCTGGGGATATTGGATCCTTGTCTTAAAAACTATCATTTCATATTAATTCTTACCACTTTATAACTTTCTTCTTTAAAATACGCTATTTCATTTTCAGTAATAACATCATGGAATATCAAAATTTTAGGATCCAGATTCACCTCCTCTGTCTTTGATTTGAAGTACGGAATATTGGTCTTAACCATATAACAACTTAAACTTGAACGTTCTTTGTTTGACTTAAAATAAAATAAAATTTCATTAATTAATCATTGATGTTTTATTGATTATAGTAAAAAGAGTATTCATTGTACTGTATCATTGAATAATCTTCGCGAGGACGCCTGTGACCAAAACTATACACTGTTAGAGATGTGTTTAGGGCCGAAACACTTTTCTAAACACATTTAGTAATATTGAATTGGTTGCATATTTTATACTAAACATGTTTAATATCTAAAATTGTTTAGGAATGTGCTTACAATCTAAACGTATTAGTCTTAGTAGTGTTTTGTCTTATGACATGCTTAGGTTAAATTAGAATGTAAACATTAATATATACATGTGTGTACCACTGCAATTATGTGCTAATGAGATCTTAACCCCGTCCATCAATCATTCCTCTGTTTCAGAAATCCTAAAACGGGATTTTAATCATTCTTGAAAGCACACCTCTATGCCAAACATAACGTCCATACTTTTGTATCAAAACACCGTTGATTTTTCTTGTTATGTAGCTTTACAGAAATATGAATGACCGGACCCTTAAACTATCTTTTTTCAACATTTGTGTAGACTGCTTCTTTTGAAAATTGTCTCACATGCATTACATCCGCGTTAAAATATATTTAAGTGCACGGTTCATCACAATACATCAATACATTTAGCTAGAATGCTTGAAATAAAATTCATGGATGAGTAAATGAGGTGAAAGTCTGCGTTTAAGTCCATATCTGAGATGAGGAATACAAATATTTTGTCAGTAGATGCTACTTTGATTGTCACGAGTTTCAAAATCAAGTCTTGAAAATGAATTAAATGATATTCCATTTAATCAACTGCACTTAAAAGATATTCGATTTCATCAACTGCACAATTAAGTTATGTTTTATGGCATTATCAAAACTTATTGGATTGGACCAGTTCTGGCAATTGAGGATTAAAGTCAACTCAATATACAGATTGTTTATATAATATTTTGCACTTTTTTTACACCAAAAACCTCCATATTTCCGACCCAAAAATTTTGTGCGTGCACCAATTAATTCTCTTGTCAAGAACTGATATGGGTATCTACTTTTTACTGTTAAAACGTTAACAAAATCTTTACGTGTCGTAAAATGATGCAAATTCATTAACAGAAAGTTTTTTCGTTAGTTGATCAACTTAAAATGTGTATTGAATTAGCATATTACAATAAAATGATTAGTTATATTGGTGTAATCAAGGGTGTATGGCAGTTTACATCGGTGTTCATACTCCTCGAAGCGAAACCGACTTTTCAACACCAGGTAACACTTCAAATCAGATTTTTTCAAAATTATCGTTTTTTTCGTTATACTTTATCCCTCTTAACATGCTTGTTTTTCTATTAATGGTATTTTATAAGAAATATGTAAACTAAAGTATGCTCCACAACAACGATATCGATAAAACCAACAAGGCAACTGGGTCTACAGTGTAAAAATGAAAAAAATTAAAAACGTGTCCCCTGTAGTGCGCACTTTCTTTATCTAAAAATTCTAAACACAAGTTGCGCCTTCGATGTTGCTATACCATATGTGGGGATGCTTGCTTTTCCTGTATTGAGTTCGAAAGCGGCGCTTGAGTCAGTCACGGTTTTAATATACTAATTACAAACGCATTAAACAAAAAAATAGCAGAAAAATAAAAAAAGTGGAATCTATCTAGAACATTTAAAAATATTACCGAAGAGCTATTAACATGAAAACTGTAAACAGCAGAACGATAAGCTCGATAAGATCTTAAAATAAGTCAAACATAACCGAAATGGTCGATCTCAACACTTAGTTTATTGGAAGTATTGCTTTGAAATGTTGATGTTAAACCTGACTTGGCTGTAATTTTAATAGATACTTAAACAAAATATACAGCAAAAACGATCAGTAAGAAAAGAATATCTGCAAAAAAGTCAAGCTACCAAAAATTCCCGATATGAGTTATATTCGTTCAATAACGATTTTTATCCGTTTTTAATCTGAGTAATTATTTGAAAACTGTAATAGATTGAGAGAAAATTTACACATATTTTTACAATTAATTTTGTAAGATAAATTTCATGAATTATATCAATCTTTTACCCAACATAACAAAAAACAGATTAGATAACCTACCTTTCTGTTTACTCCTCTACAGAGTTGTTTTTGTATACTATCAAGCTCTTGTTCATGAAATGGCCACAGTTTTGGAACCTCCTTTTTGGGGTATGCTTTTAATTCATTCATGTACTTCATGTAATCCTCTTGTATTGACAAAACGCCTAAAATATGTTCGACAAAGACTTTCAATATTTGCCTTCTGTATCATCTTATGCATAAGCATGTTAAAAACATGTATATACTTTTTTATTTAGGAATTTAATGCTTCTTTCTGCAGTTTTATTGGGGTGTAAAAGCATTGACCGAAGCACATTTTGTATGACAAAAAATGTGCGGACGATCAACGCTTTTTCAACCCTAAAAAATTACCTAAAGAAGAATTGAATTCTTATAATAAGATTTTTATGCTACAATCATAAACATACGAGTTATAGTTATTTTCCTGTGCATTGTTGTGAAATTGTCATGAGAAGCACGTGATGTCGTGGATCCTAAATTCTATTAAGAAATACAATTTGGTATTGGAATACCTCGCTTTCAGCCAATGAAAAGTACGGATTCTAATCAAACATACATATAGTGTAATTATTGGAATGGGAAACAATAAACGCAACCTAATACATATCAGTGTATAAAGTCGATTAGAAAAGCTCACTGGAACTTGTTCTTTGTACCTTATTTTTTTTATATATCGACTACCATGACATTACTAATTCATTTTAGTCACGTTTGTATCTTTATATTAAGTAACTGTCTGCATAATATTAGGAAGATTGAGAGATCAAGGGGGTTTCGCCATTGCCCTATACCCTTTGTCCTGAATTTTCGACAATTTTTAGCTGAAAAGTGAAAATTTAAGCCCTCCGTAGATATCGAAGATGACATTATTCTGGGAAATCCTTTTGATACGATCTTTATATATACTTAGTCTATGATATCGTTGAATGTTAAAGACATTGAAAGACCAGGGGGTGTCACCGTCTTTGAAGCGGCCTTCGGTAGGTTTTCACTATATATTTTGAATATCAAACTGGCACTTTGAGCCCTCTGTAAAAAATAAAGACAGGAAGTTTACCCTAATTCCTTTTAGTCGGCTTGTATCTTTATAATAACTAACTTTCTGCATAATATTAGGAAGATTGAGAGATCAGGGGGGTCTCGCCATTGTCACGTGCCCTTTGTCCTGAATTTTCGACATTTTTAGCTGAAAAGTGATAATTTATGCCTTCCGTAGATATGGAAGATGAAAATATTCTGGAAAATCTTTTTGAAAAGATCTTTATATATACTTAGTCTATGATATCGTTGAATTTTATGGACATTGAGAGACCAGGGGTCTCACCGTCTTTTAATCGGTTTTCGGTAGGTTTTCACTATATATTTTGAATATCAAACTTGCACTTTGAGCCCTACGTAAACATAGAAGACAGGAAGTTTACCCAAATTCATTTTAGTCACGTTTCTATCTTTATATTAAGTAACTGTCTGCATAATATCAGGAAGATTGAGAGATCAGGGGGGTCTCGCCATTGCCCTGTGCCCTTTGTCCTTAATTTCGACAATTTTTAGCTGAAAAGTGACAATTTAAGCCCTTCGTAGATATCGAAGATGACATTATTCTGGGAAATCTTTTTGATACGATCTTTATATATACTTAGTCTATGATATCGTCGAATTTTATGAACATAGGGGTCTTACCGTCTTTTAAGTGGTCTCCGGTAGGTTTTCACTATATATTTTGAATATCAAACTGGCAATTTGAGCCCTCCGTAAACATAGAAGACAGAAAGTTTACCTAAATTCCTTTTAGTCAAGTTTGTATCTTTATATTAACTAACTGTTTGCATTATATTAGGAAGATTGAGAGATCAAGGGGGTTTCACCATTGCCCTCTGCCATTTCTTCTGAATTTTTGACATTTTGGGCTGAAAAGTGACAATTTAAGCCCTTCGTAGATATCGAAGATGACATTATTCTGGGAAATCTTTTTTATACGATCTTTATATATACTTAGTCTATAATATCGTTGAATTTTATGGACATTGAAAGACCAGGGTCAGCTCGATGGTTAATTAGATGGCGTCTAGACTAAACTACACACGAAATGTTGATACATTTTATCGAGTCCGTGCATCGTAAAATGTTTATTTTAGACTTTTAACTATTTGGATATACGTTTTAGTATGTTATAATTCAAATATGAGAATTTGAGTCGAATCGGTGAACATGAATTTGACAGCTATTGCCCCTTTAAGGTAGAAACCTATTTTATAACAATGATAGTAATAATAATATTTTGAATAAAGTTATATTCCAATTGATTTGTTCAGAACTCAAAATATTGTAGAGTCATTAAAAACGATTAAATAGCATTACTAACCCCATTTTCGACTCAACGCAATCATCATACACATCATTCACTTGATATTGTCTTTCCTAATTGACTGGAAACCTTAATAAATGTATGGTTGTTTGATTTAATGATTGTTGTTTGTTTTGAGTCCAGTGGCAACTATTTCATTAATGTTCAGGACGAGAACGAATTAACAAATAATACAAAAGAGAGTCGACCTTGATCAAGGGAGGAAAATTGATAATGTGACTAAAACAAAATATGGTATACATTGGATAGGGACAGAAATAAAACCTTGCTACATGCTACCTATGAATCTATCATTGCAAGGGTTCTTAAATGCAGAGAGCGTAGTACTCTTTCTACACGAGACAACGGATTAGAAACTCCAATCCTGACCGGTCGTGACTGTGAACACTTTGGGAGTAACCCTGCATTGATGAACATTCCAATCATTTTTTTATTACGCAATCATGAAATCAGAACTTTCAATAGTTACTTCAAATCAAAATATCAGTCAACGGAACAAGTGAAAAACAACTGCCATATTCCTGACTTGGTACAGGCATTATCCGAAGAAAATGGTGGGTTTAACCTGGTATTATACTAGCTCCAAGTTGTATGACAGTTGTTTATATTTCCGTTATATAGACAAAATTAGGTAAGCAACCCAAACAGACATAATAGTTAATAGTTAGACATAATAGAACTTGGATTCGTAAAATGAGTTTCGAAGCTTAATTTGTACAAAGAATTTTTGATTTGAACATCAAACATAATAGAATGGGAACACATACCTTTTTGTGAATACATTTCTAATAATTGAGCTGCATCTGCTGTAAACGATGCCTACAAGATAAATGTTTTAAATACGTGTATGTAAATTCAGACATTTTGTTCCTTGTGAACTAAAATTTCAGTAAAATAAACCTTATTTTTTATCTGTGGGGGAAAATAGTGTAAAAAAAAACTTATAGCTCTTGCAAATGACAGTTTTTGAAAATTGGCATGTTTTCCGCAAGGACGCAATGAATGAAACAAGTATCTCTATTTGGATTCCAAGCGAAGAACGCGATTCTCAAATGTAAACAAAAATGTCTCCTTCATGATTTTGAAATGTTGCTATTAATATTGCTATTAATATTTAAATGTCTTGACTGAACATAAAATAACAATTGATTTTGTTTTAGAGTGCAGAGAATTTATAATGTAGAAATATAACTATAGATATATATATATTTCCTATCTAATTAACTGGTCGTTTGGTAAATATATAGACTTTATAATGTTGATATATAACTATAGATATACATTTCCTATTTAGTTAACTGGTAGTTTGATAAATCTGAATGCAAATATATTTGCTGCAACTCATTTAAAGCCTTCTTCTTTAATGAGAAAGGCAAATATGCTAGATATACTTACTGGAGGTGTGATGAGATGATTAATTTTCTCCTTGGTAATATTTATGAACGTTTTGGCAATAACTTTTATCGACAGGTTGTAGGTATTCCCATGGGCACCAATAATTGCGCCCCTTTAATAGCAGACTTGTTCTTGTACTGTTATGAATCACAGTTTATGACCAAATTCAATAAAGACCAGTCTAAACTGCATTTAACTGATAAATTCAACTACAATTACCGTTATCTTGATGATATTTTTTCGTTAAATAATCAAGAATTTTCTAAATAAACTGCCGAAATTTACCCAAAAAGGAACTTACTCAAAATAAATCAAATATAAATGCTAATATCTGTCCTTTCCTAGATTTAGATATTTCAGTTTTACACGGGAAACTCTACACTGAAATTTACGACAAAAAGGACGATGTTTCGTTCCCTATTGTTAATTTTCCTTTTTAGATGGTGATGTTCCTTTGGCACCATCTTACGGTGACCTATTTAATTTCTGTGTCATTTGGTCTCTTATGAAGTGTTGTCTCATTGGCAATCATACCACATCTTCTTTTTTATATATGTTTATAACAATAATATTTAGTTTGCTTTTAATTTACTGATAACAAAATCAATATTTATACCAATAAAAACAATATTCAAAGATCTAATTACAGTGCTGAATTGGTAACCTTTTAGAATAAGTTTATTTAAAGGATCGATAAGTTTACCTGGATCGTTTCTAAATTTCCGGGCACGGTTAACAACATCTCCGTAAAAATGATGATGTGCTATCCCGTTTGAAATAGGTTTTCTACAGGTACAACCAAATTTCAAAACCAAATCTTTATATCTATGGAAGAATTTAGTAAAGGTTTTAAGTAATTTGTGGTAACGAAATCCCTGACTTAATAATTTACCAGTAATACATAGGTTATCTTCATTAAAATCCAAAACGTCACAACAGACACGGGCATAGCGAACGAGTTGTGATATATAAACACTGTAAGATGTTGCGAAAGGAACATCACCATCCAAAAAAGGAAAATTAACAATAGGGAACGAAAAATCGTCCCTTTTGTCGTAAATCTTAGTGTGGAGTTTCCCGTGTAAAACTGAAATATCTAAATCTAGGAAAGAACAATTATTACCGTTTACATTTGATTTATTTAAAGTAAGTTCCTTTTAGTCCGGCAGATTGGTGAAACAATTGTCGGTTTGATGATAAAAGCACCAAATTTGGCATGATAGTAGTTTAAGGTGTGTCTAGCAATATTAGCTATGGACCCACCTTGAAATTTCAATATGGCGGCTATTTCCAAGATGGCCGCCATTAAATATCAAAATCAACATATATCACTTATATAAGGTCACATTCAAGGTCAAATGTGGCATGGCAGTAGTGCTGGGTGTTTTTCAAAAATATTAGCATGAACCCATCTTGAAATTTTATTATGACGGCTTTTCCAAAATGGCCACCAAAAAATATCATATCAACAAATATCACTTATATTAGTTCAAATTTGTCATTTTATTAGTGCTAGGTGCTTCAAACAATATAAGCTATGGACCCAAATTGATATTTCAATATGGCGGCTTTTTCCAAGATGGCCACCACAAGTTTACCATATCAACAAATATCCCTTATAGAAGGTTACAAAGTGTTGTTCTTTTTACGTACCTGCATTAAGTGCCCTATAAAACCAAGTGCATGCCACATTTATATACTAAAGGCATCCATCAAAACATTTGTGAGGAAAGTATAGAAAATCGTAACTACGATACCATTCTTGCAGAACAGTAATCAACAACGAGGGATCACGTATAGACAGGCGTTATTACAATATTTAAGCTAGACTTAACTAGAATGTATACTTCTCGATTGAAACAGTTTTCTTTATGATCAATTGGAAGAGGACATAGTAATGATCCGAGAAAAATTGCAGTAATCTCGGGCTTGCCAGGCCATTAACAAGGCATGTGCTTGCTTATCCTGCTTAATGATTATGTTGGTGTTGCATTTAAATAAGCAACCGCTACAATCTGTTTGTATGACAACGGTATTTGAGAAAAGATGAAAATGCTGGTAGTTCAAAAAGACAATGATGTAGGCAAAAGTTTTTTTCCACAGTCATTCAAACATTAGTTCATAATCGTTCGGCCAAATATTCAAATGCAGTCGAGTTATTCTATTGAGGCAACTACGACGCTATCCATTTTAAAGTTACGTCTGTTTGTTTTTCTGTATTTTCATTTAATATTACAATCAACTGAACTAAATTCATCTCTTAATGTATATAGGCCTTCTTATGGATGCTAGGACCAAAAAATGAGGTACTAAATCACCAAAATGTACAGTTTACGTTTGTCGTTTATGAATGACCGAATTATCCATGTATCTAAATTACTAGAAGATTCCATCTTTGAAAATTCAACATTTGAATATGTGGTTCCTCCCTCGAATCCTGGTGATTTTACAACAGCAGCCGTGTACAAAACTGACAACAACAAGAGTTCAATTACTGATAAAGAATCGTTGCATTCAGCATCTTCTTAGTCTAACTTGGCAAATTCGTCATAACCTTATGCTTTGAAATATATGCATTATCCTTATAATCTCTGGTACTTTCACCTATATATTATGCGCCGGCACAACTGTTCGTGTTACTGCTCTAACTTAGTATATAATATATATATATTACTAGAATAAGATACAATGTATATCCGTAATACTAACCAAATATAACCATGCGTTTCATACTTACATCTTATAATTTTCGTTTTACGGACATGAACTCTGTCAATTGTCTATCCAGAAATACATGTATGTCAACCTGGAACAATTAGTGAATTGAAGTCTATCCTTACATGGTAAAAATAAGTTAACAAAAATATAACACAAATGGCTTGAAGCAGATGATAATGAAAACATTAAATATGTCTGGACATCAGTCCACGAATGTAGAGCCAAAACAAATGGTCATCCGCCTTTATATATCAGTCCTCATTGACCAATGTTTCAGGAAGAGATCAAATCTATCACAACGATTCGACATTCCATGAATACAATTCAACAATGTGTTATTTTTTCCGAGATATGTATCAAGTACCACTAGTGATCAATCGTTTTTTTTTTTTTTTTTTTTTTTTTTTTGCAAAAGCGAAACAGTGGAACTCGGTAAACATATTTCTAGTAATACAAAGAATGTTTTTGTTTTGTGTCTTCATATAGAAATTGTACCGTTGAGAATCTTCGAAAACAGTGGTTGAACAAGTGTTCAATCAAGGAAACATAGTACTTCATGAACAGCAGATTCTGTTTTAGAGGCTTTCATGCATCATTAACAAGACATTTCCATGAGGTTACAGCAGGTGTACTTCTCATTCTTATATATGCAAAGATCCTGACATAGTTTTTACTGATGAACGAGACCCTGATGTGAACTGTGTAAAATTAAAAGAATGGAGTAATAAGAGGATTAGGAGTCCACTTAACCACAACTGGTCTGATGTTGAAGTGAGATCATTAAGAGAATGCTTAATCTGGGTGCATAAAGATTTCTTTATACTGCTTATTCATTGATTCGTTGCATTTTTCCTTCCAAATTATGGCTTCCAGTACCCTTGTGCTATATTATGTCATTTAACTATACAGTTTAAGTGTTGCAAACGTAATTTGAAAATGGAAATGTAGATTAAGCCCATGCGTAGAATTAAACACTTTTAAAAGGAGAAGGTGGGGCAATCAGATTGACAATACATGTAGCACAACTACAGCATTTAATGGTGTTTTGTCTATAAATGGTCATAGTAATTAGCAAGTTTCAATCCACCTTTAAAATAATTTAACGTGATCAGGTAAACCACATGATGTTCTACATCAGGAACGTTTTAAAAGCGAACACACACCATTCTCAAAACATGTCAAAGCTTAAGGCGGGGAATGTTTCACCCTTTTACCTAGAGTGCTACTTCGATAAACTGTGGCATATGCCATATTAACATTTATCAAAAAGGTATCAGCATTTTGTAATGAGCTAATAAAATGTGGTTGACAGATATAAAACGAATGACCTGGTAGATGAAGTTGCGCGAGGACAGCTGTGTTGTATAAAGACTAAATGAGCTGTCCTTAAGAACATTTTGAACACTGCATTGAGAAAATGTAATTGTTTAGATGATAAAAAAGATACATAGGCACTCAAAAATCATTAGTAAAACAAAACCAGATAAAAAAATGGATAAAAAACGCAAAAAAGGACTAACAGAAGTCAAGAAATCACTACACAAAAAAAAAAAACACTTAACTTTGAGCAACGTCAACCCAACTAAAAGCCGGGGATGATTTACGGTGCTCAAGCAGGGTCAGCAGTTCCTGTTCAACAAGTGACACCTGCCTAGGTGCTCTTGTTTAAATAAATAAATGAATCATATCCAGTAATTAGGCGTATTTCATATAATAGTGGATTTATAGATGTCACCTTTCTAGCCTTTAGAATCACAAAATTTTAAACATGTATAAAACAATTGGTACATGTAAATTAAACAAAACTTGACCGAATGTGAACGTTTGAAATGAAATAAGGTTTCCCATGCCTGTGTGGTGGATAACACGACTTTCATTGTTGACAAAACACAGACATTGGAAAATAAAGAGCAAATAATTCAACATTGAAAGCATAAACAACACAAGTCCCTTTTCATTAAAACTAGGTGTTCCGGAAGTCTGTGTAGTTTCTGGCCAACTGGAAGCACTCTTAATGCTACCATGATTACGGTTTGCAAGTAGAAATTTGGTCATAAGTCGTTTTTATTGATCATCTTGATGTTACCACAATCGAGGAAAAAGGAAGGATTGTGGCAAGGAGAAGTAAAACATATAAATTATCATTTTTGACTCAGATGATTCCTAAATGGTCAAACAAATCCTGATGACGTCCTGAAAACGTTCGAATGTTTCCATTTATAGGATCTTTGATTAAATTATCTTGCAAGCAGCATCCATGTATCATGGAAATACAATCCCTGGAATATTGTACGAACTGCAAAATGCAATTCGATAGAATATAAGCAAAGCCTTGGCTTAGTTTTGTTCATTTTTACTTTTTGGCGGCCATTTTGAAATTTTCCACCATTTTAAAAAAAAATGTAAGGTGTAATATAACGTCATGACTTACTAGAAACGTTTGATTACATTTTATATGTTTTTAAAAGATTTGGTTTGAATATTATTTCCTTTTAATTAGACATGGTTGTGAAATTAAGACTGATTGTCAGATATCTTGAAAATGGCCGCCATATTAGATTTTTCAGAGTGGGTCCATAGCTTAGATTGACTATCAAATATATATCGACTATTGTGCAAAGTTTCATGCTTTTATCATCAAACCCACAATTCTTCTGAAAATATGCACGAATCAGCTGGACTATTTGGGTAAATTTCGGCAGTATATTTAGAAAATTTTTGATTATTTAACGAAAAAATATCATCAAGATAACGGTAAGTGTTGTTGAACTTATCAATAAAATGCAATTTAGACGGGTCTTCACTGAGTTTGGTCATAAACTGTGATTCATAACAGTACAAAAACAAGTCTCCTATTAAAGGGGCGTAATTGGTGCCCATGGGAATACCTACAACCTGTCGATAAACTTTGTTGCCGAAACGTACATAAATATTATCAAGGAGAAAAGGAACAGCTTCAATCATCTCATCACACCTCCAGTAAGTATGTCTAGCATACTTACCTTTCTCATTAGAGAAGAAGGCTTTAAATTAGTTGCAGCAAATATATTTGCATTCAGATTTACAAAACGACCATTTAATTAAAGAGGAAAACGTTTCTTTGATAAGATTGTGTAGAAGTGTTGTGAAAAGAGTTGAAAAATCAAAACTGTCAACAGAATCAAAATGACCATCAAAAGCACGTAATTTATCTAAAACATCCAAAGAATTTTTTACACTCCAAAAATAGTTAATTCTACTATTTTCATATATTTTATTACAAAAGTTAATGATAAGTTCCTTGATAGTAGTTAAGGAACTAGTTAAAAGCACTGAACGATTAGTTGTAGAACACTTACTAGAGGCCGAGATGAAACGATATTTTACTGCTTTTTTGTGTAGTTTAGGTAACCGATACATAGTAGGGACCTTCAAATGTTCAGAAGATGCCTTAAGCTGTGATGTGGTTATGATATGTTTGTTTACTATATGATTCTCTGTGGAGCGTACGGACTTGATTGTAGATGAATTTAAATTTCATTCTTAAGAACGTCCGTGTAGTATTTACGGCATACCACCATCACATTGTTGGCTGCTTTGTCGGCCGGTACAAACACAAACCGCTTTGAAAGTTCTTGAAGTTTATTTCTTATTCTAGAAATAGGCGTATTATGTACTCTTTTATTTATTTCTGAAATATTTTCAAAATGTGATAATCGCATATCCACAACATTCATACATTTATTTAAACAAGAAACAAGAGATTTTTTATCAAATTTTAATCGTTTACACTAATTTTTACAATACGAGGAACGAGCGTCTTTTGTGACCTGACGACACTGTTTCAAATCTATTTTAGATAGATGACGATATTAATGGCTTTACAATCTGTCGATACCTGTATCTTGGCATTGCACAAGGTCATGTTTTTCTCTGACTGTTTATGACGTCACACTAAATCCATTTGATATTGGATATGTACTGATTCATATTTTAGTCTTAGATGCATGATTTTTTTATTAGTTGTTATTTACTTTGAACTAGCTGTCAGAAACTGCAAGTACCCACTTTTTGTTGTGGGGATGTATAAGTACTCGGCCACGTCCACTCTGTGTTTTTATTACTTGTTTTTGCTTTGTATCTATCTGATGAGTTAAGCCCTTTTCAACTGATTCTTATAGTTGGTTCATATGTTGTACTGTTACACCACTGTCCACTGTTGGGGGGAGGGTTGGGCGCTCGCTTACATGTTTAACACCGCCACATTCTGTATGTGCCTGTCCCAAGTCAGGAGCCTGTAATTCAGTGGTTGTCGTTTGTTGCTGTATATCATATTTTTTTTTCGTTCATTATTTTGTACATAAATCAGGCCGTTAGTTTTCTCGTTTGAATAGTTTTACATTTGTCATTTCGGAGCCTTTTATAGCTTGTGGAGAGTTGTCTCATTGGCAATCATACTACATCTTCTTATTTTTGTATTGAGTTTATATATTTGCAAAAAACTTAATTCCATGTGTGTAAATTGGGTTTCTACTCCGAGAAGCCTTTAACAAAGGCATCTTTGAGTTTCACTACTTTGTTGAAAATTTTATCTCATGTGGTACAAATGTTGAAATGTCTAAGTCTATAAACGAGTCAACATACTTCTCCAAATGTACAATAAAAGCAATGAAATTGTACCAAATGATACTATAATGGATGTTCCAGAACAAATTTGTGCCCAAAAGAATACCTGTAACCTGACAGTAGTAAAAAGGCTAGTTAAAAGCACTGATACATTGGTTGTGAACACTCACTAAAGGGCGAGACCAGAAGTTTTATGTTATCTAGTCAATATATAGTAGGGACCTTCAAATGGAGGCCTAATGATGTATTTTGAGTATCAATAATTGACCAGATCAATTGATCCTAGAATATCTATATACTGTTAACGGTTGTTAGCTTTAGTTAATTGCATGTGTTTTGTATTCTATTTTTAAGAAATGACCTCCACATCATTTTCTCAATGATCTATTTAAAGTATTTCTTGCAAAACAATACTTATATACTGATATACACAGAGAACTTTTATGGTCATATACAGAGGAATTTTAAAAAGCATTTTCATAAATTATGAAAGTTTTCTTTCCATCGTGTAAATAATTAGACCTGATTTCACGCAATGATATCGTTTAATGGCCTTGTAATTCATGCATAACAGGAGAAGCTTATCTTGATGACATTTTTTAGGACATGATGAAGAACACCTAACCAATCCCGTGTTCTTTATATTTAGTGTATGTCTTTTTAATGCACACATTCAGCTGTCCGCTCGTAAATAATATCAGATTAATTTATTACCTAGTTAATGAAAATGTTAATGACAAACATACTCACATATGTCTAGCCCCGCCACAGTCTGTATGTATGTGCCTGTCCCAAGTCAGGAGCCTGTAATTCAGTGGTTGTCGTTTGTTTATGTGTTACATATTTGTTTTTCGTTCATTTTTTGTACATAAATTAGGCCGTTAGTTTTCTCGTTTGAATTGTTTTACATTGTCATTTCGGGGCCTTTTATAGCTGGCTGTGCGGTATGGGCTTTGTTCATTGTTGAAGGCCGTACGGTGACCGATAGTTGTTAATTTCTGTGTCATTTGGTCTCTTGTGGAGAGTTGTCTCATTGGCAATCATACACATCTTCTTTTTTATATCACATACAATTCATTCTATTACGATTACTTTTCCCTAAATTGCACAAACAAATACACGATGGAAAGAAAACTTTCATAATTTATGAAAATGCTTTTTTAAATCCCTCTGTATATGACCATAAAAGTTCTCTGTGTATATCAGTATATAAGTATTATTTTTCAAAAAATACTTTAAATAGAGCTTTGAGAAAATGATGTGGAGGTCAATTCTTAAAAATAGAATACAAAACAGAATGCAATTAACTAAAGCTTACAACCGTTAACAGTATATCGATCTTCTAGGATCAATTAGATTTTCGTGTAAGAAGGAAAATCTTTTAATCTGATTTCCACGGTTCAACGGTTTAACGGAATTAAGATGACTGCAATTTTTATTCTCAGAATGTCGACATTAATATGTTTTGAGTGATAGAAGGCAAAAACAAAATGTGAAAATTATTTTTATACGGTATGAACTTGAGACAAACTAGAGGGGCATGTGTGTGTGTTAACTCGACTCTTTGCTTCGATTGAGTTTTATCATAAGTATATAAATAATTAGTAACATTTAGCTTCAAATTAGGTTTTTAAACTCTAGCACACTTGTACGTGAATATAAACGTCTAAGGACTATTCCATTTTTTTTCAAAAATTTCAAATCATACGGAGTTCTTCATTTATCGATGGATATATCATCTGCAGTGATTGGTTCTTATATATTAACCTTAACGGATACATTGGAAGAACAAACTATGGTATGTCGTGTGCTACATGAGCTGAGTTTTTCCAATATGAGTGTCAATTTATTGGCTATTCTAAACGTACAGAATCTTGCAAGGAAGGTTCGATTTTATATGTTATTCTTATCAAGTGGATCTTGTTCGATTTAGTGGTTATGCTACACGTATAGTGATTTACAGAAACAATCCTAGAAATATTTTGTTTGAAGTCTCTAAGTTGCAATATTGATTCATTCTAATATGGTATTTTACATGATAACAATATTTCGTTCTTGCTGTGCTATTAAATTTAAGGTTATCAAACTTATATAGGTTGAAGGATGGATGGGGCAATGTAGTATGTCCAGTGCAAGGTATGATTTAGTCAATTAGGCAACAGAGCACAATTAATTTCCCTATTTGTTTTGCCAATGCAAAATAATACTTATATTTATATAACATAGAACTTTCATGGTTATATGCAGAGGGATTTAAAACAGCATGGTTATAAATCATGGAAGTTTAATTTCCATCGTGTAAATATTTATATATGTTTTCACGCAAAGATATCGTTTTAATGCCTTTGCAATACATGCATAGCAGGCAAAGCTTATCTTGATGACATACCATTTCTAGATTCATTTGACGGTATTGCAATTTCCATCCATTTTTCTTTATTTATTTGTATCTTCAAAATGGGTTTTTCTCTAAAGTCATTCATAACACGCAGCGCTGAGGAATGACTGCAAAACCTGACTCCCTCAGTTTATACCCTTTGAGCCCAGACGTGATATATAACACGTCTTGTGGGTCTAGTGAAATTTGGGTAGGGTTCGCATCATATCGATGATTTAAACCCGCCTCTTTATACCTTCTAGCCATTGCGTTGCAATGAGATATTAAACTAAAAAGAAATAAAAACACCAAACTTGAAAGCGGTATCTGTCATTTACAACTTACAATTTAAAAATAGTACCAACTTTTTGTGGTATTACTTTGCTGGATATAATGTACGAAGGCTAATTTGTACCGGTAAGGACATAATGAAGAACACCAAACCCATCACGTGTTCTTCATTTTAAGTGTATGTCTATTTAATGTACACATTAAGCTGTCCGCTCGTAAACAATATCAGATACAATTCATTTGAACACGATTACTTTTCCCTAAATTGCACAAACAAATAGTTGGATAAGAAGGAAAATCTTTTAATCTCATTGTGCACACGGTTTCCTAAACGGAATTAGATAACCACTTTTTATCATTACATGTAGAATTTCGACATTTATATGTTTTCAGTGAAAGAAGGCAAGAAAAAAACAAATGTGAATTTTATTTTTTAAAGGTTTTAAAGAAACAATGAATGAACTTGAGACAAATCAGAGAGGCGTGTGTGTGTGTTAACTCCACTCTTTTGCTTCGATTTCGTTTTGTTATAAGTATATAAGTATATAAATAACATTTAAAATAGGTTGTGTTAACCTCTAGCATACTTGTACATGAATAAACGTCTAAGGACTAGTCCATTTAAAAAAAAATCAAATTATACAGAGTTCTTACATTTGTCAAAGGATATGTTATCTGCAGTGATTGGTTGTTATATTTTAACCTTTACGGATACATTGGAAGAACAAACTATGTTATTGGCATGATACGGGTTATGTTCTTCTAGTATATTTTATGATGGTATGATACTAAACCCCTAACGGGAAGGATATTTTTGATTTTCATATGATGAAGACATAATCTTTCAATCAGTTTGATTAAGGTCTGGAGCTGGCATGTCAGTAACTGCTAGTAGTCCTTTGTTAATTTATGTTGATCATTGTCATTTTGCTTAGTTTCTTCTGTTACCTATTCTAACTTCGGACTCGGACTTCTTTTAAACTGAGCTTTACTGTGTGTTTGTTTATTCTACATTGGCAAGATGGTATAGGGGAGGGTTGAGATCTCACAAAACATGTTTAACCCCGCCGCATTTTTTAGCGCCTGTCCCAAGTCAGAAACCTCTATTCTTTGTTAGTCTTGTATGTTTTTTTTCTAATTTTGGTTCATTTATATGTTTCGCAGTTTAGTATGACGTCCATTTTCGCTGAACTAGTACACATTTTTGTTTAGGGGCCAGCTGAAGCCCGTCTTCGGGTGCGGGATTTTCTCGCTTTGTTGAAGACCAATTGGTGGGCTTGGGCTGTTTTCTGCTCTTGTCTCTTTGACACATTCCCCGTTTCCATTCTCAATTTTATGTCTTGTGCTCCATGGGATGAGTTTTTCCAATATGAGTGTTATTTCATTGGCTTTTCTATACGTACAGAAGCTTCAATAACAATATTTCGTTCTTGCTGTGCTATTGAATTTAAGGTTATTATACTATACATGTTGTAGGATGGATGGGTAGTGTTTAATGTCCAGTGCAAGGTTTGACTCAGTCAATTAGGCCACAGAGCACAATTCATCTCCCTATTTGTTTTGTCCAACCTTTTGTGTCTGTAATGTACAGTAGAAGTCCCAAAATATGTCCAGCATTTAGAAATATTAAACCTCCACTGCTCACAAATTTAGCCCATACTCATCCATCTCGTATGAACAAGTCAAGAAATGTTAAAAACCAAGCATAACCCTTTCCTACCTGACCTATTCAAGCCTTCCATCAATATAACAGTAACAATAAAACATTAAAAAATTGAAACGCTCTACTTTCGTTTCATTCCATGAAAAAAGTAAAATAACAAAAATATCGAAAAATTCTTAACGGAAAGTTCTTTATCAAATGGCAAACTCAAAAGCTCAGACACATCAAACGAATGGAAAACAACTGAAACTTGGAAATGAATAAGAAAGGGAAAGAAAAAAAGATAAAGAAAAAACTCTATGATTAAAAATCTTGGCATGACCTAAGCTTAGTGTATAAGTTGACCGGAGTTCATAGATATAAGAAGATGTGGTATGAGTGCCAATGAGACAACTCACCAAAATTTATAAAAGTAAACCATTATAGGTCAAAGTACGGTCTTCAAAACGGAACCTTGGCTCACACCGAACAGCAAGCTATAAAGGGCCCCAAAATATTACTAGTGTGAAACCATTCAAACGGGAAAACCAACGGTCTAATCTATATAAAAAACGAGAAACGAGAAACGACAACGACTGAATATCAGATTCCTGACTTAGGACAGGTGCAAACAATTGCAGCGGGTTTCAACGTTTTAATGGTACCAAACCTTCACCCTTATCTGAAACAACAGTGTAAAACACAACATAGAAAGACACACTATAAAATATCAATTGAAATGGCTTAACTTAATCAAAAGACATATTAACACCAGTGAACATACACTGAACAAATAAATAATAAATTTGATCTATGATACAATGCAAATACAAAATAAATAAACTAAGGGAAGAATAATTAAAGTAACATGTTATACCGCTGTGAAATGTTAAACAATTTAAGAAAAACAATATGCTTGAACAAAAATATCAGCCATTTGCAATTACTCTAAAAACAGGTAAATGAAAATAATTTTGTTGTTAGGTATACGTGTACATTTCAAAGGGAGAAAGGAAATATTTTTACAAAATAAATAATTTTGATGTTCATAGTACGAAGAAGTGAAAATTTATAGTAATACCAAGCACTTATCAAAGCTGGTATATAAACCCAGATATAACCCTGAATAAGTTAACATTCAATAACAAAAAAGCATTACAATTAGTATCAACAGGTCAAATAAACAAGAAAGTACGATTTGAGAGTACTTGGCTATATGATATAATTAAACTCATCATAGATACAAGGATTACAATTTTGTACGGCAGACGCTTGTTCCGTCAACAAAAGACACATCAGTGACTCTCGAATCAAAAAACTTAAAAAGGCCAAATAAAGTACGAATTTGAAGGGCATTTAGGAACACCAAATTCCGAAAAGTTTTGCTAAATATAGCTAAGGTAATCTATTCCTGGGGTAAAAAATTCTTAGTATTTCGAAAAATTCTAAATTTTATAAACATTCAATTTATAATTATGACCATATAAATGATAATTCATGTCAACACAGAGGTGTTGACTACTGGGTTGGTGAAACTCTCGAAAAGAAACCTTCACCAGCAGTGGCATCGACACAGTGGTTGTAAATAAACTCATCATAGATACCAGGATTAAAATTGTGAACGCCAGACGCTTGTTTCGTCTACAAAATACTTATCTTTGACGCTCGAATGAAAAAAGTAAAATAGGCAAAATAATATACAGAGTTGAGGACCTAAAATTCCGAAAGGTTTTGTCAAATCTATTCCATGGGTAGAAAATTCTTAGTATTTCGACAAATTCCATAAACAATTAATTAATAATTAAAATCATATCAATAATAAATCATGTCGATACAGAGGTGCTGACTTCTGGGCTGGTGATACTCTCGGGGAGAAACTTCCGTCAGCAGTGGCATCGACCCAATGGTTGTAAATAAACTCCTCATATATAGATTAAAGGATATTTGGCAATATTTATATTTGAATTTTGGGTGTTAAATATTGACGTTTAAGAAAACAATTTCAACTATTAATATTTGGGCTAACAAACTTTAATGATGCAAAAATATGCTTTTTTAATGTCCGAAAGTAACAGAATACTCATATTTATCGAAATTGGGCCAAAGTCAAACTTATATGAAAGTGATGCCTTATATGAAAATGTTCCACTAAAAACAATTCTGAGGGTTTTTTGGATATAAACAATCCTTCTACACATATTTATTGTACTTTAAATGGAAATAAAAGTTACAAATAGCATAACACATGAGAATAAAATGGTCAATGTCAGACTGAAATATTTGTCAATTTAGGCAGTTCCATGCATATATATAGTCTATGGGTAATGGACATTTGCTTCCTTTCCCCTCATTTCTTTGCTAGGTGTATTACCACCATATCATAGTTTGTTACATCCGGTTTCATACAAAAAAGGGTCGAAAAAAATATTCCCTTGAATTTGACAGTTTTAGCAAATTTACCTGCATTTCATTGCAGAAAAAAAATGTCTGAATCATAAACATATATCTTGGGTGTTTCAAAGCACATTTCTTTTTGTATTTAGTGTTTCTATAAAATATTTTGGAAACTTGAGATGACATGGTTACTAAAGTTTGTTAACAGGAAAAAAGGGGTGAAAATTTGATTGGTTTACTTCCGGTGATGGTTATTATCTTATATGCAATGAGAGGTTATGTGAAGTTTTCAGACAGGATAAAACTTGTCTCATGTCAAGTGTTTTTGTCGAACCTGCGACATTAATGTCGCGAAAGTGAGACATAGCGATCCTAGATTCCGTCGGCAGTGGCGGCGGCGGCATCATTTAAGTTCAGTCTGTAGTTAAAGTTTTTTAGACATCAATACCTTTGTCAATCCTTTATGGAATTTTATGAAATTTTGACAGAATCTAGTTTAAGACCAAAATACAGTATGCCGAGCAAATTTTGCAAATATTTATTTTCATTTTTCCGTATTTTACTGATAAAAAGACTAAGTTTTATTTACAGCTAACATTTAGATTCAGTCTGAGGTTAAAGTTTTTCAGTCATCAAAAACTTTGTCAAACCTTCATGGAATCTTATGAAATGTGGACAGAAGCTTGTTTATGACCAAAATACAGTATCCAGAGCATAGTTTTGAAAATATGTTTTTTTCATTTTTCCGTATTTTACTGATAAATGGACTTACTTTTTGTTTTACATTAAACAAGTAGATACCGTCTAGGGTTAAAGTTTATTACACGCCAATTACTTTGTCAAACCTTCATAGAATTTTATGAAACTTTGGCAGAAGTTTTTCTATGATTAAGAGATAATGTCTGAAGCAAACTTTTGAAAATATATTTTCATTTTCAGTATTTTTCTGATAGATGGACTTAGTTTTTTACAGTTAACATTTTCAGACAGTCTGGGATTAGTTTTTTTTTACATGATAAATTTGTAAACCTTCATGGATTGTTTTGAAACTAGGACAGAAGCTTATCTTCAAGACCAAGAAATAGCATCTACAGAAAAAGTTTGAATTTCTTTTTCAATTCTGTATTTTACTGATAAATGGACTCACTGATTAAGTCAACATTACACTTTTACTCTAACAGCAGAAATCGAAGGCGAGACACAGGGTACCGTGGAACTCCTTACGAATTATTTTATTTAAAACAAAGGTAAATTCAGCACGATTTTCTGAAAATAATTGCTGATTTAACAAAGACTAATAGGGAAAAACAATGGTGGTATTACACCTGCAAATGAAAATTTGCATGTAATTTTAGCCTCAATAGGCATATATTTGATTACTGAACTATTGACTATCATACAGAAGCTGATTAAGGTCGTATGTGAAATAAACAAGGTTAAATAATCATTATTAAATGCTTTTCATATACATTCTGGGAATTCTTTATAAAGGATTATCAATTTTCAAATACACACTCCTCACATTGCACTTGCTTCAAACAGGCTGCTGGTTCCAGACCATTTAAACAACACATTTGTCACATTATGTCTATGTTCAGACTTCAAAAATGAGTAAAACAACTAGATAAAAACCTAAAAACACAAATAAAAAACATGAAACCTTGGGGAAAATCAGCATTCCACTTCTTTTAAAAAATGAAAACGTCTTTAAAAGTTATAGTTTTGGCATATAATGCCAAAATGAGACTTTTTTTACAGTATCTCTTTGAAATAAAAGTGGAAAATCCTTTACTTTTATGCAGTATGGCAAACTGATACCAATCAATCAATCAGGGAAGTTACCACATTGTGATAATACTTGGCATCACAGGACCAATGTATTAGTAAACAGTTAACAAGTTTCATGGCTATGTATTATGACAATATGACCATTTTGATTTATTTTGTGTGTTCAATTTGATGTTTGAATGGAACAATTTAAAAAAACAGAAACGAACAAGATTAAACAATCCTTATTTTGTGTTTTTCATATAGATTCAAAAAAATCTTTTATAAGATTTCACTTTCATGTAGACAGCTACTCACATTTCACCTGATTCAAACAGCCTGTTAGATGACCAGATCAGATAGAAAGTAAGCATGTCACTACTTCTTAAAAATGAAAACAGCATAATTTTCACAGAATTTCTATCAAATAAAAGTGTAAATTCTTTATACTTTCACGTAGTTTGACAGATAGATACCAATATCATTCATAGAAGTTGCCAATGTACAGGTTCTATATTTACTGAATGCATCTCTTACTTAGGCCACAGATCACAATTAATTTCCCAATTGGTTCTTTGAAACGTTTTATCATATTAAAAAATCGCACCTTACAATTTTGTCAAATCTATTATGTGTGTAATGTATAGTACAAGTCCCAAAATGACTCTTTAATTTAGAAAAATTGAACCTTTACTGCTCACAAATATACATCCATTTTGTCAAGTCAAGAGATGTTCCGTAAACTAAAAATACCTTTTTGCACCTGGCCTTTTCCCTCATTCAATCAATATATCAGTGAAAACAAAACATCCAGAAACCTATTTCAACTCTCTTCTTTCATTTCCACCCCATAAAAACTTAGAAATAAATAGACGACTTTTGAACTCGTATACTTTTCTGTAAATAAGAGGCAATTTCACCACTGGGAACTCTTGGTTCAATAGCTTCCTTTTGAGCAGCAACCATCTTTCAAGGAAACTAAGAAAATGCAAGCTCTGGTATATCGTATAATGTGGGCGATATATACTCCATATGCAGGCGCTGCTGGAATGTTGCTATATAGAAATGGAAAGTTCACAATTCGGACGCTGAAATCATCTCTTTTGACGAAAAGTTTTAGTTTCAACCGTCCCTTAATTGTCAATTTCTGGATGAAAGTAAAGATTTGAGGCAGACTTAACTGTATCTGTTGTATATTCCTTTCATTAACTTGTAAAGGTATCAAGCGTATTTTCTCAGAGACAAAGATAAAATATATACAATGTAACGCATAACAACTTGAACAAAAACGGTTTTAGAACTATACAAGCATGAATAACAAGATAAAGCCCTAAACAACGTCGTCTTTGTGTGTAAATCATATTACATAAACTGCTTGAAAAATGAATTAAGTATTGACAATTCACTTGGAAACTCAACATATACCCCCACGAAACTTACCATGGAGGAAATCCTGGATAATCATAGGTCTGTTCTATGTTACTTTGGAATTTCAACCAAAGATGAAGAACTGGATCACTGCTGGGTCTTCCAAGTGCTCCACGAAACCTCTTTCTAAATTATTAACATCAACTTTGTCAGCTATCAAATCCGGGCTTCAAAGTTATTGTGAAATTACCTATTCAAGAGGTGGCGTGAATCAGATGTGGATACTAATAAATTCCAAAGATCTTTTAGAGTTCATACAATCTAAGACTCTTTCATCTTGCAATAGTATTAAAACATTTGACTTTTCTACACTTTACACAAGTATTCCCCATTCCAAACTAAAAGACAAATTGGAAGAGTTGGTCCTGCTTTGTTTTATATAAAAGAATAGCAAACTTAGATACAAGTATCTTGTCTTAGGGAGGGATAAATCGTACTTGTAAAAAATCACTCTGATTCAAACAAACAATTCTCTGAAACTGACATTATCAAGATGCTTGATTTCTTGATTGATAACATACTCTTTACGTTTGGAGGACGTGTACAAACAATTCGCCTTCCCAAGGGAACCAACTGTGCCCCTCTTCTTGCCGACTTGTTCCTTTATTATTATGAGGCTGACTTCATACAGGAACTTCTTATGAAGAAAGAAAAGAAGTTAGCAATACCCTTTAACTTCATTTTCCGCTATAAAGATGCTGTTCTCTCCTTAAATAATTCCAAATTTAGTGACTATGTTGAACGCATCTATCCCATCGAGCTTGAGAAAAAGGATACAACAGATACAGTTACGTCTGCCCCAAATCTTGACTTACATCTAAAATATGACAATGAGGGTCGATTGAAAACAAAACTTTACGACAAAAGAGATGATTTCAGCTTCTCACTTGTGAAATTTCCATTCCTTATAATTTCTATGTAGCAACATTCCAGCATCGCCTGAATACGGAGTTATGTCTCCCAGTTGATACGATATTCCAGGGTTTGTATTTCCTATCATGATTTCCTTGATTGAGTGTTGTTGCTAACAAGGAAGCTATTAAACCAAGAGTTCAAGTTGGTAAAGTTGAAATCTTCCCTTCGTAAGTTTTACGCACGCCATCACGACCGTTATGAACTATCCGTTTCACAGATGACAACGGATATGTTCAACTTGTCAGAACTACAATCCCGTCCCCTTTTCCTCGAATAAGATTTAACACCAGGTTTGTACTTACATCTGCAACAAGACAGGTCCCACTTGTGGCGCAGGATCTCCTTACCCTTCCGGAGCACCAGAAATTACCCCAATTTTGTTGTGGGGTTCGTGTTGCTAAGTCTTTAGTTTTCTATGTTGTGTTTTGTGTAGTGTTGTTTGTCTGTTGGTCTTTTTCTTGTTTAGCCATGGCGTTGTCAGTTTATTTTCGACTTATGAGTTTGATTGTCCCTTTTGTATTTTTCACCTCTCGTTTAGAGACGCAAACGAGGTGCGTATAAATGACGGACGCCAAAGGGGGATGATCTATAAAACACCTTTTGACAGGCAATGAAATTTGCTATATATATTTTGACTCTCTTTAATCTAAGTATTATATCTTGTATCCATGAATATTCACATATATCGATTCTTAATTATATCTATAAATTGCAGGAGACGTTTACCCTGTTAACGTACCCAGTCTATCTTCCATAGTGAGTTCATGTGATTCCCCCATTTTTTTTTACCGTGCTTTGTATCGTCTAAGCGCATTCATGAGATTTTAACATCAGACTCTTTGCTGCCATCTTGTCTCCTAATCAATCTATAAACCGAATATCTATGAAATAAAATGTACGGAATATTTTTTTCGTCGAAACTTTAGCAATACACATGTAAAAGCTATAATATTTTAAAAGTATCTTTTGTGCAAATGGTCTTTCTTTTTTGTATTCTACTCGTATCTTCGTTGGTTCAAATGGAGAAAGTGTTTGAGTGTTATCTGTCCAAGTTAATAAAATACTTGACAGACATCTTACTGAGCTATTCAAAATAGTATCAAGTATTACTTACTTTATGAAGAATCCTTGCTTTAATTTGATCGATGAACATTGCAGTGGTCGAAATATTTGAAGATATGAGTTCTGGTAATAAGTTCAAAAGAGCATCACTCCAAAGTAAAGCTTCGTCCCACATTTTTATATATTCTGCTTCTTTGATTATTAACTGAATAAGTGATAAGTTCAAAGGCTCTGTTGTTTCTTCATTTATGTTACCCTGAATGACTTGGATTATATCCAGATGATATGTAGTACGCAAGCGTAAAAACGATCGCACTGCTGCTTGCAGTTCGTGCTGTCTAGGCCAGTCAGTAATTTCTTTTTTTAAATGGTGATACGATTGGTTGAAATCTGAAATATTATTTGAGAATATTATTAAAGCCTGTAGTTGTGTATGTCTACAATTTAACTTTCAATAACTGGGACGCCATGCAGAACTTTTTCGGGAGACCTTAGATATATTTTGTGACATTTGATCATAGTTTTTTGACAAGTGACCTGATGAAGTCAAACAAAATTTACAGAAACGTCTGAAATATAAAGTAACAGCGAATAGATATCGATAACGTGCATTTATTCCACACAAGAAGAATATATGTAAGAAGTAATGGCGTACGAAACAAGTCGTATTTCACAGGTTGTGCTATGAGATGCAACAAGGTATTCTGTGTACACGTGCAACCTAAAGTCGAGTGACCGGGAGTGCCTCAAGGAGGTAGTCGTCACAAATCATCGTTTCAGAATCGAATGCATTCTATGGGAACAAATTCTTCATTACAGTAGAAAAATCAAAACGTATAAAACTGAATTTTAATATAAATATACTAGTGATAATCCTTATCATTCTATAAGCGCTTCTGTGTTGTATCCATTTTGCGCCTCCGCCTTGTTCAAGTTACTTGGGATTGCGTGAGACTGAGCTTGAAGCTCAAATAGTCCCATTTGTTTTAATAATATTTTTATTTGTTTCTGTATATATGGTCTTTAATGTCTATTCCACATACAGTTTTAATTTAAGATAAGAAAACCAAATGAATTTTTATGGAAAACAAAGCTGACAAACATTGAAATTTTTGAACGCATATACATTACACGCCAAAATCGTTTTCATGTATAAATTGTTCAATTATAATCAAATAGTACATACATTTGTAAAACATTACTGAAAATTGAAAAACGCGTTCTTTTTACGCATGTTTACTTTAATTCAGGTGGCACGGTAGTATTTACATTTTGGAATTAAGGTTGCTCGTTTGTGTACCCTACTTAAGTCAATGTATCTGAACAAAAAATACAGTATCTACTGAACATACTTTCCCAAGCTGAGGGATGAATCGAGTGTAGAAAAAATATGAAATAATTTTACATTCAGGTGAAAATGAATTTTTAGGATTTTTTTTTTTTCATTTTGTATTCACTGATTAAAGATCTAAAAGCACTAGTGGCCTTAGGTTTATAAAGATAGCAGAAAAAGTAAACGGTCATCATACATATACAAATTCTTTTCTGAATATTATAATGAAAGTACTTCAGTTAACTGTGTATGTAGGTTTTTGGGCAGTGTTAGAAAGTGCCGAAAATTCTAAAAAAAGGCTATCATTATCCCTTTGGGCCAGGAAACACTACCGTGCCACCTTAACTGGTATAAATATGATGTACACTAAAGCAATTAAGGTTCATTTTTTACCTATTTAATTTGTAAATGTATCAATAAAAAAAATGATTTAGTGCAACTAGAATAAGAACAACAGTGTCTGACACATGTGCAACCACGGGAATTTCAATTTTGAGACTCGACATATGTTAGTTGCCAGTACATCCTATAATTTTCACTGAAATAAATAAAGTATGTATTTTTTATTTTTTTCCACACAAGTACAGCTATACTAGATTTCTTCAGGTTAAATGTGTAGTTCTGTGGTAACATGACACCAGTATTAGCTTTTTGGGGACCAGTAAGTAGTTAAAGGATTTTTAGTTAGATATATTCAATTAGTCCCATATTTAGCTGAAAGAGAGCGAGCATTAAGGGTTTCTTTACATTGCTAAGACTTTTTTTGGGACAAAGATTGTAAATACCAGTGAATGTCAGATTGTTTGGATAGTTAATTTATTTTCTATGCAAATGTCATGAATTGTTTTAATTTTCTTACCATGAAAAGCACAAACAAGGTTTATTGATTATGTTAGGGGACATAATTTAACTCAATGCATACATTAGAAAGAGACAAATAGCCAACTTAGAGATATATTCTAGTACATGTATTGTCAAAAGATTTTAAAATAATTGTTAACTGCCATCTTAAGCATCTTGTTACATAACCTGGAAATATTTAAGAGCCTGTCTATGAGAAAACCATGCAAAATGCCAAAAAATCGTCCGGAAGCAAGTTTTGAAAATAATGTTATGTGACATGTATCTGGAAGGGTAATAGGTAGGGACTCTGTGTATACCATCAAAAATGAAAATATTTCATTTTATTTTAAGAAATAACCAATTCTATTTTTAGAACTGACACAAGTATTTTTTCCAGTGAAAATATTTTTTTTGCCAATTCCTGCGAAAATGTTATTTTTTTTATAGTAAGCAAGTTTAACACGTTTTAAACCTTTAAATACGGTTTTGACCATCAAATGATATAAATTGGCATCTTGTCAACTTTCGAAAAAAGGATTGGTACACAGTGTTGCCTACTGTTTTTTAAAGTTTATAATTTGTAAGATAACACCTGATTTTTTTTTATTTTGTTCTTTTTACGTTTCATGAGGTTGATATCTTCAGTGTCTGTAAGCTTTTGCTTTGCAAATAAGGTTTTAATATACTTTAAGCATTTCAAAAAGTCTAAAATTTTAACGAAAAAAAGGAAGAATTTCAGACATAATATCCTATTTATTTGCAAAAAAAACCATCGATACTGATCAAAAGTTACTGATATATTGAAAATAATTAAGAGAAAAAATACTACACACATTCTATTAATTACTTAACATCAAAATTGAGCAATACGAGGGTTATATATAACTCTAATTTTTTCAACATATTTTTATTTCAATCCAATAAAATCTATACTATATTACACATCAGGACATACAAGTCAATAATTTATTTAGTAGTTAATACATATAAAAATATTTGTTTAATAGTTTCCAAACCATTTATTTCTGTCTATATAAAAAGTTAAAGACATATCCTTCATGGTGCCTCAATTGAAATTGATTTACCTACCCTGAATCTACTCTTTATTGTCTACATGGGAGCCATAATGGAATCGCATCTTCTGCAGTTTTATTTCATTGGAACCTTCTTAATTATGCTACTATGCAGACTGAGAATGGAATGAAATGTGAATTAGCATATAAATCCCAATGTTGCCCATCAATTCATTATACATCAAATGCCCTGTGTATCCCAGTTACCAGTGTGACAAGCCAACAAGGAACCATTTCTTCTTTATATACAGAAAAACATCAACTGGTTGATGATTACTTTCTGGCGCATGCCTTGTTTAACAATATTGTTAATGATTAAAAATATATTTTTGATTTCATAATTTATTGAGTCTTGAATGTGTTTCCCCCAACACTGGTCTTCCAGAAGGGCTTTTTGTGCTTTATAGAAGTGGGATATTCTCTGTAGACTCTTCCTCGTATGACATTTATCTATGCCCAAGACACAGTGATGATTATTGTATTCATTGGAGGCTACACACGAGAAAGTGTCGGTCACCGGCACATTCAAGTCAGTGTGTTGTTAAACCAAGTAGGGGCATACAAGCATCAACATGCAAAGAGCTGTGAACGACAAATAGAATATCTCTGCCAGTTGGATCAGGTATAAATTTACAAAACCTAGATTGTAAAGTGTGATAAATTGCCAAGTTGTCAGAGTAATTTGCCTTTGGCTAACTTCAATTTTTAATTGGCAGATATGGCTGTGGAGAGATCCTTGTATTTTGTGATACACGTGATGCCATTTTTATTGATAATATTTTTCTTAATATAATAAATAATTATTTTGTGTATTTTTTATTGGTTTTCATCTGAAAATTGAAAAAATTAAGATGGCGTCCCCTACATATATAAATCAGACCAAACGTTTATATGTTTTTATGATAAATGTGGTAAAGTTAAGCTACAAACAAGATTTCATGAAGATTGGCCAATCTTGCTTCCGGACTGTTTTGCATGGTTTTCTCATAGTAGGGTGCCCAATGTCTAAAAAGTCCTCTAGTTAACGAGTTTAAGTTAACGGATAACACACGGCTGATTTTTTTGCACATTATAGGAAAATTATTATATTTTACAATCATGATTGTCGTCGTAAGTTCCCGTGGTCATGATTTTCTAAATTTCGTGTTTTTACAGGGTACCACCAGATATCGTATTGTACGGGGAATCTTTAACATGAAAAATAAAATTATTGCGTTCTTTGTTGGTAGTTAAAACAGTACCTATTATATAGTTTATATATTAAATATATCATATAACGAAATCGGAAAGTATTTAAGTGATTTTGATATAAGTATTTCAGCATTTTAGTAAGAGTAAAATTTTACCCAAAATTTACCCTATTTTCATCGAAAGCAAAATTATTACGTGTATCATCACAATATTTTTTACTCTGATTTAAGCACTAAGAAACAGTGCATGTGTGTGCCAAATTGCATGCGTGAAATAAAAATCGTTTTGAAGAAATTAGCAATTCAAAACACAAATTAAGTCAACATTTTGATATTGATTAAACACGGATTATCTCGTGCCATTAATCATTTTGTTGCTTACACTATTAGGTCATTAACAAGGACAGAGGTCACTCAAAACATTTGTCTTTTTTGCCTGTTGAGTGGTTGTTTTATTTGTTGTGAATAGCCAGCTAACTTTATAGATTGTCACTTTGTTCGGAGAAATCTGTTGTGTGTCTGTTTTTCAAAACTTTAAACTTTTTATTGAATAAATATTTTGTTATAATTGTAGTATAAGAATCAAATCGGTCGGATCGAATCAAAACCCGGAATATGGCACATCAAAAGGCTTGTATGATGTTTTCGACCTAAATCCCACAAGGTGGTAACGACAACAAAAATATACCACCGTTTGTGCAACAAAAAACTCGGATACAACAGACAGCAACCAACGACAACCACTTAACTACATTCTTCTGATTTTGGACAGTCATATACAGAATTTAGAGGGGTTAAACATGTTTGTGATCCTTCAACCCTCCCCTGACCTGGACAATGGTATAACACAGCATAAGAAAAATCTGCTGAAAAACAGTTTGAAATGGCTTGAAGCACAAAAACAACTAACATGAAGACAAAAAACACAAAGTACCGATATAATAGTACTCGCCGTTAGGGTAGAACATTTTATATTCTGAAGAAAGGGATCGGGCTGGCGGCGCGAAAATTTATTTTCACTTTCGTACACATTCATATCCTCAACTATCCTGCATTTCATGTTGAAGAGTGTTCATTCTCATCCTGTCGTGTCACGGCTGGTAATCTACACACGCAGAACAATTGGTTCTGCAATGAAAACCGGGAGAGGATTTTCCGGTTGTGCTTGAGTGGAGTAATTGTCATCGCTTCAAAAGGTATGTACATTTCTTAATTGCAATTTTCTAATTCAACTGATCAACATATTGAAAATCGGAGAATGCTATGCTGTGGTAAATACTCTAACGAAGGGATACATGTATCATTTACTGTTGTACATGGAGTTAAACTCCTACAAAATCAGTTGCCTCACGAGAAATTGCCTAAAAAAGTGACATTTAAATTTTGAAATGGTTCTATTAACAGACCTACAAGTTCAAATTTATATTTTTTTTTTTCGGTTAATGGGTATTAATGTCGTTTTGGGCGGCGTGTACGCTGTCAGGTGTTGATAGACGTCTTAATAAATCTAAAAACTACAAATTTTCATTAACTCTTTTAGTAAAAAATATATACTGGGCTGATAGGGAAAATTTGAATTTTTACTTGTAGCAAGAAAACAAAATCGTTGGCACCATTTTTTATTTTAATTTTTCTTAAAACAAATTATAAAACCTATCTTCCCACAATTTATTTCAAAATTCTATCTCATAGTGTTTTTTTTTTTTTGCACACAAATGTGTTTTTTCATGAACAATCTAACCAAATTTAGGCAACTTTCATTGACTCAAAGCTTGGATATAAAGATATGATTTCACGTCCACTCACGCATTCACGATGTCCTCAATCAGAATCGATCCCCTCACGCATGAAATAATGAAAATTTGTAGTTTCTGGATTTATTAAGACGTCTATCAACACCTGACAGCGTACATGCCGCCCAAAACGACATTCATACCTATTGACCGAAAAAAAACTAAATTTGAACTTGTAGGTCTGTTAATAGAACCATTTCAAAATTTAAATGTCACTTTTTTAGGCAATTTCTCGTGGGGCAACTGATTTTGTAGGAGTTTAACTCCATGTACAACAGTAAATGATACATGTATCTCTTCGTTAGAGTATTTACCACAGCATAACATTCTCCGATTTTCAATATGTTGATCAGTTGAATTAGAAAATTGCAATTTAGAAATGTACATACCTTTTGAAGCGGTGACAATTACTCCATTCAAGCACAACCGGAAAATCCTCTCACGGTTTTCATTGCAGAACCAATTGTTCTGCGTGTGTAGATTACCAGCCGTGCGTGTGCAAAGTCAATTATTTCAGTTCATACCAGGCCAAGTAATTTATTTTCAAAATCCTCATTCCCTCCCTGTTTTCGAAATCAAATAGGTGTTCCCTTACTGAAAACTAATGAAAGGACGTCATCAATAGTCTGAGAAAAGTATGATCATAAACATCATTACGGTAAAAACTAGCTTTAGTTATAAATCAGGCCGTTAGTTTTTTCTCAAATGAATTCGTTCATTTTTTTCATAACTGGCCTTTTTATAGCCGACCATACGGTATGACTTTTTCACATTGTTGAAGGCTGTATGGTTGCCTATAATTGCTTGCTTCCACATCTCCTAATTTTTATATTATACAACAAGTATTACATAAAATTAACACTATCAATGTTCCATGTAAATGAGGTAAGGTCAGATGAACTCTGCCACAAAATCACGTACACCTTGTTACCATTCCATACAACAAATATATTTAACCCACTACTATCTGAGCTTTCAACTTAATAGTAGACAATGAAACGTAATAGCTACTACTAGCTTCGGTAATTTTTCTATGTTGTTTCGCTCTTATTAAAATGCTGATCTTTATTAACTCGCGTACTCTTATGTATAAGCTCAAATGAGGATAACGAAATCAGAGATCTAAGTTTTAATTAGATTGATGTTGTTTACAAGTGTTTGTAAAATACATCGATGCTGTACAAAACTTTCTTTTTGTAGATAATCTTTTACTTCATGTCAATTGTAGGCCAATTTATGTTCAATAAGTTATGTACATTACACTTGATATAAGTGTGCAAGATCGAGTGATTAGCCTGCTGTTTCTAATTCTCATTTTGTTTTCATAACTTGTAACATAAACCCTCCCCCTTTTTCACTGTTTGCAGTTGGTTTTGTTTTAATTTCTGTAGAGCAAATATATACTCAGACCTGCTAATTCAATCAATTCTGCGTTAATATTCATCAGTTTTGGAACTAAGTACTATTTGATGTGCTTCCACGTTCACCAAAAGAGAATTGGATATTTACCCAGAAAATCATGACGAACACCTTCTATCAAAAGACGGAAAAAATAACATTTTGGGAGGGCAACTCATAAATGTTAATATAAAAAAAACATCTCTAAATATCACTTGTATCGAATCTTGTGTAAAAATTCCGATTTTAAAAGGTCAAGGTCACTGTTATTTAACAGCTGAATGAAAATTGTAAGTACAAATGTCAATCTCGAACCATATCTGGCAATAAAATTATCAAATTAGTCCTAAATATAAAAACTTTAGTTATAATCCTTTGAATTATTAGAATTTATTTTGCTATAAACGCAAATATGAAGGGGTGGGTAGCTGTCTAAACGTGACTCTATGTTTTCCTTGAAATTTTAGATTTGACCTTTGACCCAAATTTAAGAAAATCGTGACACTGTAGACAACGACGACATCAATATTTCGACGAGGCTTATTCTCCTCTTTCCAATGATAAAAATATAGCCGTGTGTTATTCCGTTAACCCAAATCGATCAAATTTGTTGACTGGGCACCCTACTATCATGGACAGGCTCTTAAAAGAATGTAAGGCATGCTGTAAATTTGGAATGGACTTACCTTTTATAGCTGACAATGCGGTATGGGTTTTACTTATTGTTGAAGGCCGTACGGTGGCCTATAGTTTTTAATTTCTGTGTCATTTGGTCTCTTGAGGAGAGTTGTCTCATTGGTATCTTCTTATTTTTATATTTACTATCTTATTTTCATGATTGGTTCTTATACTGTTTCTAACGGTCATATTAAATAGAAATAGAGTTTGCAATCCAATAATTCTTCCTGAATTACTATGTTGTACTTCTGTGCTGATTTTAATCATTGTTTATTTGGTTTTTTTTTCACTCCTTATGTAAAAGTGGTAAGATGAAAAAAAAAAATTGAAAATCTGCCAGCTGGGGTAGGGGTATGTTTCTTCATTTTTTGGAGTAAGAAATAAGTGCAGGCTAGTATTCTTTATTGTAATATGTTTCCTAGTAAAAAGTATATGCATCATAAGTGTTTGAAGTTTATTATGTCTTTGTTAACCATGGCGTCTTAAAGATTTGCATAATAGCATGACCATCATCGGCTATCTTTTTCAACAGAAATTATACAAGAAATTCTGTTTGGTAAACGGTTTTATTCATTAATCAGGCCGCAATATTGAAGCCACTTATTAATGTCGATAACTGATTTTTCTTAAATATTTTGTTTGTAATGTTACAACACAGTGTAATAAATATTGATTGCTTTGTAATAAGATTAGAAATATTCTATCAATTTGATTTGGAAACCAAGCATTATATTTTATATTATATGTATCTGTCGATTTTCACAGGTACAACCTGCTTCATACTATTTTTTAAATCTTATACGAAAATGATATGATTGGTAACAACCTTCTAAATAATAGATATTTGACCAATAACCATATTCTAAAACGGCGAATTCTCGTCACTAGAAGTGAATTTTGAACAGATATATCATGTTAAGGTTAATACCAGTCGAGAGAATGTTAAATTTCGCGAGCCGTAAGGCGAGGGAAATTCATTCTCAAGACTGGTATTTTTCGCAGTTTAATTACACCGAATGTTAACGTTCAAAAACGCATTGATGATCGTGACGTTACAAGCGTCCAGTCGGATAGAGTATTTTTTGGCAAATACCATGGCAGAGAGGGTAAAAAAGGCATATCCTTTTGCATATACCCCAGCGGCATTAAAAAATGAACGATATTCATTTGATAACAGTAAATTGGTGAAAAATACACTGGATATCAACCAATCAAAACCCCGGATTCTTACATAAGATGTAATTAGGGTTATAAGTAATAAGAAATACTTCATGGGGAAGTTGTTATCATGTTCCGACTTCTATACTCGCTTTTGTTTCTATCTTTGAATGACGTTTTCAAAAGGAAACTTGACGTCGTCGTAGCTTTCCACAGTTCCATTTCCACCGCTCGAACTATTGACAACATAGATGAAATTGATAAAAAATTGGAACTGTTATGTTATAGTATTCTATCAGTTCCTGGAAGTATTGTTTTTGGGGTTATCGAACGGTTATGCTCTAACTCCAAATAAGATTGCTTTCGATTCGATCCAAATTCTGACGTTCTGTTGCAGTTCATTAAGGTTAAGAGTTCTATGTTTAATCCTAAAATGATTCTTATCGGAGATGCTTCCGTTCTACAGTCCAGTTTACTTTCATTTATCAGAATTGTCTTCTGACGGTTTCTATTGTGAATTATCAGTTTTGGCGCAGTTTGTATGTTTCCAAGGGAAATACTGGAATTCTTCTGTGTTTTCTATGTTTTGTTTGTGTGTTCTCTTTGTTTCATCGTATGGAGATATGCAATACCTTTGTGCATTTCTATTGGTTAGTTTGGTCTTATGGGGGAACTTGTTAAGCCTATTGGAGAAAACGGGGGAGGGGGGATTAAAATAAGACTCAAGCATCAGTAAGAAATATAAAAGATAGCAAAGCGAATAACTGGTGGATCCCCAAACAAATTGAAAATTTTGGCAAGGGCCTGGAACAACATAAATATGGAATCGTCAAGGGATAATGAGACAAAAGGAAAGAAAGATCGAAAAACAAAAGGTAGGCATCTCAGACCAATCTTGAGTTTTTTGCTCTTTTGCATTTTCATTTCTTTTAGTACTGTTTAATCAGAAATGGTGTTCTTAGACCTTTGTATTTGAATCGTCAGTTGAACAACAGAAGATCTTTTGTAAGTTTTAAAATTAAATGAAGGCAAATAAATTGAATTGACATTTTGGGCAATGTTGGCTATTACAGTAGCCTTAACACATACAAGATCACTATTTTCCCGTTTAACGAGACAACCTGATCCAAATTAGAATGGGCCTTTTGGGGTATTAAATTTAAAAATTTATAAAATATGTGTAGCATACTTTATAAAGATATTGAATGGAAAATTAAGCAGCAATATAAGTTTTCACTAAGTAGGATTATACATGTAAGTTGTACCTGTATGTGTGATTTAAACATAATAAAGGTAAAGCTTCTTAATAATAATAAAAACGTATAAGCAAAGGGAATTTTGAACAATAATGGATCTAAATTCATTATCAGACATTTCTTTTTTTTTCATCTACATACAAAAACATATCTTAGGCATGTCTATTTGTATTTTGAATATGACTTTTTAACGAATTTTGTTATTTCATATTGCACAATTATACTACGGTTGCGCTTCCTATTTTCAAACTAAAAAAAAGAGGAAAATTTTCAAAGTTAACAATGTTTATTTGTACACGAACAGAAGGTAAACACTTCAATAATTCAACTATAAAGGGACAAATTGTTGGTGAGATTTCGAAATCTCAAATGGCTCTCATTGTATATTTTTGTAGGGGAATGTATAATCCTATTTAAATGGCTGTCATCGGCAATGTGGCCGCTATTAGTCTTAGAAAAGTACTAACAATTTGCTAGATGTGCTTCATATCATTTGCAGCTGATACTTACTAATACATTTAAATGTTTTTCTCCCTCTCATATTTTGTAAAAATTGTTTATTGTATTGTCCATCTTTGATGATGATTTAAATTGTTCAAATACGACTATAGCGAACAAGGGAAGTTATGATTTCGTTATGAAACAAGTTGCTTTATTTAAAAAAAAAAGAAAAGCAATACGTGAACCTAAGACCGCTGACTGGTCACCAAAAGATTGTTGCTGAATTTTTGTTTGCTTTTGAATTGAAATACTTTACTGTGAATAGAAGAAGATAATGATGAAGTTAAACTACCTTTACTAAATATATGTAATAGGGTGTACATTCTTGCACAAGTCAGTTGAAAGCAATGTTGGATAGTTGTGAATAGAAAAGTGTGTAAACAGCTACTATTTGAATATACATTTTAAAGCTCGACTATTTTGATTTATTACTTGGGATTGTACATCATTTTTTCATAATCCTATTGCAAATCCCAGTTTCTACAAACCGGATGTATAAAACTAATTTCACAAACCAATCGCAATATAAATTTAAGCACTCAGTTTGCTTTATAATCTGGATGCATTTATTTTATCTACCAAAAAATATTTTGTTTCCTGCATGTATGCCTTAATATTCCCAACTCGTTATTGAAGCTGTCTGTACTCATGGTAGATGTTGTATAGATACATTTAAAGTCCATTTTCCATGTGAAGTGAAACTCTGTGGCATGCAATTTATTAGAAGGTTTAGATTTAGCACCACACATAATTGTTTTGTCCAGATTTTTATTATAAAAAGTGGTAAATTTAGAAAATGTTAGTATTGTCGCCTATGGCAGAATAAATAGTACCATTTTCCCTATGCTGAATCTAGCAAGGGAAATCAAAATCAATCAGATTTCAGTTATATTACACCATTTTGAAGCTTTTGATTAATACATTTGATTTTCATCAGCAAGAATAGAAATTTTTCACTGGGACCAATATTGTGTTGAGAAAAGTGCTTAGTCATCATAATAAGTCAAATTGATGGGTACTGATATAAAACTTTACTGTAGGATTTCAATAATAACTATATTGTATAAGATGCACCTAACTCTAGTTCTTTTGTATTTGTTTTCACCTTTCGCAATGATTAATTCAATTGGAAACACCAGAATTCAAGTTGCGACAAATATTTTTAACTGAAATATTTGACTTTTTTGCTGTGTAATTCCCTAAATGTATCCCTTGGGTTTTTCTCAAGACATAATCTATTAAATTGGGAAATTATCTGGTTAAGTGTGTACTGTTTATGGAGTAAGGCAATATTTGGTCATAATAGAAGCATTTTCAGTATAAAAATTGTTCAGCTAAGAAAACAAGAGGCCCAATTGAAGGTAAATTTAGGTAGATTTTATATTCTCCAGTGTAAAGAATTGATCACATTCTTGGCAATTCATGCAGCAAATGTTTGAATAGTGCTTCATTTTGTAGTTTCTATCTTTTATTATATCAGGCATATATAATTTTTCATTTTCTACTGTTTGAAAGTACTTTTGTTGGAAATGAATACTCCCAAGGGACATAATTCAGCGTTTTCATAGACTGATACAGGCAAGAAAGGCAACTTTACAGCTGAATATTTTGCATATTTAATGTTATAAGTGTCTAATATCTTTGTTTTTATCATCCCAAGACAGAATAATGGATTTTATAACAAGTTCAGAAATTTTGAACCACAATATGGCATATACTAAAGCATGGAATGGAGATTAGAATGAAAAATCTTGAATTTGTGCTCATGTTGTAAATTTTGGATAAATTGAATGGAACTGTCATTTTTACCTGTTTGAATGGTACTATTTATTATTCTTTTTAAATAAGATAAGATATGATTGGATACAGGTAGTTTATTAAGCTTTATCTGAAAGAAGTACAGAAAGAGGTAAACCAGCATATAGGGGTGGGGACATGAAATGATCCATGTTTCTTTAAGTTATGGGGACATACAAGAATTTAGTATAGCAAAGGTTTTCACAATAACCCAGTATTGCATTAATGGTGTCATAAGAATTCTTTATCTCTCTATGTCACAGTATACTGAATCTAGCAAGGGAAATCAAAATCAATCAGACTTCAGTTATATTACACTATTTTGAAGCTTTTGATTAATACATTTGATTTTTATCAGCAAGAATAGAAATTTATCACTGGGACCAATATTGTGTTGAGAAAAGTGCTTAGTCATCATAATAAGTCAAATTGATGGGTACTGATATAAAACTTCATTGTAGGATTTCAATATTAACTATATTGTATAAGATGCACCTAACTCTAGTTCTTTTGTATTTGTTTTCACCTTTCGCAATGATTAATTCAATTGGAAACACCAGAATTCAAGTTGCGACAAATATTTTTAACTGAAATATTTGACTTTTTTGCTGTGTAATTCCCTAAATGTATCCCTTGGGTTTTTCTCAAGACATAATCTATTAAATTGGGAAATTATCTGGTTAAGTGTGTACTGTTTATGGAGTAAGGCAATATTTGGTCATAATAGAAGCATTTTCAGTATAAAAATTGTTCAGCTAAGAAAACAAGAGGCCCAATTGAAGGTAAATTTAGGTAGATTTTATATTCTCCAGTGTAAAGAATTGATCACATTCTTGGCAATTCATGCAGCAAATGTTTGAATAGTGCTTCATTTTGTAGTTTCTATCTTTTATTATATCAGGCATATATAATTTTTCATTTTCTACTGTTTGAAAGGACTTTTGTTGGAAATGAATACTCCCAAGGGACATAATTCAGCGTTTTCATAGACTGATACAGGCAAGAAAGGCAACTTTACAGCTGAATATTTTGCATATTTAATGTTATAAGTGTCTAATATCTTTGTTTTTATCATCCCAAGACAGAATAATGGATTTTATAACAAGTTCAGAAATTTTGAACCACAATATGGCATATACTAAAGCATGGAATGGAGATTAGAATGAAAAATCTTGAATTTGTGCTCATGTTGTAAATTTTGGATAAATTGAATGGAACTGTCATTTTTACCTGTTTGAATGGTACTATTTATTATTCTTTTTAAATAAGATAAGATATGATTGGATACAGGTAGTTTATTAAGCTTTATCTGAAAGAAGTACAGAAAGAGGTAAACCAGCATATAGGGGTGGGGACATGAAATGATCCATGTTTCTTTAAGTAATGGGGACATACAAGAATTTAGTATAGCAAAGGTTTTCACAATAACCCAGTATTGCATTAATGGTGTCATAAGAATTCTTTATCTCTCTATGTCACAGTATACTGAATCTAGCAAGGGAAATCAAAATCAATCAGACTTCAGTTATATTACACTATTTTGAAGCTTTTGATTAATACATTTGATTTTTATCAGCAAGAATAGAAATTTATCACTGGGACCAATATTGTGTTGAGAAAAGTGCTTAGTCATCATAATAAGTCAAATTGATGGGTACTGATATAAAACTTCATTGTAGGATTTCAATATTAACTATATTGTATAAGATGCACCTAACTCTAGTTCTTTTGTATTTGTTTTCACCTTTCGCAATGATTAATTCAATTGGAAACACCAGAATTCAAGTTGCGACAAATATTTTTAACTGAAATATTTGACTTTTTTGCTGTGTAATTCCCTAAATGTATCCCTTGGGTTTTTCTCAAGACATAATCTATTAAATTGGGAAATTATCTGGTTAAGTGTGTTCTGTTTATGGAGTAAGGCAATATTTGGTCATAATAGAAGCATTTTCAGTGTAAAAATTGTTCAGCTAAGAAAACAAGAGGCCTAATTGAAGGTAAATTTAGGTAGATTTTATATTCTCCAGTGTAAAGAATTGATCACATTCTTGGCAATTCATGCAGCAAATGTTTGAATAGTGCTTCATTTTGTAGTTTCTATCTTTTATTATATCAGGCATATATAATTTTTCATTTTCTACTGTTTGAAAAGACTTTTGTTGGAAATGAATACTCCCAAGGGACATAATTCAGCTTTTTCATAGACTGATACAGGCAAGAAAGGCAACTTTACAGCTGAATATTTTGCATATTTAATGTTATAAGTGTCTAATATCTTTGTTTTTATCATCCCAAGACAGAATAATGGATTGTATAACAAGTTCAGAAATTTTGAACCACAATATGGCATATACTAAAGCATGGAATGGAGATTAGTATGAAAAATCTTGAATTTGTGCTCATGTTGTAAATTTTGGATAAATTGAATGGAACTGTCATTTTTACCTGTTTGAATGGTACTGTTTATTATTCTTTTTAAATAAGATAAGATATGATTGGATACAGGTAGTTTATTAAGCTTTATCTGAAAGAAGTACAGAAAGAGGTAAACTAGCATATAGGGGTGGGGACATGAAATGATCCATGTTTCTTTAAGTAATGGGGACATACAAGAATTTAGTATAGCAAAGGTTTTCACAATAACCCAGTATTGCATTAATGGTGTCATAAGAATTCTTTATCTCTCTATGTCACAGTATACTGAATCTAGCAAGGGAAATCAAAATCAATCAGACTTCAGTTATATTACACTATTTTGAAGCTTTTGATTAATACATTTGATTTTTATCAGCAAGAATAGAAATTTATCACTGGGACCAATACTGTGTTGAGAAAAGTGCTTAATCATCATAATAAGTCAAATTGATGGGTACTGATATAAAACTTCATTGTAGGATTTCAATATTAACTATATTGTATAAGATGCACCTAACTCTAGTTCTTTTGTATTTGTTTTCACCTTTCGCAATGATTAATTCAATTGGAAACACCAGAATTCAAGTTGCGACAAATATTTTTAACTGAAATATTTGACTTTTTTGCTGTGTAATTCCCTAAATGTATCCCTTGGGTTTTTCTCAAGACATAATCTATTAAATTGGGAAATTATCTGGTTAAGTGTGTACTGTTTATGGAGTAAGGCAATATTTGGTCATAATAGAAGCATTTTCAGTATAAAAATTGTTCAGCTAAGAAAAAAAGAGGCCCAATTGAAGGTAAATTTAGGTAGATTTTATATTCTCCAGTGTAAAGAATTGATCACATTCTTGGCAATTCATGCAGCAAATGTTTGAATAGTGCTTCATTTTGTAGTTTCTATCTTTTATTATATCAGGCATATATAATTTTTCATTTTCTACTGTTTGAAAAGACTTTTGTTGGAAATGAATACTCCCAAGGGACATAATTCAGCTTTTTCATAGACTGATACAGGCAAGAAAGGCAACTTTACAGCTGAATATTTTGCATATTTAATGTTATAAGTGTCTAATATCTTTGTTTTTATCATCCCAAGACAGAATAATGGATTTTATAACAAGTTCAGAAATTTTGAACCACAATATGGCATATACTAAAGCATGGAATGGAGATTAGTATGAAAAATCTTGAATTTGTGCTCATGTTGTAAATTTTGGATAAATTGAATGGAACTGTCATTTTTACCTGTTTGAATGGTACTGTTTATTATTCTTTTTAAATAAGATAAGATATGATTGGATACAGGTAGTTTATTAAGCTTTATCTGAAAGAAGTACAGAAAGAGGTAAACCAGCATATAGGGGTGGGGACATGAAATGATCCATGTTTCTTTAAGTAATGGGGACATACAAGAATTTAGTATGGCAAAGGTTTTCCCAATAACCCAGTATTGCATTAATGGTGTCATAAGAATTCTTTATCTCTTTATGTCACAGTATACTGAATCTATAGAGCAAGGGAAATCAAAATCAATCAGATTTCAGTTATATTACACTATATTGAAGCTTTTGATTAATACATTTGATTTTTATCAGCAAGAATAGAAATTTTTCACTGGGACCAATACTGTGTTGAGAAAAGTGCTGAGTCATCATAATAAGTCAAATTGATGGGTACTGATATAAAACTTCATTGCAGGATTTCAATATTAACTATATTGTATATGATGCACCTATCTCTAGTTCTTTTGTATTTGTTTTCACCTTTCGCAATGATTAATTCAATTGGAAACACCAGAATTCAAGTTGCGCAAATATTTTTAACTGAAATATTTGACTTTTTTGCTGTGTAATTCCCTGAATGTATCCCTTGGGTATTTCTCAAGACATAATCTATTAAATTGGGAAATTATCTGGTTAAGTGTGTACTGTTTATGGAGTAAGGCAATATTTGGTCATAATAGAAGCATTTTCAGTATAAAAATTGTTCAGCTAAGAAAAAAAGAGGCCGAATTGAAGGTAAATTTAGGTAGATTTTATATTCTCCAGTGTAAAGAATTGATCACATTTTTGGCAATTCATGCAGCAAATGTTTGAATAGTGCTTCATTTTGTAGTTTCTATTTTTTATTATATCAGGCATATATAATTTTTCATTTTCTACTGTTTGAAAGGACTTTTGTTGGAAATGAATACTCCCAAGGGACACAATTCAGCGTTTTCATAGACTGATACAGGCAAGAAAGGCAACTTTACAGCTGAATATTTTGCATATTTAATGTTATAAGTGTCTAATATCTTTGTTTTTATCATCCCAAGACAGAATAATGGATTTTATAACAAGTTCAGAAATTTTGAACCACAATATGGCATATACTAAACCATGGAATGGAGATTAGAATGAAAAATCTTGAATTTGTGCTTATGTTGTAAATTTTGGATAAATTGAATGGAACTGTCATTTTTACCTGTTTGAATGGTACTATTTATTATTCTTTTTGAATAAGATAATATATGATTGGATACAGGTAGTTTATTAAGCTTTATCTGAAAGAAGTACAGAAAGAGGTAAACCAGCATATAGGGGTGGGGACATGAAATGATCCATGTTTCTTTTAAGTAATGGGGACATACAAGAATTTAGTATAGCAAAGGTTTTCCCAATAACCCAGTATTGCATTAATGGTGTCATAAGAATTCTTTATCTCTTTATGTCACAGTATACTGAATCTAGCAAGGGAAATCAAAATCAATCAGATTTCAGTTATATTACACTATTTTGAAGCTTTTGATTAATACATTTGATTTTTATCAGCAAGAATAGAAATTTTTCACTGGGACCAATACTGTGTTGAGAAAAGTGCTGAGTCATCATAATAAGTCAAATTGATGGGTACTGATATAAAACTTCATTGCAGGATTTCAATATTAACTATATTGTATAAGATGCACCTATCTCTAGTTCTTTTGTATTTGTTTTCACCTTTCGCAATGATTAATTCAATTGGAAACACCAGAATTCAAGTTGCGCAAATATTTTTAACTGAAATATTTGACTTTTTTGCTGTGTAATTCCCTGAATGTATCCCTTGGGTATTTCTCAAGACATAATCTATTAAATTGGGAAATTATCTGGTTAAGTGTGTACTGTTTATGGAGTAAGGCAATATTTGGTCATAATAGAAGCATTTTCAGTATAAAAATTGTTCAGCTAAGAAAAAAAGAGGCCCAATTGAAGGTAAATTTAGGTAGATTTTATATTCTCCAGTGTAAAGAATTGATCACATTTTTGGCAATTCATGCAGCAAATGTTTGAATAGTGCTTCATTTTGTAGTTTCTATTTTTTATTATATCAGGCATATATAATTTTTCATTTTCTACTGTTTGAAAGGACTTTTGTTGGAAATGAATACTCCCAAGGGACACAATTCAGCGTTTTCATAGACTGATACAGGCAAGAAAGGCAACTTTACAGCTGAATATTTTGCATATTTAATGTTATAAGTGTCTAATATCTTTGTTTTTATCATCCCAAGACAGAATAATGGATTTTATAACAAGTTCAGAAATTTTGAACCACAATATGGCATATACTAAAGCATGGAATGGAGATTAGAATGAAAAATCTTGAATTTGTGCTTATGTTGTAAATTTTGGATAAATTGAATGGAACTGTCATTTTTACCTGTTTGAATGGTACTATTTATTATTCTTTTTGAATAAGATAAGATATGATTGGATACAGGTAGTTTATTAAGCTTTATCTGAAAGAAGTACAGAAAGAGGTAAACCAGCATATAGGGGTGGGGACATGAAATGATCCATGTTTCTTTTAAGTAATGGGGACATACAAGAATTTAGTATAGCAAAGGTTTTCCCAATAACCCAGTATTGCATTAATGGTGTCATAAGAATTCTTTATCTCTTTATGTCACAGTATACTGAATCTAGCAAGGGAAATCAAAATCAATCAGATTTCAGTTATATTACACTATTTTGAAGCTTTTGATTAATACATTTGATTTTTATCAGCAAGAATAGAAATTTTTCACTGGGACCAATACTGTGTTGAGAAAATTGCTGAGTCATCATAATAAGTCAAATTGATGGGTACTGATATAAAACTTCATTGCAGGATTTCAATATTAATTATATTGTATATGATGCACCTATCTCTAGTTCTTTTGTATTTGTTTTCACCTTTCGCAATGATTAATTCAATTGGAAACACCAGAATTCAAGTTGCGACAAATATTTTTAACTGAAATATTTGACTTTTTTGCTGTGTAATTCCCTAAATGTATCCCTTGGGTATTTCTCAAGACATAATCTATTAAATTGGGAAATTATCTGGTTAAGTGTGTACTGTTTATGGAGTAAGGCAATATTTGGTCATAATAGAAGCATTTTCAGTATAAAAATTGTTCAGCTAAGAAAAAAAGAGGCCCAATTGAAGGTAAATTTAGGTAGATTTTATATTCTCCAGTGTAAAGAATTGATCACATTTTTGGCAATTCATGCAGCAAATGTTTGAATAGTGCTTCATTTTGTAGTTTCTATTTTTTATTATATCAGGCATATATAATTTTTCATTTTCTACTGTTTGAAAAGACTTTTGTTGGAAATGAATACTCCCAAGGGACACAATTCAGCGTTTTCATAGACTGATACAGGCAAGAAAGGCAACTTTACAGCTGAATATTTTGCATATTTAATGTTATAAGTGTCTAATATCTTTGTTTTTATCATCCCAAAACAGAATAATGGATTTTATAACAAGTTCAGAAATTTTGAACCACAATATGGCATATACTAAAGCATGGAATGGAGATTAGAATGAAAAATCTTGAATTTGTGCTTATGTTGTAAATTTTGGATAAATTGAATGGAACTGTCATTTTTACCTCTTTGAATGGTACTATTTATTATTCTTTTTAAATAAGATAAGATATGATTGGATACAGGTAGTTTATTAAGCTTTATCTGAAAGAAGTACAGAAAGAGGTAAACCAGCATATAGGGGTGGGGACATGAAATGATCCATGTTTCTTTAAGTAATGGGGACATACAAGAATTTAGTATAGCAAAGGTTTTCACAATAACCCAGTATTGCATTAATGGTGTCATAAGAATTCTTTATCTCTCTATGTCACAGTATACTGAATCTAGCAAGGGAAATCAAAATCAATCAGACTTCAGTTATATTACACTATTTTGAAGCTTTTGATTAATACATTTGATTTTTATCAACAAAAATAGAAATTTATCACTGGGACCAATACTGTGTTGAGAAAAGTGCTTAGTCATCATAATAAGTCAAATTGATGGGTACTGATATAAAACTTCCTTGTACGATTTCAATATTAACTAAATTGTATAAGATGCACCTAACTCTAGTTCTTTTGTATTTGTTTTCACCTTTCGCAATGATTAATTCAATTGGAAACACCAGAATTCAAGTTGCGACAAATATTTTTAACTGAAATATTTGACTTTTTTGCTGTGTAATTCCCTAAATGTATCCCTTGGGTTTTTCTCAAGACATAATCTATTAAATTGGGAAATTATCTGGTTAAGTGTGTACTGTTTATGGAGTAAGGCAATATTTGGTCATAATAGAAGCATTTTCAGTATAAAAATTGTTCAGCTAAGAAAAAAAGAGGCCCAATTGAAGGTAAATTTAGGTAGATTTTATATTCTCCAGTGTAAAGAATTGATCACATTCTTGGCAATTCATGCAGCAAATGTTTGAATAGTGCTTCATTTTGTAGTTTCTATCTTTTATTATATCAAGCATATATAATTTTTCATTTTCTACTGTTTGAAAGGACTTTTGTTGGAAATGAATACTCCCAAGGGACATAATTCAGCTTTTTCATAGACTGATACAGGCAAGAAAGGCAACTTTACAGCTGAATATTTTGCATATTTAATGTTATAAGTGTCTAATATCTTTGTTTTTATCATCCCAAGACAGAATAATGGATTTTATAACAAGTTCAGAAATTTTGAACCACAATATGGCATATACTAAAGCATGGAATGGAGATTAGTATGAAAAATCTTGAATTTGTGCTCATGTTGTAAATTTTGGATAAATTGAATGGAACTGTCATTTTTACCTGACTGAATGGTACTGTTTATTATTCTTTTTAAATAAAATAAGATAAGATATGATTGGATACAGGTAGTTTATTAAGCTTTATCTGAAAGAAGTACAGAAAGAGGTAAACCAGCATATAGGGGTGGGGACATGAAATGATCCATGTTTCTTTAAGTAATGGGGACATACAAGAATTTAGTATAGCAAAGGTTTTCCCAATAACCCAGTATTGCATTAATGGTGTCATAAGAATTCTTTATCTCTTTATGTCACAGTATACTGAATCTAGCAAGGGAAATCAAAATCAATCAGATTTCAGTTATATTACACTATTTTGAAGCTTTTGATTAATACATTTGATTTTTATCAGCAAGAATAGAAATTTATCACTGGGACCAATACTGTGTTGAGAAAAGTGCTGAGTCATCATAATAAGTCAAATTGATGGGTACTGATATAAAACTTCATTGCAGGATTTCAATATTAACTATATTGTATATGATGCACCTATCTCTAGTTCTTTTGTATTTGTTTTCACCTTTCGCAATGATTAATTCAATTGGAAACACCAGAATTCAAGTTGCGACAAATATTTTTAACTGAAATATTTGACTTTTTTGCTGTGTAATTCCCTAAATGTATCCCTTGGGTATTTCTCAAGACATAATCTATTAAATTGGGAAATTATCTGGTTAAGTGTGTACTGTTTATGGAGTAAGGCAATATTTGGTCATAATAGAAGCATTTTCAGTATAAAAATTGTTCAGCTAAGAAAAAAAGAGGCCCAATTGAAGGTAAATTTAGGTAGATTTTATATTCTCCAGTGTAAAGAATTGATCACATTCTTGGCAATTCATGCAGCAAATGTTTGAATAGTGCTTCATTTTGTAGTTTCTATCTTTTATTATATCAAGCATATATAATTTTTCATTTTCTACTGTTTGAAAAGACTTTTGTTGGAAATGAATACTCCCAAGGGACATAATTCAGCTTTTTCATAGACTGATACAGGCAAGAAAGGCAACTTTACAGCTGAATATTTTGCATATTTAATGTTATAAGTGTCTAATATCTTTGTTTTTATCATCCCAAGACAGAATAATGGATTTTATAACAAGTTCAGAAATTTTGAATCACAATATGGCATATACTAAAGCATGGAATGGAGATTAGTATGAAAAATCTTGAATTTGTGCTTATGTTGTAAATTTTGGATAAATTGAATGGAACTGTCATTTTTTAACTGTTTGAATGGTACTTTTTATTATTCTTTTTAAATAAGATAAGATATGATTGGATACAGGTAGTTTATTAAGCTTTATCTGAAAGAAGTACAGAAAGAGGTAAACCAGCATATAGGGGTGGGGACATGAAATGATCCATGTTTCTTTAAGGAATGGGGACATACAAGAATTTAGTATAGCAAAGGTTTTCACAATAACCCAGTATTGCATTAATGGTGTCATAAGAATTCTTTATCTCTTTATGTCACAGTATACTGAATCTAGCAAGGGAAATCAAAATCAATCAGACTTCAGTTATATTACACTATTTTGAAGCTTTTGATTAATACATTTGATTTTTATCAGCAAGAATAGAAATTTTTCACTGGGACCAATACTGTGTTGAGAAAAGTGCTGAGTCATCATAATAAGTCAAATTGATGGGTACTGATATAAAACTTCATTGTAGGATTTCAATATTAACTATATTGTATATGATGCACCTATCTCTAGTTCTTTTGTATTTGTTTTCACCTTTCGCAATGATTAATTCAATTGGAAACACCAGAATTCAAGTTGCGACAAATATTTTTAACTGAAATATTTGACTTTTTTGCTGTGTAATTCCCTAAATGTATCCCTTGGGTATTTCTCAAGACATAATCTATTAAATTGGGAAATTATCTGGTTAAGTGTGTACTGTTTATGGAGTAAGGCAATATTTGGTCATAATAGAAGCATTTTCAGTATAAAAATTGTTCAGCTAAGAAAAAAAGAGGCCCAATTGAAGGTAAATTTAGGTAGATTTTATATTCTCCAGTGTAAAGAATTGATCACATTCTTGGCAATTCATGCAGCAAATGTTTGAATAGTGCTTCATTTTGTAGTTTCTATCTTTTATTATATCAAGCATATATAATTTTTCATTTTCTACTGTTTGAAAGGACTTTTGTTGGAAATGAATACTCCCAAGGACACAATTCAGCGTTTTCATAGACTGATACAGGCAAGAAAGGCAACTTTACAGCTGAATATTTTGCATATTTAATGTTATAAGTGTCTAATATCTTTGTTTTTATCATCCCAAGACAGAATAATGGATTTTATAACAAGTTCAGAAATTTTGAACCACAATATGGCATATACTAAAGCATGGAATGGAGATTAGAATGAAAAATCTTGAATTTGTGCTTATGTTGTAAATTTTGGATAAATTGAATGGAACTGTCATTTTTAACTGTTTGAATGGTACTATTTATTATTCTTTTTAAATAAGATAAGATATGATTGGATACAGGTAGTTTATTAAGCTTTATCTGAAAGAAGTACAGAAAGAGGTAAACCAGCATATAGGGGTGGGGACATGAAATGATCCATGTTTCTTTAAGTAATGGGGACATACAAGAATTAAGTATAGCAAAGGTTTTCCCAATAACCCAGTATTGCATTAATGGTGTCATAAGAATTCTTTATCTCTTTATGTCACAGTATACTGAATCTAGCAAGGGACATCAAAATCAATCAGACTTCAGTTATATTACACTATTTTGAAGCTTTTGATTAATACATTTGATTTTTATCAGCAAGAATAGAAATTTTTCACTGGGACCAATACTGTGTTGAGAAAAGTGCTGAGTCATCATAATAAGTCAAATTGATGGGTACTGATATAAAACTTCATTGCAGGATTTCAATATTAACTATATTGTATATGATGCACCTATCTCTAGTTCTTTTGTATTTGTTTTCACCTTTCGCAATGATTAATTCAATTGGAAACACCAGAATTCAAGTTGCGACAAATATTTTTAACTGAAATATTTGACTTTTTTGCTGTGTAATTCCCTAAATGTATCCCTTGGGTATTGCTCAAGACATAATCTATTAAATTGGGAAATTATCTGGTTAAGTGTGTACTGTTTATGGAGTAAGGCAATATTTGGTCATAATAGAAGCATTTTCAGTATAAAAATTGTTCAGCTAAGAAAAAAAGAGGCCCAATTGAAGGTAAATTTAGGTAGATTTTATATTCTCCAGTGTAAAGAATTGATCACATTCTTGGCAATTCATGCAGCAAATGTTTGAATAGTGCTTCATTTTGTAGTTTCTATCTTTTATTATATCAAGCATATATAATTTTTCATTTTCTACTGTTTGAAAAGACTTTTGTTGGAAATGAATACTCCCAAGGGACATAATTCAGCTTTTTCATAGACTGATACAGACAAGAAAGGCAACTTTACAGCTGAATATTTTGCATATTTAATGTTATAAGTGTCTAATATCTTTGTTTTTATCATCCCAAGACAGAATAATGGATTTTATAACAAGTTCAGAAATTTTGAATCACAATATGGCATATACTAAAGCATGGAATGGAGATTAGAATGAAAAATCTTGAATTTGTGCTTATGTTGTAAATTTTGGATAAATTGAATGGAACTGTCATTTTTAACTGTTTGAATGGTACTATTTATTATTCTTTTTAAATAAGATAAGATATGATTGGATACAGGTAGTTTATTAAGCTTTATCTGAAAGAAGTACAGAAAGAGGTAAACCAGCATATATTGGTGGGGACATGAAATGATCCATGTTTCTTTAAGTAATGGGGACATACAAGAATTTAGTATAGCAAAGGTTTTCCCAATAACCCAGTATTGCATTAATGGTGTCATAAGAATTCTTTATCTCTTTATGTCACAGTATACTGAATCTAGCAAGGGAAATCAAAATCAATCAGACTTCAGTTATATTACACTATTTTGAAGCTTTTGATTAATACATTTGATTTTTATCAGCAAGAATAGAAATTTTTCACTGGGACCAATACTGTGTTGAGAAAAGTGCTGAGTCATCATAATAAGTCAAATTGATGGGTACTGATATAAAACTTCATTGCAGGATTTCAATATTAACTATATTGTATATGATGCACCTATCTCTAGTTCTTTTGTATTTGTTTTCACCTTTCGCAATGATTAATTCAATTGGAAACACCAGAATTCAAGTTGCGACAAATATTTTTAACTGAAATATTTGACTTTTTTGCTGTGTAATTCCCTAGATGTATCCCTTGGGTATTTCTCAAGACATAATCTATTAAATTGGGAAATTATCTGGTTAAGTGTGTACTGTTTATGGAGTAAGGCAATATTTGGTCATAATAGAAGCATTTTCAGTATAAAAATTGTTCAGCTAAGAAAAAAAGAGGCCCAATTGAAGGTAAATTTAGGTAGATTTTATATTCTCCAGTGTAAAGAATTGATCACATTCTTGGCAATTCATGCAGCAAATGTTTGAATAGTGCTTCATTTTGTAGTTTCTATCTTTTATTATATCAAGCATATATAATTTTTCATTTTCTACTGTTTGAAAAGACTTTTGTTGGAAATGAATACTCCCAAGGGACATAATTCAGCTTTTTCATAGACTGATACAGGCAAGAAAGGCAACTTTACAGCTGAATATTTTGCATATTTAATGTTATAAGTGTCTAATATCTTTGTTTTTATCATCCCAAGACAGAATAATGGATTTTATAACAAGTTCAGAAATTTTGAATCACAATATGGCATATACTAAAGCATGGAATGGAGATTAGCATGAAAAATCTTGAATTTGTGCTTATGTTGTAAATTTTGGATAAATTGAATGGAACTGTCATTTTTAACTGTTTGAATGGTACTGTTTATTATTCTTTTTAAATAAGATAAGATATGATTGGATACAGGTAGTTTATTAAGCTTTATCTGAAAGAAGTACAGAAAGAGGTAAACCAGCATATAGGGGTGGGGACATGAAATGATCCATGTTTCTTTAAGGAATGGGGACATACAAGAATTTAGTATAGCAAAGGTTTTCACAATAACCCAGTATTGCATTAATGGTGTCATAAGAATTCTTTATCTCTTTATGTCACAGTATACTGAATCTAGCAAGGGAAATCAAAATCAATCAGACTTCAGTTATATTACACTATTTTGAAGCTTTTGATTAATACATTTGATTTTTATCAGCAAGAATAGAAATTTTTCACTGGGACCAATACTGTGTTGAGAAAAGTGCTGAGTCATCATAATAAGTCAAATTGATGGGTACTGATATAAAACTTCATTGCAGGATTTCAATATTAACTATATTGTATATGATGCACCTATCTCTAGTTCTTTTGTATTTGTTTTCACCTTTCACAATGATTAATTCAATTGGAAACACCAGAATTCAAGTTGCGCAAATATTTTTAACTGAAATATTTGACTTTTTTGCTGTGTAATTCCCTAAATGTATCCCTTGGGTATTTCTCAAGACATAATCTATTAAATTGGGAAATTATCTGGTTAAGTGTGTACTGTTTATGGAGTAAGGCAATATTTGGTCATAATAGAAGCATTTTCAGTATAAAAATTGTTCAGCTAAGAAAAAAAGAGGCCCAATTGAAGGTAAATTTAGGTAGATTTTATATTCTGCAGTGTAAAGAATTGATCACATTTTTGGCAATTCATGCAGCAAATGTTTGAATAGTGCTTCATTTTGTAGTTTCTATTTTTTATTATATCAGGCATATATAATTTTTCATTTTCTACTGTTTGAAAGGACTTTTGTTGGAAATGAATACTCCGAAGGGACACAATTCAGCGTTTTCATAGACTGATACAGGCAAGAAAGGCAACTTTACAGCTGAATATTTTGCATATTTAATGTTATAAGTGTCTAATATCTTTGTTTTCATCATCCCAAGACAGAATAATGGATTTTATAACAAGTTCAGAAATTTTGAACCACAATATGGCATATACTAAAGCATGGAATGGAGATTAGAATGAAAAATCTTGAATTTGTGCTTATGTTGTAAATTTTGGATAAATTGAATGGAACTGTCATTTTTAACTGTTTGAATGGTACTATTTATTATTCTTTTTAAATAAGATAAGATATGATTGGATACAGGTAGTTTATTAAGCTTTATCTGAAAGAAGTACAGAAAGAGGTAAACCAGCATATAGGGGTGGGGACATGAAATGATCCATGTTTCTTTAAGTAATGGGGACATACAAGAATTTAGTATAGCCAAGGTTTTCCCAATAACCCAGTATTGCATTAATGGTGTCATAAGAATTCTTTATCTCTTTATGTCACAGTATACTGAATCTAGCAAGGGAAATCAAAATCAATCAGACTTCAGTTATATTACACTACTTTGAAGCTTTTGATTAATACATTTGATTTTTATCAGCAAGAATAGAAATTTTTCACTGGGACCAATACTGTGTTGAGAAAAGTGCTGAGTCATCATAATAAGTCAAATTGATGGGTACTGATATAAAACTTCATTGCAGGATTTCAATATTAACTATATTGTATATGATGCACCTATCTCTAGTTCTTTTGTATTTGTTTTCACCTTTCGCAATGATTAATTCAATTGGAAACACCAGAATTCAAGTTGCGACAAATATTTTTAACTGAAATATTTGACTTTTTTGCTGTGTAATTCCCTAAATGTATCCCTTGGGTATTTCTCAAGACATAATCTATTAAATTGGGAAATTATCTGGTTAAGTGTGTACTGTTTATGGAGTAAGGCAATATTTGGTCATAATAGAAGCATTTTCAGTATAAAAATTGTTCAGCTAAGAAAAAAAGAGGCCCAATTGAAGGTAAATTTAGGTAGATTTTATATTCTCCAGTGTAAAGAATTGATCACATTCTTGGCAATTCATGCAGCAAATGTTTGAATAGTGCTTCATTTTGTAGTTTCTATCTTTTATTATATCAAGCATATATAATTTTTCATTTTCTACTGTTTGAAAAGACTTTTGTTGGAAATGAATACTCCCAAGGGACATAATTCAGCTTTTTCATAGACTGATACAGGCAAGAAAGGCAACTTTACAGCTGAATATTTTGCATATTTAATGTTATAAGTGTCTAATATCTTTGTTTTTATCATCCCAAGACAGAATAATGGATTTTATAACAAGTTCAGAAATTTTGAACCACAATATGGCATATACTAAAGCATGGAATGGAGATTAGTATGAAAAATCTTGAATTTGTGCTTATGTTGTAAATTTTGGATAAATTGAATGGAACTGTCATTTTTAACTGTTTGAATGGTACTGTTTATTATTCTTTTTAAATAAGATAAGATATGATTGGATACAGGTTGTTTATTAAGCTTTATCTGAAAGAAGTACAGAAAGAGGTAAACCAGCATATAGGGGTGGGGACATGAAATGATCCATGTTTCTTTAAGGAATGGGGACATACAAGAATTTAGTATAGCAAAGGTTTTCACAATAACCCAGTATTGCATTAATGGTGTCATAAGAATTCTTTATCTCTTTATGTCACAGTATACTGAATCTAGCAAGGGAAATCAAAATCAATCAGACTTCAGTTATATTACACTATTTTGAAGCTTTTGATTAATACATTTGATTTTTATCAGCAAGAATAGAAATTTTTCACTGGGACCAATACTGTGTTGAGAAAAGTGCTGAGTCATCATAATAAGTCAAATTGATGGGTACTGATATAAAATTTCATTGTAGGATTTCAATATTAACTATATTGTATAAGATGCACCTAACTCTAGTTCTTTTGTATTTGTTTTCACCTTTCGCAATGATTAATTAAATTGGAAACACCAGAATTCAAGTTGCGACAAATATTTTTAACTGAAATATTTGACTTTTTTGCTGTGTAATTCCCTAAATGTATCCCTTGGGTATTTCTCAAGACATAATCTATTAAATTGGGAAATTATCTGGTTAAGTGTGTACTGTTTATTGAGTAAGGCAATATTTGGTCATAATAGAAGCATTTTCAGTATAAAAATTGTTCAGCTAAGAAAAAAAGAGCCCCAATTGAAGGTAAATTTAGGTAGATTTTATATTCTCCAGTGTAAAGAATTGATCACATTCTTGGCAATTCATGCAGCAAATGTTTGAATAGTGCTTCATTTTGTAGTTTCTATTTTTTATTATATCAGGCATATATAATTTTTCATTTTCTACTGTTTGAAAGGACTTTTGTTGGAAATGAATACTCCCAAGGGACATAATTCAGCTTTTTCATAGACTGATACAGGCAAGAAAGGCAACTTTACAGCTGAATATTTTGCATATTTAATGTTATAAGTGTCTAATATCTTTGTTTTTATCATCCCAAGACAGAATAATGGATTTTATAACAAGTTCAGAAATTTTGAACCACAATATGGCATATACTAAAGCATGGAATGGAGATTAGTATGAAAAATCTTGAATTTGTGCTTATGTTGTAAATTTTGGATAAATTGAATGGAACTGTCATTTTTAACTGTTTGAATGGTACTGTTTATTATTCTTTTTAAATAAGATAAGATATGATTGGATACAGGTAGTTTATTAAGCTTTATCTGAAAGAAGTACAGAAAGAGGTAAACCAGCATATAGGGGTGGGGACATGAAATGATCCATGTTTCTTTAAGGAATGGGGACATACAAGAATTTAGTATAACAAAGGTTTTCACAATGACCCAGTATTGCATTAATGGTGTCATAAGAATTCTTTATCTCTTTATGTCACAGTATACTGAACCTAGCAAGGGAAATCAAAATCAATCAGACTTCAGTTATATTACACTATTTTGAAGCTTTTGATTAATACATTTGATTTTTATCAGCAAGAATAGAAATTTTTCACTGGGGCCAATACTGTGTTGAGAAAAGTGCTGAGTCATCATAATAAGTCAAATTGATTGGTACTGATATAAAACTACATTGTAGGATTTCAATATTAACTATATTGTATAAGATGCACCTGACTCTAGTTCTTTTGTATTTGTTTTCACCTTTCGCAATGATTAATTCAATTGGAAACACCAGAATTCAAGTTGCGACAAATATTTTTAACTGAAATATTTGACTTTTTTGCTGTGTAATTCCCTAAATGTATCCCTTGGGTATTTCTCAAGACATAATCTATTAAATTGGGAAATTATCTGGTTAAGTGTGAACTGTTTATGGAGTAAGGCAATATTTGGTCATAATAGAAGCATTTTCAGTATAAAAATTGTTCAGCTAAGAAAAAAAGAGGCCCAATTGAAGGTAAATTTAGGTAGATTTTATATTCTCCAGTGTAAAGAATTGATCACATTCTTGGCAATTCATGCAGCAAATGTTTGAATAGTGCTTCATTTTGTAGTTTCTATCTTTTATTATATCAGGCATATATAATTTTTCATTTTCTACTGTTTGAAAGGACTTTTGTTGGAAATGAATACTCCCAAGGGACATAATTCAGCTTTTTCATAGACTGATACAGGCAAGAAAGGCAACTTTACAGCTGAATATTTTGCATATTTAATGTTATAAGTGTCTAATATCTTTGTTTTTATCATTCCAAGACAGAATAATGGATTTTATAACAAGTTCAGAAATTTTGAACCATAATATGGCATATACTAAAGCATGGAATGGAGATTAGTATGAAAAATCTTGAATTTGTGCTTATGTTGTAAATTTTGGATAAATTGAATGGAACTGTCATTTTTACCTGTTTGAATGGTACTGTTTATTATTCTTTTTAAATAAGATAAGATATGATTGGATACAGGTAGTTTATTAAGCTTTATCTGAAAGAAGTACAGAAAGAGGTAAACCAGCATATAGGGGTGGGGACATGAAATGATCCATGTTTCTTTAAGGAATGGGGACATACAAGAATTTAGTATAGCAAAGGTTTTCACAATAACCCAGTATTGCATTAATGGTGTCATAAGAATTCTTTATCTCTTTATGTCACAGTATACTGAATCTAGCAAGGGAAATCAAAATCAATCAGACTTCAGTTATATTACACTATTTTGAAGCTTCTGATTAATACATTTGATTTTTATCAGCAAGAATAGAAATTTTTCACTGGGACCAATACTGTGTTGAGAAAAGTGCTGAGTCATCATAATAAGTCAAATTGATGGGTACTGATATAAAACTTCATTGTAGGATTTCAATATTAACTATATTGTATAAGATGCACCTAACTCTAGTTCTTTTGTATTTGTTTTCACCTTTCGCAATGATTAATTCAATTGGAAACACCAGAATTCAAGTTGCGACAAATATTTTTAACTGAAATATTTGACTTTTTTGCTGTGTAATTCCTAAAATGTATCCCTTGGGTATTTCTCAAGACATAATCTATTAAATTGGGAAATTATCTGGTTAAGTGTGTACTGTTTATGGAGTAAGGCAATATTTGGTCATAATAGAAGCATTTTCAGTATAAAAATTGTTCAGCTAAGAAAAAAAGAGGCCCAATTGAAGGTAAATTTAGGTAGATTTTATATTCTCCGGTGTAAAGAATTGATCACATTCTTGGCAATTCATGCAGCAAATGTTTGAATAGTGCTTCATTTTGTAGTTTCTATCTTTTATTATATCAGGCATATATAATTTTTCATTTTCTACTGTTTGAAAGGACTTTTGTTGGAAATGAATACTCCCAAGGGACATAATTCAGCTTTTTCATAGACTGATACAGGCAAGAAAGGCAACTTTACAGCTGAATAGTTTGCATATTTAATGTTATAAGTGTCTAATATCTTTGTTTTTATCATTCCAAGACAGAATAATGGATTTTATAACAAGTTCAGAAATTTTGAACCATAATATGGCATATACTAAAGCATGGAATGGAGATTAGTATGAAAAATCTTGAATTTGTGCTTATGTTGTAAATTTTGGATAAATTGAATGGAACTGTCATTTTTAACTGTTTGAATGGTACTGTTTATTATTCTTTTTAAATAAGATAAGATATGACTGGATACAGGTAGTTTATTAAGCTTTATCTGAAAGAAGAACAGAAAGAGGTAAACCAGCATATAGGGGTGGGGACATGAAATGATCCATGTTTCTTTAAGTAATGGGGACATACAAGAATTTAGTATAGCAAAGGTTTTCACAATAACCCAGTATTGCATTAATGGTGTCATAAGAATTCTTTATCTCTTTATGTCACAGTATACTGAATCTAGCAAGGGAAATCAAAATCAATCAGACTTCAGTTATATTACACTATTTTGAAGCTTTTGATTAATACATTTGATTTTTATCAGCAAGAATAGAAATTTTTCATCATAATAAGTCAAATTTATGGGTACTGATATAAAACTTCATGGTAGGATTTCAATATTAACTATATTGTATAAGATGCACCTAACTCTAGTTCTTTTGTATTTGTTTTCACCTTTCGCAATGATTAATTCAATTGGAAACACCAGAATTCAAGTTGCGACAAATATTTTTAACTGAAATATTTGACTTTTTTGCTGTGTAATTCCTAAAATGTATCCCTTGGGTATTTCTCAAGACATAATCTATTAAATTGGGAAATTATCTGGTTAAGTGTGTACTGTTTATGGAGTAAGGCAATATTTGGTCATAATAGAAGCATTTTCAGTATAAAAATTGTTCAGCTAAGAAAAAAAGAGGCCCAATTGAAGGTAAATTTAGGTAGATTTTATATTCTCCAGTGTAAAGAATTGATCACATTCTTGGCAATTCATGCAGCAAATGTTTGAATAGTGCTTCATTTTGTAGTTTCTATCTTTTATTATATCAGGCATATATAATTTTTCATTTTCTACTGTTTGAAAGGACTTTTGTTGGAAATGAATACTCCCAAGGGACATAATTCAGCTTTTTAATAGACTGATACAGGCAAGAAAGGCAACTTTACAGCTGAATATTTTGCATATTTAATGTTATAAGTGTCTAATATCTTTGTTTTTATCATCCCAAGACAGAATATTGGATTTTATAACAAGTTCAGAAATTTTGAACCACAATATGGCATATACTAAAGCATGGAATGGAGATTAGTATGAAAAATCTTGAATTTGTGCTTATGTTGTAAATTTTGGATAAATTGAATGGAACTGTCATTTTTACCTGTTTGAATGGTACTGTTATTTATTCTTTTTAAATAAGATAAGATATGATTGGATACAGGTAGTTTATTAAGCTTTATCTGAAAGAAGTACATAAAGAGGTAAACCAGCATATAGGGGTGGGGACATGAAATGATCCATGTTTCTTTAAGGAATCGGGACATACAAGAATTTAGTATAGCAAAGGTTTTCACAATAACCCAGTATTGCATTAATGGTGTCATAAGAATTCTTTATCTCTTTATGTCACAGTATACTGAATCTAGCAAGGGAAATCAAAATCAATCAGACTTCAGTTATATTACACTATTTTGAAGCTTTTGATTAATACATTTGATTTTTATCAGCAAGAATAGAAATTTTTCACTGGGACCAATACTGTGTTGAGAAAAGTGCTGAGTCATCATAATAAGTCAAATTGATGGGTACTGATATAAAACTTCATTGTAGGATTTCAATATTAACTATATTGTATAAGATGCACCTAACTCTAGTTCTTTTGTATTTGTTTTCACCTTTCGCAATGATTAATTCAATTGGAAACACCAGAATTCAAGTTGCGACAAATATTTTTAACTGAAATATTTGACTTTTTTGCTGTGTAATTCCCTCAATGTATCCCTTGGGTATTTCTCTAGACATAATCTATTAAATTGGGAAATTATCTGGTTAAGTGTGAACTGTTTATGGAGTGAGGCAATATTTGGTCATAATAGAAGCATTTTCAGTATAAAAATTGTTCAGCTAAGAAAAAAAGAGGCCCAATTGAAGGTAAATTTAGGTAGATTTTATATTCTCCAGTGTAAAGAATTGATCACATTCTTGGCAATTCATGCAGCAAATGTTTGAATAGTGCTTCATTTTGTAGTTTCTATCTTTTATTATATTAGGCATATATAATTTTTCATTTTCTACTGTTTGAAAGGACTTTTGTTGGAAATGAATACTCCCAAGGGACATAATTCAGCTTTTTCATAGACTGATACAGGCAAGAAAGGCAACTTTACAGCTGAATATTTTGCATATTTAATGTTATAAGTGTCTAATATCTTTGTTTTTATCATCCCAAGACAGAATAATGGATTTTATAACAAGTTCAGAAATTTTGAACCACAATATGGCATATACTAAAGCATGGAATGGAGATTAGTATGAAAAATCTTGAATTTGTGCTTATGTTGTAAATTTTGGATAAATTGAATGGAACTGTCATTTTTACCTGTTTGAATGGTACTGTTTATTATTCTTTTTAAATAAGATAAGATATGATTGGATACAGGTAGTTTATTAAGCTTTATCTGAAAGAAGTACAGAAAGAGGTAAACCAGCATATAGGGGTGGGGACATGAAATGATCCATGTTTCTTTAAGTAATGGGGACATACAAGAATTTAGTATAGCAAAGGTTTTCACAATAACCCAGTATTGCATTAATGGTGTCATAAGAATTCTTTATCTCTTTATGTCACAGTATACTGAATCTAGCAAGGGAAATCAAAATCAATCAGACTTCAGTTATATTACACTATTTTGAAGCTTTTGATTAATACATTTGATTTTTATCAGCAAGAATAGAAATTTTTCACTGGGACCAATACTGTGTTGAGAAAAGTGCTGAGTCATCATAATAAGTCAAATTGATGGGTACTGATATAAAACTTCATTGTAGGATTTCAATATTAACTATATTGTATAAGATGCACCTAACTCTAGTTCTTTTGTATTTGTTTTCACCTTTCGCAATGATTAATTCAATTGGAAACACCAGAATTCAAGTTGCGACAAATATTTTTAACTGAAATATTTGACTTTTTTGCTGTGTAATTCCCTCAATGTATCCCTTGGGTATTTCTCAAGACATAATCTATTAAATTTGGAAATTATCTGGTTAAGTGTGTACTGTTTATGGAGTAAGGCAATATTTGGTCATAATAGAAGCATTTTCAGTATAAAAATTGTTCAGCTAAGAAAAAAAGAGGCCCAGTTGAAGGTAAATTTAGGTAGATTTTATATTCTCCAGTGTAAAGAATTGATCACATTCTTGGCAATTCATGCAGCAAATGTTTGAATAGTGCTTCATTTTGTAGTTTCTATCTTTTATTATATCAGGCATATATAATTTTTCATTTTCTACTGTTTGAAAGGACTATTGTTGGAAATGAATACTCCCAAGGGACATAATTCAGCTTTTTCATAGACTGATACAGGCAAGAAAGGCAACTTTACAGCTGAATATTTTGCATATTTAATGTTATAAATGTCTAATATCTTTGTTTTTATCATCCCAAGACAGAATAATGGATTTTATAACAAGTTCAGAAATTTTGAACCAAAATATGGCATATACTAAAGCATGGAATGGAGATTAGTATGAAAAATCTTGAATTTGTGCTTATGTTGTAAATTTTGGATAAATTGAATGGAACTGTCATTTTTACCTGTTTGAATGGTACTGTTTATTATTCTTTTTAAATAAGATAAGATATGATTGGATACAGGTAGTTTATTAAGCTTTATCTGAAAGAAGTACAGAAAGAGGTAAACCAGCATATAGGGGTGGGGACATGAAATGATCCATGTTTCTTTTAGGTGGTACCCAACACCTTGACTAATATTAATTTGGCTCGTTTAATTTTCATGAAATTTTGACAAGATGTTTACTTTGACCCTATGACAAAAATATAAAAAATTCAAAAAATTTGAACCAACAACTTTATCAGAAAAATTTAGTTGGTTATACAGCAGTTTGACCAACACTAATTTTGATCATTGAGAAGCTTAATATTTCCTTAACAATACAACGTAATTAAAACGTATAACTGATTTTTACAGAGTTATCTCCCTGTAGTGTTAGGTACCACCTTAAGTAATGGGGACATACAAGAATTTAGTATAGCCAAGGTTTTCACAATAACCCAGTATTGCATTAATGGTGTCATAAGAATTCTTTATCTCTTTATGTCACAGTATACTGAATCTAGCAAGGGAAATCAAAATCAATCAGACTTCAGTTATATTACACTATTTTGAAGCTTTTGATTAATACATTTGATTTTTATCAGCAAGAATAGAAATTTTTCACTGGGACCAATACTGTGTTGAGAAAAGTGCTGAGTCATCATAATAAGTCAAATTGATGGGTACTGATATAAAACTTCATTGTAGGATTTCAATATTAACTATATTGTATAAGATGCATCTAACTCTAGTTCTTTTGTATTTGTTTTCACCTTTCGCAATGATTAATTCAATTGGAAACACCAGAATTCAAGTTGCGACAAATAATTTTAACTGAAATATTTGACTTTTTTGCTGTGTAATTCCCTAAATGTATCCCTTGGATACTTCTTAAGACACAATCTATTAAATTGGGAAATTATCTGGTTAAGTGTGTGCTGTTTTTGGAGTAAGGCAATATTTGGTCATAATAGAAGCATTTTCAGTATAAAAATTGTTCAGCTAAGAAAAAAAGAGGCCCAATTGAAGGTAAATTTAGGTAGATTTTATATTCTCCAGTGTAAAGAATTGATCACATTCTTGGCAATTCATGCAGCAAATGTTTGAATAGTGCTTCATTTTGTAGTTTCTATCTTTTATTATATCAAGCATATATAATTTTTCATTTTCTACTGTTTGAAAGGACTTTTGTTGGAAATGAATACTCCCAAGGGGCATAATTCAGCTTTTTCATAGACTGATACAGGCAAGAAAGGCAACTTTACAGCTGAATATTTTGCATATTTAATGTTATAAGTGTCTAATATCTTTGTTTTTATCATCCCAAGACTGAATAATGGATTTTATAACAAGTTCAGAAATTTTGAACCACAATATGGCATATACTAAAGCATGGAATGGAGATTAGTATGAAAAATCTTGAATTTGTGCTTATGTTGTAAATTTTGGATAAATTGAATGGAACTGTCATTTTTAACTGTTTGAATGGTACTGTTTATTATTCTTTTTAAATAAGATAAGATATGATTGGATACAGGTAGTTTATTAAGCTTTATCTGACAGAAGAACAGAAAGAGGTAAACCAGCATATAGGGGTGGGGACATGAAATGATCCATGTTTCTTTAAGTAATGGGGACATACAAGAATTTAGTATAGCCAAGGTTTTCACAATAACCCAGTATTGCATTAATGGTGTCATAAGAATTCTTTATCTCTTTATGTCACAGTATACTGAATCTAGCAAGGGAAATCAAAATCAATCAGACTTCAGTTATATTACACTATTTTGAAGCTTTTGATTAATACATTTGATTTTTATCAGCAAGAATAGAAATTTTTCACTGGGACCAATACTGTGTTGAGAAAAGTGCTGAGTCATCATAATAAGTCAAATTGATGGGTACTGATATAAAACTTCATTGTAGGATTTCAATATTAACTATATTGTATAAGATGCACCTAACTCTAGTTCTTTTGTATTTGTTTTCACCTTTCGCAATGATTAATTCAATTGGAAACACCAGAATTCAAGTTGCGACAAATATTTTTAACTGAAATATTTGACTTTTTTGCTGTGTAATTCCCTAAATGTATCCCTTGGGTATTTCTCAAGACATAATCTATTAAATTGGGAAATTATCTGGTTAAGTGTGTACTGTTTATGGAGTAAGGCAATATTTGGTCATAATAGAAGCATTTTCAGTATAAAAATTGTTCAGCTAAGAAAAATAGAGGCCCAATTGAAGGTAAATTTAGGTAGATTTTATATTCTCCAGTGTAAAGAATTGATCACATTCTTGGCAATTCATGCAGCAAATGTTTGAATAGTGCTTCATTTTGTAGTTTTTATCTTTTATTATATCAAGCATATATAATTTTTCATTTTCTACTGTTTGAAAGGACTTTTGTTGGAAATGAATACTCCTAAGGGACATAATTCAGTTTTTTCATAGACTGATACAGGCAAGAAAGGCAACTTTACAGCTGAATATTTTGCATATTTAATGTTATAAGTGTCTAATATCTTTGTTTTTATCATCCCAAGACAGAATAAAGGATTTTATAACAAGTTCAGAAATTTCGAACCACAATATGGCATATACTAAAGCATGGAATGGAGATTAGTATGAAAAATCTTGAATTTGTGCTTATGTTGTAAATTTTGGATAAATTGAATGGAACTGTCATTTTTACCTGTTTGAATGGTACTGTTTATTATTCTTTTTAAATAAGATAAGATATGATTGGATACAGGTAGTTTATTAAGCTTTATCTGAAAGAAGTACAGAAAGAGGTAAACCAGCATATAGGGGTGGGGACATGAAATGATCCATGTTTCTTTAAGTAATGGGGACATACAAGAATTTAGTATAGCAAAGGTTTTCACAATAACCCAGTATTGCATTAATGGTGTCATAAGAATTCTTTATCTCTTTATGTCACAATATACTGAATCTAGCAAGGGAAATCAAAATCAATCAGACTTCAATTATATTACACTATTTTGAAGATTTTGATTAATACATTTGATTTTTATCAGCAAGAATAAGAATATTTCACTGGGACCAATACTGTGTTGAGAAAAGTGCTGAGTCATCATAATAAGTCAAATTGATGGGTACTGATATAAAACTTCATTGTAGGATTTCAATATTAACTATATTGTATAAGATGCACCTAACTCTTGTTCTTTTGTATTTGTTTTCACCTTTCGCAATGATTAATTCAATTGGAAACACCAGAATTCAAGTTGCTACAAATATTTTTGACTGAAATATTTGACTTTTTTGCTGTGTAATTCCCTAAATGTATCCCTTGGGTATTTCTCAAGACATAATCTATTAAATTGGGAAATTATCTGGTTAAGTGTGTACTGTTTATGGAGTAAGGCAATATTTGGTCATAATAGAAGCATTTTCAGTATAAAAATTGTTCAGCTAAGAAAAAAAGAGGCCCAATTGAAGGTAAATTTAGGTAGATTTTATATTCTCCAGTGTAAAGAATTGATCACATTCTTGGCAATTCATGCAGCAAATGTTTGAATAGTGCTTCATTTTGTAGTTTCTATCTTTTATTATATCAAGCATATATAATTTTTCATTTTCTACTGTTTGAAAGGACTTTTGTTGGAAATGAATACTCCCAAGGGACATAATTGAGCTTTTTCATAGACTGATACAGGCAAGAAAGGCAACTTTACAGCTGAATATTTTGCATATTTAATGTTATAAGTGTCTAATATCTTTGTTTTTATCATCCCAAGACAATATAATGGATTTTATAACAAGTTCAGAAATTTTGAACCACAACATGGCATATACTAAAGCATGGAATGGAGATTAGTATGAAAAATCTTGAATTTGTGCTTATGTTGTAAATTTTGGATAAATTGAATGGAACTGTCATTTTTACCTGTTTGAATGGTACTGTTTATTATTCTTTTTAAATAAGATAAGATATGATTGGATATAGGTAGTTTATTAAGCTTTATCTGAAAGAAGTACAGAAAGAGAAAAAGATAAACCAGCATATAGGGGTGGGGACATGAAATGATCCATGTTTCTTTAAGTAATGGGGACATACAAGAATTTAGTATAGCCAAGGTTTTCAAAATAACCCAGTATTGCATTAATGGTGTCATAAGAATTCTTTATCTCTTTATGTCACAGTATACTGAATCTAGCAAGGGAAATCAAAATCAATCAGACTTCAGTTATATTACACTATTTTGAAGCTTTTGATTAATACATTTGATTTTTATCAGCAAGAATAGAAATTTTTCACTGGGACCAATACTGTGTTGAGAAAAGTGCTGAGTCATCATAAAAGTCAAATTGATGGGTACTGATATAAAACTTCATTGTAGGATTTCAATATTAACTATATAGTATAAGATGCACCTAACTCTAGTTCTTTTGTATTTGTTTTCACCTTTCGCAATGATTAGTTCAATTGGAAACACCAGAATTCAAGTTGCAACAAATATTTTTAACTGAAATATTTGACTTTTTTGCTCTGTAATTCCCTAAATGTATCCCTTGGGTATTTCTCAAGACAAAATCTATTAAATTGGGAAATTATCTGGTTAAGTGTGTACTGTTTTTGGAGTAAGGCAATATTTGGTCATAATAGAAGCATTTTCAGTATAAAAATTGTTCAGCTAAGAAAAAAAGAGGCCCAATTGAAGGTAAATTTTGGTAGATTTTATATTCTCCAGTGTAAAGAATTGATCACATTCTTGGCAATTCATGCAGCAAATGTTTGAATAGTGCTTCATTTTGTAGTTTCTATCTTTTATTATATCAAGCATATATAATTTTTCATTTTCTACTGTTTGAAAGGACTTTTGTTGGAAATGAATACTCCCAAGGGACATAATTCAGCTTTTTCATAGACTGATACAGGCAAGAAAGGCAACTTGACAGCTGAATATTTTGCATATTTAATGTTATAAGTGTCTAATATCTTTGTTTTTATCATCCCAAGACAGAATAATGGATTTTATAACAAGTTCAGAAATTTTGAACCACAATATGGCATATACTAAAGCATGGAATGGAGATTAGTATGAAAAATCTTGAATTTGTGCTTATGTTGTAAATTTTGGATAAATTGAATGGAACTGTCATTTTTACCTGTTTGAATGGTACTGTTTATTATTCTTTTTAAATAAGATAAGATATGATTGGATACAGGTAGTTTATTAAGCTTTATCTGAAAGAAGTACAGAAAGAGGTAAACCAGCATATAGGGGTGGGGACATGAAATGATCCATGTTTCTTTAAGTAATGGGGACATACAAGAATTTAGTATAGCCAAGGTTTTCACAATAACCCAGTATTGCATTAATGGTGTCATAAGAATTCTTTATATCTTTATGTCACAGTATACTGAATCTAGCAAGGGAAATCAAAATCAATCAGACTTCAGTTATATTACACTATTTTGAAGCTTTTGATTTAAACATTTGATTTTTATCAGCAAGAATAGAAATTTTTCACTGGGACCAATACTGTGTTGAGAAAAGTGCTGAGTCATCATAATAAGTCAAATTGATGGGTACTGATATAAAACTTCATTGTAGGATTTCAATATTACCTATGTTGTATAAGATGCACCTAACTCTAGTTCTTTTGTATTTGTTTTCACCTTTCACTATGATTAATTCAATTGGAAACACCAGAATTCAAGTTGCGACAAATATTTTTAACTGAAATATTTGACTTTTTTGCTGTGTAATTCCCTAAATATATCCCTTGGGTATTTCTCAAGACATAATCTATTAAATTGGGAAATTATCTGGTTAAGTGTGTACTGTTTATGGAGTAAGGCAATATTTGGTCATAATAGAAGCATTTTCAGTATAAAAATTGTTCAGCTAAGAAAAATAGAGGCCCAATTGAAGGTAAATTTAGGTAGATTTTATATTCTCCAGTGTAAAGAATTGATCACATTCTTGGCAATTCATGCAGCAAATGTTTGAATAGTGCTTCATTTTGTAGTTTCTATCTTTTATTATATCAAGCATATATAATTTTTCATTTTCTACTGTTTGAAAGGACTTTTGTTGGAAATGAATACTCCCAAGGGACATAATTCAGCTTTTTCATAGACTGATACAGGCAAGAAAGGCAACTTTACAGCTGAATATTTTGCATATTTAATGTTATAAGTGTCTAATATCTTTATTTTTATCATCCCAAGACAGAATAATGGATTTTATAACAAGTTCAGAAATTTTGAACCACAATATGGCATATATTAAAGCATGGAATGGAGATTAGTATGAAAAATCTTGAATTTGTGCTTATGTTGTAAATTTTGGATAAATTGAATGGAACTGTCATTTTTACCTGTTTAAATGGTACTGTTTATTATTCTTTTTAAATAAGATAAGATATGATTTGATACAGGTAGTTTATTAAGCTTTATCTGAAAGAAGTACAGAAAGAGGTAAACCAGCATATAGGGGTGGGGGACATGAAATGATCCATGTTTCTTTAAGGTGGTACCCAACACCTTGACTAATATTAATTTGGCTCGTTTAATTTTCATGAAATTTTGACAAGATGTTTACTTTGACCCTTTGACAAAAATATAAAAAATTCAAAAAATTTGAACCAACAACTTTATCAGAAAAATTTAGTTGGTTATACAGCAGTTTGACCAACACTAATTTTGATCATTGAGAAGCTTAATATTTCCTTAACAATACAACGTAATTAAAACGTATAGCTGATTTTTACAGAGTTATCTCCCTGTAGTGTTAGGTACCACCTTAAGTAATGGGGACATACAAGAATTTAGTATAGCCAAGGTTTTCACAATAACCCAGTATTGCATTAATGGTGTCATAAGAATTCTTTATCTCTTTATGTCACAGTATACTGAATCTAGCAAGGGAAATCAAAATCAATCAGACTTCAGTTATATTACACTATTTTGAAGCTTTTGATTAATACATTTGATTTTTATCAGCAAGAATAGAAATTTTTCACTGGGACCAATACTGTGTTGAGAAAAGTGCTGAGTCATCATAATAAGTCAAATTGATGGGTACTGATATAAAACTTCATTGTAGGATTTCAATATTAACTATATTGTATAAGATGCACCTAACTCTAGTTCTTTTGTATTTGTTTTCACCTTTCGCAATGATTAATTCAATTGGAAACACCAGAATTCAAGTTGCGACAAATATTTTTAACTGAAATATTTGACTTTTTTGCTGTGTAATTCCCTAAATGTATCCCTTGGGTATTTCTCAAGACATAATCTATTAAATTGGGAAATTATCTGGTTAAGTGTGTACTGTTTATGGAGTAAGGCAATATTTGGTCATAATAGAAGCATTTTCAGTGTAAAAATTGTTCAGCTAAGAAAAATAGAGGCCCAATTGAAGGTAAATTTAGGTAGATTTTATATTCTCCAGTGTAAAGAATTGATCACATTCTTGGCAATTCATGCAGCAAATGTTTGAATAGTGCTTCATTTTGTAGTTTTTATCTTTTATTATATCAAGCATATATAATTTTTCATTTTCTACTGTTTGAAAGGACTTTTGTTGGAAATGAATACTCCTAAGGGACATAATTCAGTTTTTTCATAGACTGATACAGGCAAGAAAGGCAACTTTACAGCTGAATATTTTGCATATTTAATGTTATAAGTGTCTAATATCTTTGTTTTTATCATCCCAAGACAGAATAAAGGATTTTATAACAAGTTCAGAAATTTCGAACCACAATATGGCATATACTAAAGCATGGAATGGAGATTAGTATGAAAAATCTTGAATTTGTGCTTATGTTGTAAATTTTGGATAAATTGAATGGAACTGTCATTTTTACCTGTTTGAATGGTACTGTTTATTATTCTTTTTAAATAAGATAAGATATGATTGGATACAGGTAGTTTATTAAGCTTTATCTGAAAGAAGTACAGAAAGAGGTAAACCAGCATATAGGGGTGGGGACATGAAATGATCCATGTTTCTTTAAGTAATGGGGACATACAAGAATTAAGTATAGCCAAGGTTTTCACAATAACCCAGTATTGCATTAATGGTGTCATAAGAATTCTTTATCTCTTTATGTCACAATATACTGAATCTAGCAAGGGAAATCAAAATCAATCAGACTTCAGTTATATTACACTATTTTGAAGCTTTTGATTAATACATTTGATTTTTATCAGCAAGAATAAGAATTTTTCACTGGGACCAATACTGTGTTGAGAAAAGTGCTGAGTCATCATAATAAGTCAAATTGATGGGTACTGATATAAAACTTCATTGTAGGATTTCAATATTAACTATATTGTATAAGATGCACCTAACTCTAGTTCTTTTGTATTTGTTTTCACCTTTCGCAATGATTAATTCAATTGGAAACACCAGAATTCAAGTTGCTACAAATATTTTTAACTGAAATATTTGACTTTTTTGCTGTGTAATTCCCTAAATGTATCCCTTGGGTATTTCTCAAGACATAATCTATTAAATTGGGAAATTATCTGGTTAAGTGTGTACTGTTTATGGAGTAAGGCAATATTTGGTCATAATAGAAGCATTTTCAGTATAAAAATTGTTCAGCTAAGAAAAAAAGAGGCCCAATTGAAGGTAAATTTAGGTAGATTTTATATTCTCCAGTGTAAAGAATTGATCACATTCTTGGCAATTCATGCAGCAAATGTTTGAATAGTGCTTCATTTTGTAGTTTCTATCTTTTATTATATCAAGCATATATAATTTTTCATTTTCTACTGTTTGAAAGGACTTTTGTTGGAAATGAATACTCCCAAGGGACATAATTCAGCTTTTTCATAGACTGATACAAGCAAGAAAGGCAACTTTACAGCTGAATATTTTGCATATTTAATGTTATAAGTGTCTAATATCTTTGTTTTTATCATCCCAAGACTGAATAATGGATTTTATAACAAGTTCAGAAATTTTGAACCACAATATGGCATATACTAAAGCATGGAATGGAGATTAGTATGAAAAATCTTGAATTTGTGCTTATGTTGTAAATTTTGGATAAATTGAATGGAACTGTCATTTTTACCTGTTTGAATGGTACTGTTTATTATTCTTTTTAAATAAAATAAGATATGATTTGATACAGGTAGTTTATTAAGCTTTATCTGAAAGAAGTACAAAAAGAGGTAAACCAGCATATAGGGGTGGGGACATGCAATGATCCATGTTTCTTTAAGTAATGGGGACATACAAGAATTTAGTATAGGAAAGGTTTTCACAATAACCCAGTATTGCATTAATGGTGTCATAAGAATTCTTTATCTCTTTATGTCACAGTATACTGAATCTAGTAAGGGAAATCAAAATCAATCAGACTTCAGTTATATTACACTATTTTGAAGCTTTTGATTAATACATTTGATTTTTTTCAGCAAGAATAGAAATTTTTCACTGGGACCAATACTGTGTTGAGAAAAGTGCTGAGTCATCATAAAAGTCAAATTGATGGGTACTGATATAAAACTTCATTGTAGGATTTCAATATTAACTATATAGTATAAGATGCACCTAACTCTAGTTCTTTTGTATTTGTTTTCACCTTTCGCAATGATTAGTTCAATTGGAAACACCAGAATTCAAGTTGCAACAAATATTTTTAACTGAAATATTTGACTTTTTTGCTCTGTAATTCCCTAAATGTATCCCTTGGGTATTTCTCAAGACATAATCTATTAAATTGGGAATTAATCTGGTTAAGTGTGTACTGTTTATGGAGTAAGGCAATATTTGGTCATAATAGAAGCATTTTCAGTATAAAAATTGTTCAGCTAAGAAAAATAGAGGCCCAATTGAAGGTAAATTTAGGTAGATTTTATATTCTCCAGTGTAAAGAATTGATCACATTCTTGGCAATTCATGCAGCAAATGTTTGAATAGTGCTTCATTTTGTAGTTTCTATCTTTTATTATATCAAGCATATATAATTTTTCATTTTCTACTGTTTGAAAAGACTTTTGTTGGAAATGAATACTCCCAAGGGACATAATTCAGCTTTTTCATAGACTGATACAGGCAAGAAAGGCAACTTTACAGCTGAATATTTTGCATATTTAATGTTATAAGTGTCTAATATCTTTGTTTTTATCATCCCAAGACAGAATAATGGATTTTATAACAAGTTCAGAAATTTTGAACCACAATATGGCATATACTAAAGCATGGAATGGAGATTAGTATGAAAAATCTTGAATTTGTGCTTATGTTGTAAATTTTGGATAAATTGAATGGAACTGTCATTTTTACCTGTTTGAATGGTACTGTTTATTATTCTTTTTAAATAAGATAAGATATGATTGGATACAGGTAGTTTATTAAGCTTTATCTGAAAGAAGTACAGAAAGAGGTAAACCAGCATATAGAGGTGGGGACATGAAATGATCCATGTTTCTTTAAGGAATCGGGACATACAAGAATTTAGTATAGCCAAGGTTTTCACAATAACCCAGTATTGCATTAATGGTGTCATAAGAATTCTTTATCTCTTTATGTCACAGTATACTGAATCTAGCAAGGGAAATCAAAATCAATCAGACTTCAGTTATATTACACTATTTTGAAGCTTTTGATTAATACATTTGATTTTTATCAGCAAGAATAGAAATTTTTCACTGGGACCAATACTGTGTTGAGAAAAGTGCTGAGTCATCATAATAAGTCAAATTGATGGGTACTGATATAAAACTTCATTGTAGGATTTCAATATTAACTATATTGTATAAGATGCACCTAACTCTAGTTCTTTTGTATTTGTTTTCACCTTTCGCAATGATTAATTCAATTGAAAACACCAGAATTCAAGTTGTGACAAATATTTTTGACTGAAATAATTGACTTTTTTGCTGTGTTATTCCCTAAATGTATCCCTTGGGTATTTCTCAAGACATAATCTATTAAATTGGGAAATTATCTGGTTAAGTGTGTACTGTTTATGGAGTAAGGCAATATTTGGTCATAATAGAAGCATTTTCAGTATAAAAATTGTTCAGCTAAGAAAAAAAGAGGCCCAATTGAAGGTAAATTTAGGTAGATTTTATATTCTCCAGTGTAAAGAATTGATCACATTCTTGGCAATTCATGCAGCAAATGTTTGAATAGTGCTTCATTTTGTAGTTTCTATCTTTTATTATATCAAGCATATATAATTTTTCATTTTCTACTGTTTGAAAGGACTTTTGTTGGAAATGAATACTCCCATGGCACATAATTCAGCTTTTTCATAGACTGATACAGGCAAGAAAGGCAACTTTACAGCTGAATATTTTGCATATTTAATGTTATAAGTGTCTAATATCTTATTTTTTATCATCCCAAGACAGAATAATGGATTTTATAACAAGTTCAGAAATTTTGAACCACAATATGGCATATACTAAAGCATGGAATGGAGATTAGTATGAAAAGTCTTGAATTTGTGCTTATGTTGTAAATTTTGGATAAATTGAATGGAACTGTCATTTTTACCTGTTTGAATGGTACTGTTTATTATTCTTTTTAAATAAGATAAGATATGATTGGATACAGGTAGTTTATTAAGCTTTATCTGAAAGAAGTACAAAAAGAGGTAAACAAGCATATAGGGGTGGGGACATGCAATGGTCCATGTTTCTTTAAGTAATGGGGACATACAAGAATTTAGTATAGCAAAGGTTTCACAATAACCCAGTATTGCATTAATGGTGTCATAAGAATTCTTTATCTCTTTATGTCACAGTATACTGAATCTAGTAAGGTAAATCAAAATCAATCAGACTTCAGTTATATTACACTATTTTGAAGCTTTTGATTAATACATTTGATTTTTATCAGCAAGAATAGAAATTTTTCACTGCGACCAATACTGTGTTGAGAAAAGTGCTTAGTCATCATAATAAGTCAAATTGATGGGTACTGATATAAAACTTCATTGTAGGATTTCAATATTAACTATATTGTATAAGATGCACCTAACTCTAGTTCTTTTGTATTTGTTTTCACCTTTCGCAATGATTAATTCAATTGGAAACACCAGAATTCAAGTTGCGACAAATATTTTTAACTGAAATATTTGACTTTTTTGCTGTGTAATTCCCTAAATGTATCCCTTGGGTATTTCTCAAGACATAATCTATTAAATTGGGAAATTATCTGGTTGAGTGTGTACTGTTTATGGAGTAAGGCAATATTTGGTCATAATAGAAGCATTTTCAGTATAAAAATTGTTCAGCTAAGAAAAAAAGAGGCCCAATTGAAGGTAAATTTAGGTAGATTTTATATTCTCCAGTGTAAAGAATTGATCACATTCTTGGCAATTCATGCAGCAAATGTTTGAATAGTGCTTCATTTTGTAGTTTCTATCTCTTATTATATCAAGCATATATAATTTTTCATTTTTTACTGTTTGAAAGGACTTTTGTTGGAAATGAATACTCCCAAGGGACATAATTCAGCTTTTTCATAGACTGATACAGGCAAGAAAGGCAATTTTACAGCTGAATATTTTGCATATTTAATGTTATAAGTGTCTAATATCTTTGTTTTTATCATCCCAAGACAGAATAATGGATTTTATAACAAGTTCAGAAATTTTGAACCACAATATGGCATATACTAAAGCATGGAATGGAGATTAGTATGAAAAATCTTGAATTTGTGCTTATGTTGTAAATTTTGGATAAATTGAATGGAACTGTCATTTTTAACTGTTTGAATGGTACTGTTTATTATACTTTTTAAATAAGATAAGATATGATTGGATACAGGTAGTTTATTAAGCTTTATCTGAAAGAAGTACAGAAAGAGGTAAACCAGCATATAGGGGTGGGGACATGAAATGATCCATGTTTCTCTAAGTAATGGGGACATACAAGAATTTAGTATAGCCAAGGTTTTCACAATAACCCAGTATTGCATTAATGGTGTCATAAGAATTCTTTATCTCTTTATGTCACAGTATACTGAATCTAGCAAGGGAAATCAAAATCAATCAGACTTCAGTTATATTACACTATTTTGAAGCTTTTGATTAATACATTTGATTTTTATCAGCAAGAATAGAAATTTTTCACTGGGACCAATACTGTGTTGAGAAAAGTGCTGAGTCATCATAATAAGTCAAATTGATGGGTACTGATATAAAACTTCATTGTAGGATTTCAATATTAACTATATTGTATAAGATGCACCTAACTCTAGTTCTTTTGTATTTGTTTTCACCTTTCGCAATGATTAATTCAATTGGAAACACCAGAATTCAAGTTGCGACAAATATTTTTAACTGAAATATTTGACTTTTTTGCTGTGTAGTTCCCTAAATGTATCCCTTGGGTATTTCTCAAGACATAATCTATTAAATTGGGAAATTATCTGGTTAAGTGTGTACTGTTTATGGAGTAAGGCAATATTTGGTCATAATAGAAGCATTTTCAGAATAAAAGTTGTTCAGCTCAGAAAAAAAGAGGCCCAATTGAAGGTAAATTTAGGTAGATTTTATATTCTCCAGTGTAAAGAATTGATCACATTCTTGGCAATTCATGCAGCAAATGTTTGAAGGGTGCTTCATTTTGTAGTTTCTATCTCTTATTATATCAAGCATATATAATTTTTCATTTTCTACTGTTTGAAAGGACTTTTGTTGGAAATGAATACTCCCAAGGGACATAATTCAGCTTTTTCATAGACTGATACAGGCAAGAAAGGCAATTTTACAGCTGAATATTTTGCATATTTAATGTTATAAGTGTCTAATATCTTTGTTTTTATCATCCCAAGACAGAATAATGGATTTTATAACAAGTTCAGAAATTTTGAACCACAATATGGCATATACTAAAGCATGGAATGGAGATTAGTATGAAAAATCTTGAATTTGTGCTTATGTTGTAAATTTTGGATAAATTGAATGGAACTGTCATTTTTACCTGTTTGAATGGTACTGTTTATTATTTTTTTTAAATAAGATAAGATATGATTGGATACAGGTAGTTTATTAAGCTTTATCTGAAAGAAGTACAGAAAGAGGTAAACCAGCATATAGGGGTGGGGACATGAAATGATCCATGTTTCTTTAAGTAATGGGGACATACAAGAATTGAGTATAGCCAAGGTTTTCACAATAACCCAGTATTGCATTAATGGTGTCATAAGAATTCTTTATCTCTTTATGTCACAGTATACTGAATCTAGCAAGTGAAATCAAAATCAATCAGAGTTCAGTTATATTACACTATTTTGAAGCTTTTGATTAATACATTTGATTTTTATCAGCAAGAATAGAAATTTTTCACTGGGACCAATACTGTGTTGAGAAAAGTGCTGAGTCATCATAATAAGTCAAATTGATGGGTACTGATATAAAACTTCATTGTAGGATTTCAATATTAACTATATTGTATAAGATGCACCTAACTCTAGTTCTTTTGTATTTGTTTTCACCTTTCGCAATGATTAATTCAATTGAAAACACCAGAATTCAAGTTGTGACAAATATTTTTAACTGAAATAATTGACTGTTTTGCTGTGTAATTCCCTAAATGTATCCCTTGGGTATTTCTCAAGACATAATCTATTAAATTGGGAAATTATCTGGTAAAGTGTGTACTGTTTATGGAGTAAGGCAATATTTGGTCATAAAAGAAGCATTTTCAGTATAAAAATTGTTCAGCTAAGAAAAAAAGAGGCCCAATTGAAGGTAAATTTAGGTAGATTTTATATTCTCCAGTGTAAAGAATTGATCACATTCTTGGCAATTCATGCAGCAAATGTTTGAATAGTGCTTCATTTTGTAGTTTCTATCTTTTATTATATCAAGCATATATAATTTTTCATTTTCTACTGTTTGAAAGGCCTTTTGTTGGAAATGAATACTCCCAAGGGACATAATTCAGCTTTTTCATAGACTGATACAGGCAAGAAAGGCAACTTTACAGCTGAATATTTTGCATTTTTAATGTTATAAGTTTCTAATATCTTTGTTTTTATCATCCCAAGACAGAATAATGGATTTTATAACAAGTTCAGAAATTTTGAACCACAATATGGCATATACTAAAGCATGGAATGGAGATTAGTATGAAAAATCTTGAATTTGTGCTTATAATGTAAATTTTGGATAAATTGAATGGAACTGTCATTTTTACCTGTTTGAATGGTACTGTTTATTATTTTTTTTAAATAAGATAAGATATGATTGGATACAGGTAGTTTATTAAGCTTTATCTGAAAGAAGTACAGAAAGAGGTAAACCAGCATATAGGGGTGGGGACATGCAATGATCCATGTTTCTTTAAGTAATGGGGACATACAAGAATTGAGTATAGCCAAGGTTTTCACAATAACCCAGTATTGCATTAATGGTGTCATAAGAATTCTTTATCTCTTTATGTCACAGTATACTGAATCTAGCAAGGGAAATCAAAATCAATCAGACTTCAGTTATATTACACTATTTTGAAGCTTTTGATTAATACATTTGATTTTTATCAGCAAGAATAGAAATTTTTCACTGGGACCAATACTGTGTTGAGGAAAGTGCTGAGTCATCATAATAAGTCAAATTGATGGGTACTGATATAAAACTTCATTGTAGGATTTCAATATTAACTATATTGTATAAGATGCACCTAACTCTAGTTCTTTTGTATTTGTTTTCACCTTTCGCAATGATTAATTCAATTGGAAACACCAGAATTCAAGTTGCAACAAATATTTTTAACTGAAATATTTGACTTTTTTGCTGTGTAATTCCCTAAATGTATCCCTTGGGTATTTCTCAAGACATAATCTATTAAATTGGGAAATTATCTGGTTAAGTGTGTACTGTTTATGGAGTAAGGCAATATTTGGTCATAATAGAAGCATTTTCAGTATAAAAATTGTTCAGCTAAGAAAAAAAGAGGCCCAATTGAAGGTAAATTTAGGTAGATTTTATATTCTCCAGTGTAAAAAATTGATCACATTCTTGGCAATTCATGCAGCAAATGTTTGAATAGTGCTTCATTTTGTAGTTTCTATCTTTTATTATATCAAGCATATATAATTTTTCATTTTCTACTGTTTGAAAGGACTTTTGTTGGAAATGAATACTCCCAAGGGACATAATTCAGCTTTTTCATAGACTGATACAGGCAAGAAAGGCAACTTTACAGCTGAATATTTTGCATATTTAATGTTATAAGTTTCTAATATCTTTGTTTTTATCATCCCAAGACAGAATAATGGATTTTATAACAAGTTCAGAAATTTTGAACCACAATATGGCATATACTAAAGCATGGAATGGAGATTAGTATGAAAAATCTTGAATTTGTGCTTATGTTGTAAATTTTGGACAAATTGAATGGAACTGTCATTTTTACCTGTTTGAATGGTACTGTTTATTATTCCTTTTAAATAAGATAAGATATGATTGGATACAGGTAGTTTTTTAAGCTTTATCTGAAAGAAGTACAGAAAGAGGTTAACCAGCATATAGGGGTGGGGACATGAAATGATCCATGTTTCTTTAAGTAATGGGGACATACAAGAATTGAGTATAGCCAAGGTTTTCACAATAACCCAGTATTGCATTAATGGTGTCATAAGAATTCTTTATCTCTTTATGTCACAGTATACTGAATCTAGCAAGGGAAATCAAAATCAATCAGACTTCAGTTATATTACACTATTTTGAAGCTTTTGATTAATACATTTGATTTTTATCAGCAAGAATAGAAATTTTTCACTGGGACCAATACTGTGTTGAGGAAAGTGCTGAGTCATCATAATAAGTCAAATTGATGGGTACTGATATAAAACTTCATTGTAGGATTTCAATATTAACTATATTGTATAAGATGCACTAACTCTAGTTCTTTTGTATTTGTTTTCACCTTTCACAATGATTAATTCAATTGGAAACACCAGAATTCAAGTTGCGTTTAATATTTTTAACTGAAATATTTGACTTTTTTGCTGTGTAATTCCCTAAATGTATCCCTTGGGTATTTCTCAAGACATAATCTATTAAATTGGGAAATTATCTGGTTAAGTGTGTACTGTTTATGGAGTAAGGCAATATTTGGTCATAATAGAAGCATTTTCAGTATAAAAATTGTTCAGCTAAGAAAAAAAGAGGCCCAATTGAAGGTTAATTTAGGTAGATTTTATATTCTCCAGTGTAAAGAATTGATCACATTCTTGACAATTCATGCAGCAAATGTTTGAATAGTGCTTCATTTTGTAGTTTCTATCTTTTATTATATCAAGCATATATAATTTTTCATTTTCTACTGTTTGAAAGGACTTTTGTTGGAAATGAATACTCCCAAGGGACATAATTCAGCTTTTTCATAGACTGATACAGGCAAGAAAGGCAACTTTACAGCTGAATATTTTGCATATTTAATGTTATAAGTGTCTAATATCTTTGTTTTTATCATCCCAAGACAGAATAATGGATTTTATAACAAGTTCAGAAATTTTGAACCACAATATGGCATATACTAAAGCATGGAATGGAGATTAGTATGAAAAATCTTGAATTTGTGCTTATGTTGTAAATTTTGGATAAATTGAATGGAACTGTCATTTTTACCTGTTTGAATGGTACTGTTTATTATTTTTTTTAAATAAGATAAGATATGATTGGATACAGGTAGTTTATTAAGCTTTATCTGAAAGAAATACAGAAAGAGGTAAACCAGCATATAGGGGTTGGGACATGAAATGATCCATGTTTCTTTAAGTAATGGGGACATACAAGAATTGAGTATAGCCAAGGTTTTCACAATAACCCAGTATTGCATTAATGGTGTCATAAGAATTCTTTATCTCTTTATGTCACAGTAAACTGAATCTAGCAAGGGAAATCAAAATCAATAAGACTTCAGTTATATTACACTATTTCGAAGTTTTTGATTAATACATTTGATTTTTATCAGCAAGAATAGAAATTTTTCACTGGGACCAATACTGTGTTGAGAAAAGTGCTGAGTCATCATAATAAGTCAAATTGATGGGTACTGATATAAAACTTCATTGTAGGATTTCAATATTAACTATATTGTATAAGATGCACCTAACTCTAGTTCTTTTGTATTTGTTTTCACCTTTCGCAATGATTAATTCAATTGGAAACACCAGAATTCAAGTTGCAACAAATATTTTTAACTGAAATATTTGACTTTTTTGCTGTGTAATTCCCTAAATGTATCCCTTGGGTATTTCTCAAGACATAATCTATTAAATTGGGAAATTATCTGGTTAAGTGTGTACTGTTTATGGAGTAAGGCAATATTTGGTCATAATAGAAGCATTTTCAGTATAAAAATTGTTCAGCTAAGAAAAAAAGAGGCCCAATTGAAGGTAAATTTAGGTAGATTTTATATTCTCCAGTGTAAAAAATTGATCACATTCTTGGCAATTCATGCAGCAAATGTTTGAATAGTGCTTCATTTTGTAGTTTCTATCTTTTATTATATCAAGCATATATAATTTTTCATTTTCTACTGTTTGAAAGGACTTTTGTTGGAAATGAATACTCCCAAGGGACATAATTCAGCTTTTTCATAGACTGATACAGGCAAGAAAGGCAACTTTACAGCTGAATATTTTGCATATTTAATGTTATAAGTTTCTAATATCTTTGTTTTTATCATCCCAAGACAGAATAATGGATTTTATAACAAGTTCAGAAATTTTGAACCACAATATGGCATATACTAAAGCATGGAATGGAGATTAGTATGAAAAATCTTGAATTTGTGCTTATGTTGTAAATTTTGGATAAATTGAATGGAACTGTCATTTTTACCTGTTTGAATGGTACTGTTTATTATTCTTTTTAAATAAGATAAGATATGATTGGATACAGGTAGTTTATTAAGCTTTATCTGAAAGAAGTACAGAAAGAGGTAAACCAGCATATAGGGGTGGGGACATGAAATGATCCATGTTTCTTTAAGTAATGGGGACATACAAGAATTTAGTATAGCCAAGGTTTTCACAATAACCCAGTATTGCATTAATGGTGTCATAAGAATTCTTTATCTCTTTATGTCACAGTATACTGAATCTAGCAAGGGAAATCAAAATCAATCAGACTTCAGTTAAATTAAACTATTTTGAAGCTTTTGATTAATACATTTGATTTTTATCAGCAAGAATAGAAATTTTTCACTGGGACCAATACTGTGTTGAGAAAAGTGCTGAGTCATCATAATAAGTCAAATTGATGGGTACTGATATAAAACTTCATTGCAGGATTTCAATATTAACTATATTGTATAAGATGCACCTAACTCTAGTTCTTTTGTATTTGTTTTCACCTTTAGCAATGATTAATTCAATTGGAAACACCAGAATTCAAGTTGCGACAAATATTTTTAACTGAAATATTTGACTTTTTTGCTGTGTAATTCCCTAAATGTATCCCTTGGGTATTTCTCAAGACATAATCTATTAAATTGGGAAATTATCTGGTTAAGTGTGTACTGTTTATGGAGTAAGGCAATATTTGGTCATAATAGAAGCATTTTCAGTAGAAAAATTGTTCAGCTCAGAAAAAAAGAGGCCCAATTGAAGGTAAATTTAGGTAGATTTTATATTCTCCAGTGTAAAGAATTGATCACATTCTTGGCAATTCATGCAGCAAATGTTTGAATAGTGCTTCATTTTGTAGTTTCTATCTTTTATTATATCAAGCATATATAATTTTTCATTTTCTACTGTTTGAAAGGACTTTTGTTGGAAATGAATACTCCCAAGGGGCATAATTCAGCTTTTTCATAGACTGATACAGGCAAGAAAGGCAACTTTACAGCTGAATATTTTGCATATTTAATGTTATAAGTGTCTAATATCTTTGTTTTTATCATCCGAAGATAGAATAATGGATTTTATAACAAGTTCAGAAATTTTGAACCACAATATGGCATATACTAAAGCATGGAATGGAGATTAGTATGAAAAATCTTGAATTTGTGCTTATGTTGTAAATTTTGGATAAATTGAATGGAACTGTCATTTTTACCTGTTTGAATGGTACTGTTTATTATTCTTTTTAAATAAGATAAGATATGATTGGATACAGGTAGTTTATTAAGCTTTATCTGAAAGAAGTACAGAAAGAGGCAAACCAGCATATAGGGGTGGGGACATGAAATGATCCATGTTTCTTTAAGTAATGGGGACATACAAGAATATAGTATAGCCTAGGTTTTCACAATAACCCAGTATTGCATTAATGGTGTCATAAGAATTCTTTATCTCTTTATGTCACAGTATACTGAATCTAGCAAAGGAAATCAAAATCAATCAGACTTCAGTTATATTACACTATTTTGAAGCTTTTGATTAATACATTTGATTTTTATCAGCAAGAATAGAAATTTTTCACTGGAACCAATACTGTGTTGAGAAAAGTGCTGAGTCATCATAATAAATCAAATTGAGGGGTACTGATATAAAACTTCATAGTAGGATTTCAATATTAACTATATTGTATAAGATGCACCTAACTCTAGTTCTTTTGTATTTGTTTTCACCTTTCGCAATGATTAATTCAATTGGAAACACCAGAATTCAAGTTGCGACAAATATTTTTAACTGAAATATTTGACTTTTTTGCTGTGTAATTCCCTAAATGTATCCCTTGGGTATTTCTCAAGACATAATCTATTAAATTGGGAAATTATCTGGTTAAGTGTGTTCTGTTTATGGAGTAAGGCAATATTTGGTCATAATAGAAGCATTTTCAGTATAAAAATTGTTCAGCTAAGAAAAAAAGAGGCCCAATTGAAGGTAAATTTAGGTAGATTTTATATTCTCCAGTCTAAAGAATTGATCAGATTCTTGTCAATTCATGCAGCAAATGTTTGAATAGTGCTTCATTTTGTAGTTTCTATCTTTTATTATATCAAGCATATATAATTTTTCATTTTCTACTGTTTGAAAGGACTTTTGTTGGAAATGAATACTCGCAAGGGACATAATTCAGCTTTTTCATAGACTGATACAGGCAAGAAAGGCAACTTTACAGCTGAATATTTTGCATATTTAATGTTATAAGTGTCTAATATCTTTGTTTTTATCATCCCAAGACAGAATAATGGATTTTATAACAAGTTCAGAAATTTTGAACCACAATATGGCATATACTAAAGCATGGAATGGAGATTAGTATGAAAAATCTTGAATTTGTGCTTATGTTGTAAATTTTGGATAAATTGAATGGAACTGTCATTTTTAACCGGATTTTTGTGTCAAAAATGTTGGTTATTGATTTGGGGATGTACGGCGGGCGGTCGGTCGGTCGGTCGGGCGGGTGGGCGGGCGGGCGGGCGGGCGGCAACCAAATGTTGTCCGTGCATTTACTCATGAACCATTTAACCAAACCTTTTAAAATTTAATATGTTGTTACTGACAACAAAATGGAGGTCAAGTTTAATAATGACGATTTTGACTTTTACTGTTCAGGAGTCACGGTTCTTGAAAGTTTAAAAAATGTCGTGTCCGTGCATTTACTCATGAACCGTTCAACTAAACCTTTTTAAATTTTAATATGTTGTTACTGACAACAAAATGGAGGTCAAGTTCAATAATGACGATTTTGACTTTTACCGTTCAGGAGTTACGGATCTTGAAAGTTTAAAAAATGTCGTGTCCGTGCATTTACTCATGAACTGTTCAATTAAACCTTTTTAAATTTTAATATGTTGTTACTAACAACAAAATGGAGGTCAAGTTCAATAATGACGATTTTGACTTTTACCGTTCAGGAGTTACGGTTCTTGAAAGTTTAAAAAATGTCATGTCCTGCTAGAGGGTCATTTTCTATCTAGTTTATATGTCGTTATTGTTGACAACATGGAAGTCAAGTTTGATATTGATGATCATAAATTTTACCTATTAGGAGTTTTGGTCCTTGTGATATTGATTAATGCCAGAACACAAATAAATGTTAAAGAATCCGGTTTACTGTCATTTTGACAGCTCTTGTTACCTGTTTGAATGGTACTGTTTATTATTCTTTTTAAATAAGATAAGATATGATTGGATACAGGTAGTTTATTAAGCTTTATCTGAAAGAAGTACAGAAAGAGGTAAACCAGCATATAGGGGTGGGGACATGAAATGATCCATGTTTCTTTAAGTAATGGGGACATACAAGAATTTAGTATAGCCAAGGTTTTCACAATAACCCAGTATTGCATTAATGGTGTCATAAGAATTCTTTATCTCTTTATGTCACAGTATACTGAATCTAGCAAGGGAAATCAAAATCAATCAGACTTCAGTTATATTACACTATTTTGAAGCTTTTGAGTAATACATTTGATTTTTATCAGCAAGAATAGAAATTTTTCACTGGGACCAATACTGTGTTGAGAAAAGTGCTTAGTCATCATAAAAAGTCAAATTGATGGGTACTGATATAAAACTTCACTGTAGGATTTCATTATTAACTATATTGTATAAGATGCACCTAACTCTAGTTCTTTTGTATTTGTTTTCACCTTTCGCAATGATTAATTCAATTGGAAACACTAGAATTCAAGTTGCGACAAATATTTTTTACTGAAATATTTGACTTTTTTGCTGTGTAATTCCCTAAATGTATCCCTTGGGTATTTCTCAAGACATAATCTATTAAATTGGGAAATTATCTGGTTAAGTGTGTACTGTTTATGGAGTAAGGCAATATTTGGTCATAATAGAAGCATTTTCAGTATAAAAATTGTTCAGCTAAGAAAAAAAGAGCCCAATTGAAGGTAAATTTAGGTAGATTTTAAATTCTCCAGTGTATAGAATTGATCACATTCTTGGCAATTCATGCAGCAAATGTTTGAATAGTGCTTCATTTTGTAGTTTTTATCTTTTATTATATCAAGCATATATAATTTTTCATTTTCTTCTGTTTGAAAGGACTTTTGTTGGAAATGAATACTCCCAAGGGACATAATTCAGCTTTTTCATAGACTGATACAGGCAAGAAAGGCAACTTCACAGCTGAATATTTTGCATATTTAATGTTATAAGTGTCTAATATCTTTGTTTTTATCATCCCGAGACAGAATAATGGATTTTATAACCAGTTCAGAAATTTTGAACCAAAATATGGCATATACTAAAGCATGCAATGGAGATTAGTATGAAAAAGCTTGAATTTGTGCTTATGTTGTAAATTTTGGATAAATTGAATGGAACTGTCATTTTTACCTGTTTGAATGGTACTGTTTATTATTCTTTTTAAATAAGATAAGATATGATTGGATATAAGTAGTTTATTAAGCTTTATCTGAAAGAAGTACAGAAAGAGGTAAACCAGCATATAGGGGTGGGGACATGAAATGATCCATGTTTCTTTAAGTAATGGGGACATACAAGAATTTAGTATAGCCAAGGTTTTCACAATAACCCAGTATTGCATTAATGGTGTCATAAGTATTCTTTATCTCTTTATGTCACAGTATACTGAATCTAGTAAGGGAAATCAAAATCAATCAGACTTCAGTTATATTACACTATTTTGAAGCTTTTGATTAATACATTTGATTTTTATCAGCAAGAATAGAAATTTTTCACTGGGACTAATACTGTGTTGAGAAAAGTGCTGAGTCATCATAATAAGTCAAATTGATGGGTACTGATATAAAACTTCACTGTAGGATTTCATTATTAACTATATTGTATAAGATGCACCTAACTCTAGTTCTTTTGTATTTGTTTTCACCTTTCGCAATGATTAATTCAATTGGAAACACCAGAATTCAAGTTGCGACAAATATTTTTAACTGAAATATTTGACTTTTTTGCTGTGTAATTCCCTAAATGTATCCCTTGGGTATTTCTCAAGCCATAATCTATTAAATTGGGAAATTATCTGGTTAAGCGTGTACTGTTTATGGAGTAAGGCAATATTTTGTCATAATAGAAGCATTTTCAGTATAAAAATTGTTCAGCTAAGAAAAAAAGAGGCCCAATTGAAGGTAAATTTAGGTAGATTTTATATTCTCCAGTGTAAAGAATTGATCACATTCTTGGCAATTCATGCAGCAAATGTTTGAATAGTGCTTCATTTTGTAGTTTCTATCTTTTATTATATCAAGCATATATAATTTTTCATTTTCTACTGTTTGAAAGGACTTTTGTTGGAAATGAATACTCCCAAGGGACATAATTCAGCTTTTTCATAGACTGATACAGGCAATAAAGGCAACCTTACAGCTGAATATTTTGCATATTTAATGTTATAAGTGTCTAATATCTTTGTTTTTATCATCCCAAGACAGAATAATGGATTTTTTAACAAGTTCAGAAATTTTGAACCAAAATATGGCATATACTAAAGCATGGAATGGAGATTAGTATGAAAAATCTTGAATTTGTGCTTATGTTGTAAATTGTGGATAAATTGAATGGAACTGTCATTTTTACCTGTTTGAATGGTACTGTTTATTATTCTTTTTAAATAAGATAAGATATGATTGGATACAGGTAGTTTATTAAGCTTTATCTGAAAGAAGTACAGAAAGAGGTAAACCAGCATATAGGGGTGGGGACATGAAATGATCCATGTTTCTTTAAGTAATGGGGACATACAAGAATTTAGTATAGCCAAGGTTTTCACAATAACCCAGTATTGCATTAATGGTGTCATAAGAATTCTTTATCTCTTTATGTCACAGTATACTGAATCTAGCAAGGGAAATCAAAATCAATCAGACTTCAGTTATATTACACTATTCTCATTGGTTGACCATAGGCATATATAATGATAAGATTATCTTAGTTGGTCATCAGTTTGGCTCAGAGGCTGTGCCGTATTATCAGCGTGCTAATTTTTAGTGATCTGTTAACAAGATGAAACTCATTAGTGACATAAAGTTTAATATTCGGATATGTTAATGGAACTTATCATAAAGTTTCAAAATTCTGTACATGTGGAAGAGTTACATGGATTTACTGAAGAATCCTTAGATACACTTGATCGCGACGATCTCATCAAATCTATAACAAAAAGTTTCGGTGTTGACATTGAAAGAGTAGAAGCAATTCTAAAAAAGTCACTGGACACCAATGCCTTGGTCAAGTTAGCTCATTGTGCTATAGAATTAGCAAATGAACATATTAGTAGAGCTGATTCGAATAAAAAGCGAAAAGGTGAAGGAGACAATTAGGCGGGTCAAAGCAAGAAAGGCAAGACAAATGAACCATCGGTAAGATCTTTAATTTTGTTTAATTGTGTCGGTCGTTAAATCAGATTTGGTTAGATTAGACATAGAATAAGGTGTATAATACAGCTGGGTTATTCTGTCTGGTACACAGATGTTAATGACGATGAGTGACGAAGTATGAGGTTATCTGAGGATAGGTTAGAGTAGACATAGAATAAGGTGGAGAAGGTTAAACGAGGATAACATTAATATTTTTATCTGATACACAGATGTTAGTGACAATGAGTTTGACGAAGTATGAGGTTATCTGAGGTTAAGAATGTCTAGTATCCTAGTAAAAATCCACATGGTATCTGTATTCATAGCATTGCAAAGCAGCAGTTGTCATTTGACAGATATAATGTTATGAATATTGTCAGACTGCTTTTTAGTTTCGGACGTCAGGTGGATCTGTGACATCTAAAATGCAGTGCACCTTCAAAAAGTAATAATTGTAATGCAATTTAGAAAAAATCCATGGCGGGCATGCTGTGAACGGGAGCCATGGTATTTTAGGCTGCATGAGTTGGTTTGGGGCGAACCTTAAATTTTATTAAAATTCTATACATGTGGATAGGGAGAGAGAGCTATGGGAGAGTGAAATATATTCAGTTTGGATATTATTTGTATTTTAGGCTGTATGCGTTGGTTCGGGGCGAACCTTAAAATTATTAAAATTTGATACAAGTGGTATAGCCGGGGCGAGAGAAAAATCATGTGCTTATAGACTATGTTAGGTCTTGGTTCAGAGCGAAACTTGGAATTGTTTAGAGTGTTATTAAGGATATGATTCGGATAGGGGAGACAGAGATATAAGGGAGAGTGAAATATAATTTTTGATATTATTTGTATTTTAGGCTGCATGCGTTTGGTTAGGGTCGAACCTTAAATTTATTAAATTTGATACAAGTGGTATAGGGCTAGAGAAAAAGAATGTGCTGATAGACTGTCTTAGGTCTTGGTTCGGGGCGAACCTTGGATTTGATTAGAGTGTCATTAATTTAGGTTATGATTCGGGGAGAGCCGTATCAGACTCAAAAGTTAAGAGTATGTGATATGAGTCGAACCATGGAACTTGATGTATTGGATATCGATCTTGGTTGATATGATTCGGGGCGAACCTTAGAGTTTAGATTATAATAAATAATAAGTATGATAATAATTAACGCTGCCATTAGATATAAGAATGTTTTTAATTTTTAAAGATGGAAAAGGAAAAACACAGGTGCATAAATCAGGGTGTTCTTCAATGGGAAATACTAAAAAATGTGACAAGTCATGTGAATGTCCCTTTAGAAGATCCGCGGGGTCAGTAGACAGTCTCATTGGTCAATTAAGGGCAATTTTTCGGGATTATGGTAGAGGTACTGACTGGAATAATGTTACAGGCTTTGGAAATCCTGCAGCAGCCTCTGTTATAAAAAAACATTTATCAGCAATAAGACTAGAACAATCCTCCAGTGCTACCACTCCAAAGCATACACCGCTTTTATTTAAAAACAAACTTTTCAAAATTTCCAGACATATTTCATACAAACTCTGTAACCCAGAGCTTTCGAACGCACAAAAATATATCTACCGAAGAGATCTGACATTTTTTAATTTGCTCGCTAGCACCGGGGATAGAGCAGGTGATCTTGGTTCGTTATTAACAAATCAGATTTTTGTACTTCCGGAGAATAATGGCCTTGTAATACAACTTACCAAAGGTAAAACTGTTGATATTCGTGATCCAAGAGTTGTTGTCGTTTTAAAAACTCATGCTGAATTGTGCCCAGTCAAAATGTTACAAGATTATGTAAAGCTATGTGATAGCATAGGTTTTAATTTAAAGTTGGGCTATGCTTTTCGTCCATTAGATTCACATCAGAAATTGAGCAGTAAACCGTTATCTTCGTCGGCAGCGAATGCTAGATTAAAATTGTACCTTACTAAGCTAAATTTGTGGGAGGAAGAAACCCCTCATAGCACCCGCAGTGGTTGTGCATTGACATTGGCATGGTTAGGAATAGATAAAAAGATGCAATAAAACTTCATGTAGGTTGGAAATCAGATTCAATGTTGCGTCAATATACATTAGGTAACGAGATGTGCAGCAAGTTTACATCTGCAGAGGCTATAGCCACAAAAGATAATTCTTCTTTACAATCGATTTTTGAACGATTCAAGGATTTTTCAAAATTCAAGAATATAACTGATTAAATTTATGATAAGGTGAAGTTTATTATTAAACATAAGATTTGTGTCGTTTTAGAATTATGATTTGAAGCAGCAAATTGATGAGATGAAAAAGAGTTTAAGTGCAGATACAGTAGCTCAAGCGTTACGTGAAGTTAAGGAGTACGCCGCTAGAGCGGGAGAGATAAATGTTGAAAGTCTACAAATGAAACTCATGCATTTAGACGAGATGGGTCGCAGATATGACCACAATGACAAAGAGTTATTTTCTTTGGTATTGCAACGGTAATTTGTGCAATAAATCGCAACCCAGAATTGGCCATCTTGTTACATCCTTATTATGTTCCGCAGCGGAGTCAAAAATATACGAAAAAGAACAGAAATTTTTAAAGCTGCATGGAAAATTCAATGAAATTCAAATTCTTTAGATCAGTTCACACCTATGTTCCAAATGATGCAACATTTTATGCGTCGTTTTCCCAACTCAGCACCACCAAGGTCATACTATAGCCCAAACAGAAGAGGGGGTGGTAACTCAAGAATGAGGCCTGGTCTCAATTATAGTGGGTGTCATATTTGTGGCGATATGTCTCATTTTAGAGTTGACTGTCCACGTAAATAGTGACGACTTATTTTGTAGATTTCATCTGGATCAGCGACTGTAAAACCCAATGAATGGGAATATATGCATACTTTTCAACCATGGACAGTAGAGAAGCGGTGTTTTCCTCAAAGACTAGTAACTGAAGATAATAAAATTGTCGATTATTTACCGAACTTCTATCATAATTCAACTCCGTTGGATGTAAATATGATTCTCCATGATGATCCCTTTGCTGTTTATGATCCAACATACTTTGTTGCAGGAAATTTACATAGTCATGTTAATCAGTGGCGTTCTATAATTGCTGATCCTAACAATTGAACAATTGAAATGGCTAGAGAAAGGAGTTAACATTCATGATTTTATGCAACCTTACAAAGGAGAATTTTGGGGAATGCATTATGATGACAAATTCCCACCCGCAAGGCAATTCAAAAATGCTCGCAATTGTGAAAATTTTGTGGATTTTATAAATTCTGAATTAATTGAACGTATTAAAGCTGCTGCCGTTACTTACCTTGGAAAAGTTGGGGAAGCTCATTCACCCCATATAGTTTCACCTATCACCATTGAACCATTAAAGCCAAGAACTGTTTTATGAGAGACACACCTTTTAAATTAGATACATTCGTGGATGTTCCTAAGATGGTTAAGAAAGATAGTTTCCTGACAAAACTTGACGACAAGTCCGGTTACGACAACGTATTGGTCTCAGAACATTCAAGGACACTTTTAGGTTTTCAGCGGGGGGGGGGGGGGGTCATTATTTTCAATGTAACACCTTGGCTTTTGGATGGAAAAATTCTGCTTTCGTGTATAACACACTAAGTTTGACGGCTATATCGTTATTAAGACAGTTATCTTTGTCCTGTCTATTGAACATTGATGACCGTCTCATCGGAGAGTTCAACGATCCATTACCCAAGGAGTTAGATAACCCCATGACTCGGGCTAAGATTTCAATACATATGGCGGTTAGTTTATTCTCTAACTTAGCTATTTTTTTAACATAAGTAAATCAGTGCTCACACCAGTACAATGCATTACTTTTCTTGGAATGACAATTGACTCAAAAAGGCAATCGTTTTTTGTCACAAAAAAAAAGAAAATTAAAATTAAAAAATCTCAGAATTGAAATCTTACAGAGTCAGAGGGCACCAGTTACCACAATACAGAAGTTTACAGGTTTATGTATATCTATGTGTCTTGTAATTCCAGGTGCAAAATTGTATACATCCGCTGCTAACCAAGCTATATCTAACGCAATTCTAAATTTCTCCAATGTTTTAATAGACGATGAAATTAAGGCGGAAATCATGTACTGGGAATTTTTAGATACATGGGATAAACCATTTTTATGGGTCTCAGACCGACATTTCATTTTAGAAATATCAACTGATTCGTCAGGTTACAAATGGGGTGCTACAATTTCTGGAAAAGATATGAAAGAAGGAATAATTTAAGATTATTGGGATCAGAAGTCTTTGAAACTTCCAATTATGTTAAAAGAAGCATTAGCTTTAAAAAATAGTTTGATAAGCATTGAACATCTCATTAAGTGTAAAAGAATAATTGCTCATGTCGACAATCAGGCTGTTGTTTATGCTTGGGAAAACCAACATTTAAAAAATTCTGATCTCACAAAAATACTGAAAGAAATTTTTCAGGTCACATTTAGGAATAACTGTTCCTTATCTTTAGTATATATAAATACTGCGGAAAATCCTGCAGATGTTCATTCAAGGTCACTGTCAAAGTCGGACACAACTATTAGTAAACGTACATGGGTGTATATAGATTATATTTACCGCCCACATGATGTAGATATGTTTGCCTTGGATAGTAACACAATGACTACATGTGAGGGAAAACCATTAGACCATTTCACTCCTTATCCATCTCCATGTACAGCAGGTGTTGATGCGTTTAGTCAAATATATGATTCGAGAAAAAATTGTTATGCTTTTCCCCCTTACTGTTTGTTGCCTTCGGTTATCACATTTATTATAGATGAGTGTATAAATTGTTCAGTTGTTTTTCCTAAATTTGACCCTATTCCTAATTGGTATACGCTAGTTATGAGATATGCAGTCTCTGTCAATGTTATAGGTTTTAAAGGAGACAAAGGAACATTAATGTTTCCCTCCAGAAAAGGGTATTTAAAAGACAAAAGAGGCTTACAGTTTGATTTACTAGCTGCAAAGTTTGTTTTCTCAATGTAGTTAAAAAGTCAAGAGTTATTCAGATGAAAAAAACAAAAGAATTTACGCCCATCCTTTTCATTGGGGATTCCATGATTCGTTTTTTGTCAAATTGTGTTTTAGACACTGCTATTGTTTCAAGAGGAGGGGCAACACTTTGTGACGTTTTAGATATGCTTAAAGTTGAACTTGAAAGAAGAATTGTTTTTGTTGTAATGTTCCATATTGGAACCAATAATGTAAATAAAATGTATTTTCCAGAAACACAACAGCTTACACAAGCTAAAAGGGAATGTGACATACTTTTTATTGAGCTGAGCAAATTACAAACATGTTCCAATTTTGCAATAGTATTTTCAGGATGTGTTTACACAAAATCAAAAGTGATAAACAAACGAATAGACTTGCTAAATGAGCACATTGTATTATGTTGTAAAAATAGTAATTATCATTTTGTTGATCAATCAGATATTTCTGAACCTTGTTTGAAAGACCAGGTTCACTTTAACAAATCTGGAGAGAATTTATTTTTAAAAAATTTAAGAGGTCTCTTATGAACATATAATCCATGTGTACATACGTTAATTAGTCTAGTAATAAAATAAACCTGTTTGAAATATATGTGTACTATTTATTCAGTGTCAACTAGCAAAGAGAAGAGTTCTGGTGAAATGGATGTTTTATTGACAAACATGTCACTCCTAAATATTTATGGTTGTTGTCTGCGCTTTTAATTACTGTAATTACTGACTTCATCTGGTGAATTATCTGCAGTTGTTTATTTTGCTGGTTCCTCAATATTTTCCTATCAGAACATTAAAGTATGCATGCAGTGGTCAAGTCCATGAACATCATATTTATGGCCATCTTTCTAATGAGGCGTTCTAAAACCACAGACATCAGAAGAGTACTTTACTTCAGATGTGCAAATAAAATGTCTCAGCAATATGTTAAAGAATGTTTTACAAACAAAATACCGTAAATATAAGAACAAAATAAAAACAAAAACAAAAACTAAAATAAAATAAAATAAAATAAAATAAAATAAAATAATTCTTATATGATTTGCATATTAGAGAATACGTTGATATGATTGGTTGAGAGGACTTCCGGTAGTTGTTCTTGACGTTGTTTATTTTTCGATAGACGACGTTGACCGAACTTCTTTTCGTAACCAATGTAAACAAGATGGCGGCGATAATGACACAATCCGGATCGACGTTAACAAAATTTATTTTAGATTCGCGTTAATAGGTCTTCATAGTTAAATTAAAAAATAAACACAAAACATTCGTTTGAATGATGATAAGAGGTTTTGTAGTTTATTTTTTATCAGATTGCAAATTTCATGGAGTACATAGTTTTTCGTTAACCAACAAATATATTCATGCGCCAGGCCTATTCAATGACACAAATATACAATTTACGTGTGATAGAGGTTACGAGTGTGGAAAAATAAATTCCTTATCTCCAATTTTAAAGAATTATAAGGATTAAACTCCTTTTTAAAGGAATTTATTGGTGTATAAACTGTACCAAGTCACTCACAAACATATCATATCCTTCGGACATTTATTTGTTTGTGAGTGAATTGGTCGAGTGTTTAATCCTATAATAAAAATGGGGTATTAAATTATTATAGGAAATGTTATTGAAATAAGAATTGAATATATGTTTATTTCTGATTTAAGAGGATTAAGATATATTATTTCACGTTTGTTTTTAGGGTATTTTTGTTTTTTACCTCCATATCTTATATCTATTAGGACTATGGGGTACCAGTGAGACAAGGATACTATTCTCATTGGTTGACCATAGGCATATATAATGATAAGATTATCTTAGTTGGTCATCAGTTTGGCTCAGAAGTCGGTGAATGTCATTTTCTAAGTAGAGTTTTTGGTATAACTTGCCGTAAATGTGCTTGCTGTTGCTTGATGTGAAAGACAGAAAAAAAACAACAAAAAAACAAAAAACAAAAAACAAACAAAAAAACAAACAAAAAAAAACAAACAAAATATAGAACTGACACAAATAGAGTGTGAAGATATCTCAAGTCAGTAAGATCCTGTATAGTTTTCAAAGACTCGTGACTGTCTTGCTTTTATATCCAATTCCTGAATCAGATTAAAATTGAGAATGCAAATGGGGAATAAGTCAAAGACACAAAAACGCTGTCATGGCTGTAGGGTATTCCTTTGGAAGTTTAACTTAGGTTACTCGAGATCAGAAGTTGTAATGCCTGTTGTAACTTGTTATCGATCTTTTGAACGGCTTGCTGTTGCTTTCCTACAATGTGGTGCCCTGTGTCCTTTTAGTCACTTTTTAAAGTTTTTTACCTTCATATCTTATATCTATTAGGATTATGGGGTACCAGTGAGACTAGGATACTATTTTGAAGCTTTTGATTAATACATTTGATTTTTATCAGCAAGAACAGACATTTTTCACTGGGACCAATACTGTGTTGAGAAAGGTGCTGAGTCATCATAATAAGTCAAATTGATGGGTACTGATATAAAACTTCATTGTAGGATTTCAATATTAATTATATTGTATAAGATGCACCTAATTCTAGTTCTTTTGTATTTGTTTTCACCTTTCGCAATGATTAATTCAATTGGAAACACCAGAATTCAAGTTGCGACAAATATTTTTAACTGAAATATTTGACTTTTTTGCTGTGTAATTCCCTTAATGTATCCCTTGGGTATTTCTCAAGACATAATCTATTAAATTGGGAAAATATCTGGTTAAGTGTGTACTGTTTATGGAGTAAGGCAATATTTGGTCATAATAGAAGCATTTTCAGTATAAAAAATTGTTCAGCTAAGAAAAAAAGAGGCCCAATTGAAAGTAAATTTAGGTAGATTTTATATTCTCCAGTGTATAGAATTGATCACATTCTTGGCAATTCATGCAGCAAATGTTTGAATAGTGCTTCATTTTGTAGTTTCTATCTTTTATTATATCAAGCATATATAATTTTTCATTTTCTACTGTTTGAAAGGACTTTTGTTGGAAATGAATACTCCCAAGGGACATAATTCAGCTTTTTCATAGACTGATACAGGCAAGAAAGGCAACTTTACAGCTGAATATTTTGCATATTTAATGTTATAAGTGTCTAATATCTTTGTTTTTATCATCCCAAGACAGAATAATGGATTTTATAACAATTTCAGAAATTTTCAACCACAATATGGCATATACTAAAGCATGGAATGGAGATTAGTATGAAAAATCTTGAATTTGTGCTTATGTTGTAAATTTTGGACAAATTGAATGGAACTGTCATTTTTACCTGTTTGAATGGTACTGTTTATTATTCCTTTTAAATAAGATAAGATATGATTGGATACAGGTAGTTTTTTAAGCTTTATCTGAAAGAAGTACAGAAAGAGGTTAACCAGCATATAGGGGTGGGGACATGAAATGATCCATGTTTCTTTAAGTAATGGGGACATACAAGAATTTAGTATAGCCAAGGTTTTCACAATAACCCAGTATTGCATTAATGGTGTCATAAGAATTCTTTATCTCTTTATGTCACAGTATACTGAATCTAGCAAGGGAAATCAAAATCAATCAGACTTCAGTTATATTACACTATTTTGAAGCTTTTGATTATTACATTTGATTTTTATCAGCAAGAATAGAAATTTTTCACTGGGACCAATACTGTGTTGAGAAAAGTGCTGAGTCATCATAATAAGTCAAATTGATGGGTACTGATATAAAACTTCACAGTAGGATTTCAATATTAACTATATTGTATAAGATGCACCTAACTCTAGTTCTTTTGTATTTGTTTTCACCTTTTGCAATGATTAATTCAATTGGAAACACCAGAATTCAAGTTGCGACAAATATTTTTAACTGAAATATTTGACTTTTTTGCTGTGTAATTCCCTAAATGTATCCCTTGGGTATTTCTCAAGACATAATCTATTAAATTGGGAAATTATCTGGTTAAGTGTGTACTGTTTATGGAGTAAGGTAATATTTGTTCATAATAGAAGCATTTTCAGTATAAAAATTGTTCAGCTAAGAAAAAAAGAGGCCCAATTGAAGGTAAATTTAGGTAGATTTTATATTCTCCAGTGTAAAGAATTGATCACATTCTTGACAATTCATGCAGCAAATGTTTGAATAGTGCTTCATTTTGTAGTTTCTATCTTTTATTATATCAAGCATATATAATTTTTCATTTTCTACTGTTTGAAAGGACTTTTGTTGGAAATGAATACTCCCAAGGGACATAATTCAGCTTTTTCATAGACTGATACAGGCAAGAAAGGCAACTTTACAGCTGAATATTTTTCATATTTAATGTTATAAGTGTCTAATATCTTTGTTTTTATCATCCCAAGACAGAATAATGGATTTTATTACAAGTTCAGAAATTTTGAACCACAGTATGGCATATACTAAAGCATGGAATGGAGATTAGTATGAAAAATCTTGAATTTGTGCTTATGTTGTAAATTTTGGATAAATTGAATGGAACTGTCATTTTTACCTGTTTGAATGGTACTGTTTATTATTCTTTTTAAATAAGATAAGATATGATTGGATACAGGTAGTTTATTAAGCTTTATCTGAAAGAAGTACAGAAAGAGGTAAACCAGCATATAGGGGTGGGGACATGAAATGATCCATGTTTCTTTAAGTAATGGGGACATACAAGAATTTAGTAATGCCAAGGTTTTCACAATAACCCAGTATTGCATTAATGGTGTCAAAAAAATTCTTTATCTCTTTATGTCACAGTATACTGAATCTAGCAAGGGAAATCAAAATCAATCAGACTTCAGTTATATTACACTATTTTGAAGCTTTTGATTAATACATTTGATTTTTATCAGCAAGAATAGAAATTTTTCACTGGGACCAATACTGTGTTGAGAAAAGTGCTGAGTCATCATAATAAGTCAAATTGATGGGTACTGATATAAAACTTCATTGTAGGATTTCAATATTAATTATATTGTATAAGATGCACCTAATTCTAGTTCTTTTGTATTTGTTTTCACCTTTCGCAATGATTAATTCAATTGGAAACACCAGAATTCAAGTTGCGACAAATATTTTTAACTGAAATATTTGACTTTTTTGCTGTGTAATTCCCTTAATGTATCCCTTGGGTATTTCTCAAGACATAATCTATTAAATTGGGAAAATATCTGGTTAAGTGTGTACTGTTTATGGAGTAAGGCAATATTTGGTTATAATAGAAGCATTTTCAGTATAAAAAATTGTTCAGCTAAGAAAAAAAGAGGCCCAATTGAAAGTAAATTTAGGTAGATTTTATATTCTCCAGTGTATAGAATTGATCACATTCTTGGCAATTCATGCAGCAAATGTTTGAATAGTGCTTCATTTTGTAGTTTCTATCTTTTATTATATCAAGCATATATAATTTTTCATTTTCTACTGTTTGAAAGGACTTTTGTTGGAAATGAATACTCCCAAGGGACATAATTCAGCTTTTTCATAGACTGATACAGGCAAGAAAGGCAACTTTACAGCTGAATATTTTGCATATTTAATGTTATAAGTGTCTAATATCTTTGTTTTTATCATCCCAAGACAGAATAATGGATTTTATAACAATTTCAGAAATTTTCAACCACAATATGGCATATACTAAAGCATGGAATGGAGATTAGTATGAAAAATCTTGAATTTGTGCTTATGTTGTAAATTTTGGACAAATTGAATGGAACTGTCATTTTTACCTGTTTGAATGGTACTGTTTATTATTCCTTTTAAATAAGATAAGATATGATTGGATACAGGTAGTTTTTTAAGCTTTATCTGAAAGAAGTACAGAAAGAGGTTAACCAGCATATAGGGGTGGGGACATGAAATGATCCATGTTTCTTTAAGTAATGGGGACATACAAGAATTTAGTATAGCCAAGGTTTTCACAATAACCCAGTATTGCATTAATGGTGTCATAAGAATTCTTTATCTCTTTATGTCACAGTATACTGAATCTAGCAAGGGAAATCAAAATCAATCAGACTTCAGTTATATTACACTATTTTGAAGCTTTTGATTATTACATTTGATTTTTATCAGCAAGAATAGAAATTTTTCACTGGGACCAATACTGTGTTGAGAAAAGTGCTGAGTCATCATAATAAGTCAAATTGATGGGTACTGATATAAAACTTCACAGTAGGATTTCAATATTAACTATATTGTATAAGATGCACCTAACTCTAGTTCTTTTGTATTTGTTTTCACCTTTTGCAATGATTAATTCAATTGGAAACACCAGAATTCAAGTTGCGACAAATATTTTTAACTGAAATATTTGACTTTTTTGCTGTGTAATTCCCTAAATGTATCCCTTGGGTATTTCTCAAGACATAATCTATTAAATTGGGAAATTATCTGGTTAAGTGTGTACTGTTTATGGAGTAAGGTAATATTTGTTCATAATAGAAGCATTTTCAGTATAAAAATTGTTCAGCTAAGAAAAAAAGAGGCCCAATTGAAGGTAAATTTAGGTAGATTTTATATTCTCCAGTGTAAAGAATTGATCACATTCTTGACAATTCATGCAGCAAATGTTTGAATAGTGCTTCATTTTGTAGTTTCTATCTTTTATTATATCAAGCATATATAATTTTTCATTTTCTACTGTTTGAAAGGACTTTTGTTGGAAATGAATACTCCCAAGGGACATAATTCAGCTTTTTCATAGACTGATACAGGCAAGAAAGGCAACTTTACAGCTGAATATTTTGCATATTTAATGTTATAAGTGTCTAATATCTTTGTTTTTATCATCCCAAGACAGAATAATGGATTTTATAACAAGTTCAGAAATTTTGAACCACAATATGGCATATACTAAAGCATGGAATGGAGATTAGTATGAAAAATCTTGAATTTGTGCTTATGTTGTAAATTTTGGATAAATTGAATGGAACTGTCATTTTTACCTGTTTGAATGGTACTGTTTATTATTCTTTTTAAATAAGATAAGATATGACTGGATACAGGTAGTTTATTAAGCTTTATCTGAAAGAAGTACAGAAAGAGGTAAACCAGCATATAGGGGTGGGGACATGAAATGATCCATGTTTCTTTAAGTAATGGGGACATACAAGAATTTAGTATAGCCAAGGTTTTCACAATAACCCAGTATTGCATTAATGGTGTCATAAGAATTCTTTATCTCTTTATGTCACAGTATACTGAATCTAGCAAGGGAAATCAAAATCAATCAGACTTCAGTTATATTACACTATTTTGAAGCTTTTGATTAATACATTTGATTTTTATCAGCAAGAATAGAAATTTTTCACTGGGACCAATACTGTGTTGAGAAAAGTGCTGAGTCATCATAATAAGTCAAATTGATGGGTACTGATATAAAACTTCATTGTAGGATTTCAATATTAACTATATTGTATAAGATGCACCTAACTCTAGTTCTTTTGTATTTGTTTTCACCTTTTGCAATGATTAATTCAATTGGAAACACCAGAATTCAAGTTGCGACAAATATTTTTAACTGAAATATTTGACTTTTTTGCTGTGTAATTCCCTAAATGTATCCCTTGGGTATTTCTCAAGACATAATCTATTAAATTGGGAAATTATCTGGTTAAGTGTGTACTGTTTATGGCGTAAGGCAATATTTGGTCATAATAGAAGCATTTTCAGTATAAAAATTGTTCAGCTAAGAAAAAAAGAGGCCCAATTGAAGGTAAAATTAGGTAGATTTTATATTCTCCAGTGTAAAGAATTGATCACATTCTTGGCAATTCATGCAGCAAATGTTTGAATAGTGCTTCATTTTGTAGTTTCTATCTTTTATTATATCAAGCATATATAATTTTTCATTTTCTTCTGTTTGAAAGGACTTTTGTTGGAAATGAATACTCCCAAGGGACATAATTCAGCTTTTTCATAGACTGATACAGGCAAGAAAGGCAACTTTACAGCTGAATATTTTGCATATTTAATGTTATAAGTGTCTAATATCTTTGTTTTTATCATCCCAAGACAGAATAATGGATTTTATAACAAGTTCAGAAATTTTGAACCACAATATGGCATATACTAAAGCATGGAATGGAGATTAGTATGAAAAATCTTGAATTTGTGCTTATGTTGTAAATTTTGGATAAATTGAATGGAACTGTCATTTTTACCTGTTTGAATGGTACTGTTTATTATTCTTTTTAAATAAGATAAGATATGATTGGATACAGGTAGTTTTTTAAGCTTGATTTGAAAGAAGTACAGAAAGAGGTTAACCAGCATGTAGGGGTGGGGACATGAAATGATCCATGTTTCTTTAAGTAATAGGGACATACAAGAATTTAGTATAGCCAAGGTTTTCACAATAACCCAGTATTGCATTAATGGTGTCATAAGAATTCTTTATCTCTTTATGTCACAGTATACTGAATCTAGCAAGGGAAATCAAAATCAATCAGACTTCAGTTATATTACACTGTTTTGAAACTTTTGATTAATACATTTGATTTTTATCAGCAAGAATAGAAATTTTTCACTGGGACCAATACTGTGTTGAGAAAAGTGCTGAGTCATCATAATAAGTCAAATTGATGGGTACTGATATAAAACTTCACTGTAGGATTTCAATATTAACTATATTGTATAAGATGCACCTAACTCTAGTTCTTTTGTATTTGTTTTCACCTTTCGCAATGATTAATTCAATTGGAAACACCAGAATTCAAGTTGCGACAAATATTTTTAACTGAAATATTTGACTTTTTTGCTGTGTAATTCCCTAAATGTATCCCTTTGGTATTTCTCAAGACATAATCTATTAAATTGGGAAATTATCTGGTTAAGTGTGTACTGTTTATGGAGTAAGGCAATATTTGGTCATAATAGAAGCATTTTCAGTATAAAAATTGTTCAGCTAAGAAAAAAAGAGGCCCAATTGAAGGTAAAATTAGGTAGATTTTATATTCTCCAGTGTAAAGAATTGATCACATTCTTGACAATTCATGCAGCAAATGTTTGAATAGTGCTTCATTTTGTAGTTTCTATCTTTTATTATATCAAGCATATATAATTTTTCATTTTCTACTGTTTGAAAGGACTTTTGTTGGAAATGAATACTCCCAAGGGACATAATTCAGCTTTTTCATAGACTGATACAGGCAAGAAAGGCAACTTTACAGCTGAATATTTTGCACATTTAATGTTATAAGTGTCTAATATCTTTGTTTTTATCATCCCAAGACAGAATAATGGATTTTATAACAAGTTCAGAAATTTTGAACCACAATATGGTATAGACGAAAGCATGAAATGGAGATTAGTATGAAAAATCTTGAATTTGTGCTTATGTTGTAAATTTTGGACAAATTGAATGGAACTGTCATTTTTACCTGTTTGAATGGTACTGTTTATTATTCTTTTTAAATAAGATAGGATATGATTGGATACAGGTAGTTTATTAAGCTTTATCTGAAAGAAGTACAGAAAGAGGTAAACCAGCATATAGGGGTGGGGACATGAAATGATCCATGTTTCTTTAAGTAATGGGGACATACAAGAATTTAGTATAGCCAAGGTTTTCACAATAACCCAGTGATGCATTAATGGTGTCATAAGAATTCTTTATCTCTTTATGTCACAGTATACTGAATCTAGCAAGGGAAATCAAAATCAATCAGACTTCAGTTATATTACACTATTTTGAAGCTTTTGATTAATACATTTGATTTTTATCAGCAAGAATAGAAATTTTTCACTGGGACCAATACTGTGTTGAGAAAAGTGCTGAGTCATCATAATAAGTCAAATTGATGGGTACTGATATAAAACTTCATTGTAGGATTTCAATATTAACTATATTGTATAAGATGCACCTAACTCTAGTTCTTTTGTATTTGTTTTCACCTTTCGCAATGATTATTTCAATTGGAAACACCAGAATTCAAGTTGCGACAAATATTTTTAACCGAAATATTTGACTTTTTTGCTGTGTAATTCCCTAAATGTATCCCTTGGGTATTTCTCAAGACATAATCTATTAAATTAGGAAATTATCTGGTTAAGTGTGTACTGTTTATGGAGTAAGGTAATATTTGTTCATAATAGAAGCATTTTCAGTATAAAAATTGTTCAGCTAAGAAAAAAAGAGGCCCAATTGAAGGTAAATTTAGGTAGATTTTATATTCTCCAGTGTAAAGAATTGATCACATTCTTGACAATTCATGCAGCAAATGTTTGAATAGTGCTTCATTTTGTAGTTTCTATCTTTTATTATATCAAGCATATATAATTTTTCATTTTCTACTGTTTGAAAGGACTTTTGTTGGAAATGAATACTCCCAAGGGACATAATTCAGCTTTTTCATAGACTGATATAGGCAAGAAAGGCAACTTTACAGCTGAATATTTTGCATATTTAATGTTATAAGTGTCTAATATCTTTGTTTTTATCATCCCAAGACAGAATAATGGATTTTATAACAAGTTCAGAAATTTTGAACCACAATATGGCATATACTAAAGCATGGAATGGAGATTAGTATGAAAAATCTTGAATTTGTGCTTATGTTGTAAATTTTGGATAAATTGAATGGAACTGTCATTTTTACCTGTTTGAATGGTACTGTTTATTATTCTTTTTAAATAAGATAAGATAAGATATGATTGGATACAGGTAGTTTATTAAGCTTTATCTGAAAGAAGTACAGAAAGAGGTAAACCAGCATATAGGGGTGGGGACATGAAATGATCCATGTTTCTTTAAGTAATGGGGACATACAAGAATTTAGTATAGCCAAGGTTTTCACAATAACCCAGTATTGCATTAATGGTGTCATAAGAATTCTTTATCTCTTTATGTCACAGTATACTGAATCTAGCAAGGGAAATCAAAATCAATCAGATTTCAGTTATATTACACTATTTTGAAGCTTTTGATTAATACATTTGATTTTTATCAGCAAGATTAGAAATTTTTCACTGGGACCAATACTGTGTTGAGAAAAGTGCTGAGTCATCATAATAAGTCAAATTGATGGGTACTGATATAAAACTTCATTGTAGGATTTCAATATTAACTATATTGTATAAGATGCACCTAACTCTAGTTCTTTTGTATTTGTTTTCACCTTTCGCAATGATTATTTCAATTGGAAACACCAGAATTCAAGTTGCGACAAATATTTTTAACTGAAATATTTGACTTTTTTGCTGTGTAATTCCCTAAATGTATCCCTTGGGTATTTCTCAAGTCATAATCTATTAAATTGGGAAATTATCTGGTTATGTGTGTACTGTTTATGGAGTAAGGCAATATTTGGTCATAATAGAAGCATTTTCAGTATAAAATTTGTTCAGCTAAGAAAAAAAGAGGCCCAATTGAAGGTAAATTTAGGTAGATTTTATATTCTCCAGTGTAAAGAATTGATCACATTCTTGACAATTCATGCAGCAAATGTTTGAATAGTGCTTCATTTTGTAGTTTCTATCTTTTATTATATCAAGCATATATAATTTTTCATTTTCTACTGTTTGAAAGGACTTTTGTTGGAAATGAATACTCCCAAGGGACATAATTCAGCTTTTTCATAGACTGATACAGGCAAGAAAGGCAACTTTACAGCTGAATATTTTGCATATTTAATGTTAAAAGTGTCTAATATCTTTGTTTTTATCATCCCAAGACAGAATAATGGATTTTATAACAAGTTCAGAAATTTTGAACCACAATATGGCATATACTAAAGCATGGAATGGAGATTAGTATGAAAAATCTTGAATTTGTGCTTATGTTGTAAATTTTGGATAAATTGAATGGAACTGTCATTTTTACCTGTTTGAATGGTACTGTTTATTATTCTTTTTAAATAAGATAAGATATGATTGGATACAGGTAGTTTATTAAGTTTTATCTGAAAGAAGTACAGAAAGAGGTAAACCAGCATATAGGGGTGGGGACATGAAATGATCCATGTTTCTTTAACCCTTTCCCTTTCAGGCATTTTAGACCTTTACTTATCGAAAAGACACTATCAAAGTTCAATTGAATACTGCATTCGCACCAATGGTCATGCACATGCCATGTTGGGCTCATATGAAAGATAATTGATCAAATATTTCCGAAAATTACGTTTGAAGATAATTCGTCCTTTTTTTGGTCACGTGGGATGTTTCGAAAAGTCACGTGACTTTTGGAGAAAATGTGGAAAAATTCGAAATCCTTGGGACAAAAGTCGTGTAGAGACATATTGTTGCGCTAATAGGGTAAGGTTTTGGTGGAAACACAATGCCCCAAGTCTGTTAAAGGCATACAAGTTATCATATTGGTATTAAAAGAGGAAATACGTGCTATATGCCTTGAAATCTGGATGTCCGTAACATTCAAAATAACTGATTTCAGATGCTTTTTTCGACCAATTTCAAACTCGGACACTAGTTTTTTGTCTAAATCGATTTCAGTCAAGCAGTAACCTAAATTTTGTTTTTTCAAGGGAAAATTCATTGAATTACTAATGATAACTTGATGTGGCGCACCCTGGACCGAACCCGAGGAAGTAAATGGGGGGAAAAAGGGGGGGGGGCCATTTGACACACACATTCTTTTAAAAACAAACATAAGTATTTCGTTGGTTTTTCTTCTTGAAATTGAAAGTAAAGTTAAGTTAAGTTACATTTAATATAGGAAATAATTTTTCCACCTCCGGCAGTGAGAATCGAACACGCGATCTTTCCGCCTTGGGTTTGTTCAGCATACCCCTGCACCACTGGCATCGTTAGGAATATATTGAAATTTAAGTACTTAAGTCTACTACTAAAGACGAAAAAAAAAAACATCTGAAGATCCTCACCCAGCTTGTTTTCTTTTAGAAATTATGTGTTCAGATAATATATTTTTGATGCCAAAATGGCCAAATGCATGGTTTTTGCGCAAATATAGCAGGAATCCAGTTCTTAGTCTGCCCTTAACCATATCTGTACGTCAGCAAATGACGATGGAACAAGACTAAATGCCCAAAAAATATCTTAAAATTTGCTTCACCGGTAAGCTGTACCGGTGTGAAAGGGAAAGGGTTAAATAATGGGGACATACAAGAATTTAGTATAGCCAAGGTTTTCACAATAACCAATTATTGCATTAATGGTGTCATAAGAATTCTTTATCTCTTTATGTCACAGTATACTGAATCTAGCAAGGGAAATCAAAATCAATCATACTTCAGTTATATTACACTATTTTGAAGCTTTTGATTAATACATTTGATTTTTATCCGCAAGAATAGAAATTTTTCGCTGGGACCAATACTGCATTGAGAAAAGTGCTGAGTCATCATAATAAGTCAAATTGATGAGTACTGATATAAAACTTCATTGTAGGATTTCAATATTAACTATATTGTATAAGATGCACCTAACTCTAGTTCTTTTGTATTAGTTTTCACCTTTCGCAATGATTAATTCAATTGGAAACACCCGAATTCAAGTTGCAACAAATATTTTTAACTGAAATATTTGACTTTTTTGCTGTGTAATTCCCTAAATGTATCCCTTGGGTATTTCTCAAGACATAATCTATTAAATTGGGAAATTATCTGGTTAAATTTGTACTGTTTATGGAGTAAGGCAATATTTGGTCATAATAGAAGCATTTTCAGTATAAAAATTGTTCAGCTAAGAAAAAAAGAGGCCCAATTGAAGGTAAATTTAGGTAGATTTTATATTCTCCAGTGTAAAGAATTGATCACATTCTTGACAATTCATGCAGCAAATGATTGAATAGTCCTTCATTTTGTAGTTTCTATCTTTTATAATATCAAGCATATATAATTTTTCATTTTCTACTGTTTGAAAGGACTTTTGTTGGAAATGAATACTCCCAAGGGACATAATTCAGCTTTTTCATAGACTGATACAGGCAAGAAAGGCAACTTTACAGCTGAATATTTTTCATATTTAATGTTATAAGTGTCTAATATCTTTGTTTTTATCATCCCAAGACAGAATAATGGATTTTATAACAAGTTCAGAAATTTTGAATCACAATATGGCATATACTAAAGCATGGAATGGAGATTAGTATGAAAAATCTTGAATTTGTGCTTATGTTGTAAATTTTGGATAAATTGAATGGAACTGTCATTTTTACCTGTTTGAATGGTACTGTTTATTATTCTTTTTAAATAAGATAAGATATGATTGGATACAGGTAGTTTATTAAGCTTTATCTGAAAGAAGTACAGAAAGAGGTAAACCAGCATATAGGGGTGGGGACATGAAATGATCCATGTTTCTTTAAGTAATGGGGACATACAAGAATTTAGTATAGCCAAGGTTTTCACAATAACCCAGTATTGCATTAATGGTGTCATAAGAATTCTTTATCTCTTTATGTCACAGTATACTGAATCTAGCAAGGGAAATCAAAATCAATCAGATTTCAGTTATATTACACTATTTTGAAGCTTTTGATTAATACATTTGATTTTTATCAGCAAGAATAGAAATTTTTCACTGGGACCAATACTGTGTTGAGAAAAGTGCTGAGTCATCATAATAAGTCAAATTGATGGGTACTGATATAAAACTTCATTGTAGGATTTCAATATTAACTATATTGTATAAGATGCACCTAACTCTAGTTCTTTTGTATTTGTTTTCACCTTTCGCAATGATTAATTCAATTGGAAACACCAGAATTCAAGTTGCGACAAATATTTTTAACTGAAATATTTGACTTTTTTGCTGTGTTATTCCCTAAATGTATCCCTTGGGTATTTCTCAAGACATAATCTATTAAATTGGGAAATTATCTGGTTAAGTGTGTACTGTTTATGGAGTAAGGCAATATTTGGTCATAATAGAAGCATTTTCAGTATAAAATTTGTTCAGCTAAGAAAAAAAGAGGCCCAATTGAAGGTAAATTTAGGTAGATTTTATATTCTCCAGTGTGAAGAATTGATCACATTCTTGACAATTCATGCAGCAAATGTTTGAATAGTGCTTCATTTTGTAGTTTCTATCTTTTATTATATCAAGCATATATAATTTTTCATTTTCTACTGTTTGAAAGGACTTTTGTTGGAAATGAATACTCCCAAGGGACATAATTCAGCTTTTTCATAGACTGATACAGGCAAGAAAGGCAACTTTACAGCTGAATATTTTGCATATTTAATGTTAAAAGTGTCTAATATCTTTGTTTTTATCATCCCAAGACAGAATAATGGATTTTATAACAAGTTCAGAAATTTTGAACCACAATATGGCATATACTAAAGCATGGAATGGAGATTAGTATGAAAAATCTTGAATTTGTGCTTATGTTGTAAATTTTGGATAAATTGAATGGAACTGTCATTTTTACCTGTTTGAATGGTACTGTTTATTATTCTTTTTAAATAAGATAAGATATGATTGGATACAGGTAGTTTATTAAGTTTTATCTGAAAGAAGTACAGAAAGAGGTAAACCAGCATATAGGGGTGGGGACATGAAATGATCCATGTTTCTTTAACCCTTTCCCTTTCAGGCATTTTAGACCTTTACTTATCGAAAAGACACTATCAAAGTTCAATTGAATACTGCATTCGCACCAATGGTCATGCACATGCCATGTTGGGCTCATATGAAAGATAATTGATCAAATATTTCCGAAAATTACGTTTGAAGATAATTCGTCCTTTTTGGTCACGTGGGATGTTTCGAAAAGTCACGTGACTTTTGGAGAAAATGTGGAAAAATTCGAAATCCTTGGGACAAAAGTCGTGTAGAGACATATTGTTGCGCTAATAGGGTAAGGTTTTGGTGGAAACACAATGCCCCAAGTCTGTTAAAGGCATACAAGTTATCATATTGGTATTAAAAGAGGAAATACGTGCTATATGCCTTGAAATCTGGATGTCCGTAACATTCAAAATAACTGATTTCAGATGCTCTTTTCGACCAATTTCAAACTCGGACACTATTTTTTTGTCTAAATCGATTTCAGTCAAGCAGTAACCTAAATTTTGTTTTTTCAAGGGAAAATGCATTGAATTACTAATGATAACTTGATGTGGCGCACCCTGGACCGAACCCGAGGAAGTAAATGGGGGGAAAAGGGGGGGCCATTTGACACACACATTCTTTTAAAAACAAACATAAGTATTTCGTTGGTTTTTCTTTTTGAAATTGAAAGTAAAGTTAAGTTAAGTTACATTTAATATAGGAAATAATTTTTCCACCTCCGGCAGTGAGAATCGAACACGCGATCTTTCCGCCTTGGGTTTGTTCAGCATACCCCTGCACCACTGGCATCGTTAGGAATATATTGAAATTTAAGTACTTAAGTCTACTACTAAAGACGAAAAAAAAAAAACATCTGAAGATCCTCACCCAGCTTGTTTTCTTTTAGAAATTATGTGTTCAGATAATATATTTTTGATGCCAAAATGGCCAAATGCATGGTTTTTGCGCAAATATAGCAGGAATCCAGTTCTTAGTCTGCCCTTAACCATATCTGTACGTCAGCAAATGACGATGGAACAAGACTAAATGCCCAAAAAATATCTTAAAATTTGCTTCACCGGTAAGCTGTACCGGTGTGAAAGGGAAAGGGTTAAGTAATGGGGACATACAAGAATTTAGTATAGCCAAGGTTTTCACAATAACCAATTATTGCATTAATGGTGTCATAAGAATTCTTTATCTCTTTATGTCACAGTATAGGGAAAACGGTACTATTACATTTTCCCAGCATTAGGTTGGCCTTTTGTGTGCCCAAGGCAGGTGAAGGAAGTCAACTTAGGAGCGCTGTGATTGGATGTAAGGGTACAATATATTTTTTTTATTTATCTATGAATAATTGCAGTGTGTTTATTTACAATATAAATTTTGAAACCCATTGAAATATTTTCTAGAGAATTATTCGAAAAGACTTCCAAAATTTCATAAATTTAATGTAAAATGACGGTGGGCATGGATAACATAAACAAGCTCAATTGGAAGTTGGTCTTGATACTATTTGGCTTCAATTTTTCGAACAGAGTGATAAAGTACTAACACGACACATAATTGTTTTGTCCAGGTTTTTACTATAAAAAGTGGTAAATTTAGAAAATGTTAGTATTGTCGCCTATGGCAGAATAAATAGTACCGTTTTCCCTACACGAAGTTTTTGACGCAATTTAAAAAAAAAGTGAGACGAAAGACATATGATTTTCTTTGGATTTATTGAAAGATATATGTAAACAGTTTCAGAAAAGGTATTACTTGAAGTGATTGAAATTCTACTTTTGGCCAAATTTGGGGAAATATGTGACATCTTTTCCCCCCTTTTTGCTATATTTTATAACAAAAAAATGCAAATTGTTGCCATGGATACACCAAAAAGAAATTATATTTTACCATTTTATATACTGGATATGAAATCTATGGAAGATTCTGATTACATACATATGCACATATATGACACAAACAGTCAAATTAATATTGCAAGAAGGCAATGAAAAGGGGATAGTAAAATTTATAAGGGAAAATTTTAATTATGTTTCCTAACTGTTTATTGCTACCTAAATAACTATCTGTAAAAATGATGGAAAATTTTCGAGACGTTCCGAAAATCGTGATTCTGAGGATATCGAGTGGCCCATAGACACTTCAAAACTCGCCAATATATAAGCGTGAACCCCCTCAAGGGGTTCACGCAAAAAAAAATACGCACAGGATGGATCGTTAATTATCCATTTTTAGATGGTGATGTTCCCTTGTCACCATCTTATGGTGTTTATATATCTCAACTTGTACGATTCGCTCGTGTATGTAACAACGTGTTAGATTTTAGCGAGAGAAATTTATATATTACTGAAAAATTATTACACCAGGGTTTTCGATATAATAAACTAGTCAAAACATTTACTAAATTTTATCATCGGTATAAGGACATCATTCCTAAATATAACTCAACATGCAGACATCTTATACGTTCGGGTATTTCACATCCAATCTTTTATGGTAATATTCTTTACAAAGCACAAAAATGTCAGTATTCACCTCAAAAGCTAACAAAACCTTTAAACAGACTTATTAAGAAGGGATATAGTTACGATACTGTTGTCAGGTCATTAAAAATTGCATATTTATGCTTTAATATTGATTTACTTATAGGGTCTTTGCATCGGAATTAAACATTTATTCTAAAACCAGTTGTTGGCATGACACGGGTTATGTTCTTCTCATATATTTTATGACGGTATAATACTAAACCCCTAACAGGAGGGATTGTGCCTGATATTCATATGATATTGACATAATCTTTCAATCAGTTTAATTGAGGTCTGGAGCTGGCATGTCAGTAACTGCTAGTAGTCTGTTGTTATTTATGTATTATTGTCATTTTGTTTATTTTCTTTTGTTTCCTATTCTGACATCGGACTCGGACTTCTCTTAAACTGAGTTTTACTGTGCGTACTGTTGTACGTTTGTTTTTTCTACATTGGCTAGAGGTATAGGGGGAGGGTTGAGATCTCAAAAAACATGTTTAACCCCGCCGCATTTTTGCGCCTGTCCCAAGTCAGGAGCCTCTGGCCTTTGTCAGTCTTGTATCATTTTTAATTTTAGTTTCTTGTGTATAATTTGGAGTTTAGTATGACGTCCATTATCACTGAACTAGTATACATATTTGTTTAGGGGCCAGCTGAAGGACGACTCCGGGTGCGGGAGTTTCTCGCTGCATTGAAGACCCATTGGTGGCCTTCGGCTGTTGTCTGCTCTATGGTCGGGTTGTTGTCTCTTTGACACACTCCCCATTTCCATTCTCAATTTTATGTTCTTTATTCAAACAAAAGTTATATTATTTGTTTTAATAAATATATTGTGATATCCTAGTGGATAGAGGTTTAGATTGTGTCAATCAATTCTTGTAAAATAACATTTTCTATGTTACCTAAGTAAACTTATGTTTCAATGTTTCCCTTTAAGATTTTTCTTAACATTATGCACTTAAAATATCATTATATGAAACTTATTAATCGTTTATGTGTTCTGTTCTCAATATAACCTTCCTAAGCGACGTTTCGTCAATGATCAGTTCATTCTTGGCTTTTAAATATTTGGCTTTTAACGTTCCTGGTGAAGGTTAATCCAGAAATCCGCTTAGACATATACAATTTATAAAGTGCTTTTTTGATGCGAATTATCTTACAAGTCGGAAATTTTAGCAGATTTTTTACTCTCAGTATTTTTGCACAAGCGTTAGCGTGTTAAAAGAGTGGCCGACTATGTGGTTTTAAAACTAACTACATGATTGTAGTTGTAAAAATCAAAGATAAGAAATGTGTTTCTTATTAAAAGGTCTATCCATCTCACATATTGATACCTCAGGTTTGGAATGAAAAATACATTTTCTTCTTCTTATTCCTTGAATAATTGGATTTTAATTAGGTCTTTCCACTTTTCTGTGGAAACACCTTGAGCCTTTGTTCTGATTATTATTTTCCTTCCGCCACATTTTATTTCTTGCGTAGTATTTTTGTTTCGCAAGATGTTGCTTAGAAGTTTGGTATATGATATCGATCAGTTTTGTGATTTTGAAACTCATCATGTTTAATGGAAAATTTTCTTTGTAAGAGTAATTTCCCCGAACATTGTTGTTAGTGGTATCTTCTCCTTTCCATCCGTAAGAGAAACCAACATTTTTATAAAATTGTTCCAAACATTCTCAGCATGTTTTAAATAATTTTGACCGAAGCTATCAGGAGACTCCATACGAGAGTTATTTCCCCTTTCGTATTCCATATTTATGAAATATATTTGTAACTGGCAAACCATAAGTGATAGATAACTGAGGTCCTTCATTTGAGGTCTTTGGTCTACCAAAAGAAAAATGAAGTCAAGGTCACAGGTCAAGGTCATGATGTAAATATATATTTTTGTTTATTATCATATAAGGTATCGACAAAATATTTTTACTAATTTTTTATTTGCGACATGTCGTAACACATAAGTTTTGATTGAAAGGATAAGTGAAATGTAGTGGGAGTTTTTTCCCCTCTTATAAAAAAATTGCTGTATGGTGATATTTATAATTAACCATTAATAGTACAGACCTGGGACTATTATATTTATATAGTAAGTCCCAGTACAGACCTAGTGTCTTTTGATTTGAGGTCCTTTCTTAAAGTTTAATTTGACGTTCTTGATTTTGACCTATGCTGTTACTTCTTACTGATACAAAGTCATATGATCTTTTGAATTCAGTTGCAGACCTATATGAAAAAAAGAAATTAGAAGAGGAATTCATAAAATCCTGGAAACAAGCTCTTTTTTGTAACTCTAATAAGGATAGTCATGGTAAAAACTAAGAACGTATCGTAAAGTTAAAAATAATTTCGAATTAGAAAAATATCTCCTACTGGACCTTAATAAAAGTGTTATTTCTAAAATGGTAAAAATTAGAATTAGTAATAGCAAATTACTAATAAAAGTTTGTAGATATACTAGAACGCCTTTAGAACAGAGAATTTGTCCACTCTGCAAGTATGGAATTGAAGATGAATTCCATTTCCTCATTAAATGTAAAGCGTTATAATTTAATAGAAGTCTTTTGTAATTTAAGTGATATAGTCCCATCTTTTGTTAATATGTCTGAACAAGATAAATTTAGTTTCATTTTGAAAAATAATGATGCTGAAATATGTACTGTATGTGTAGCTGGAATAAGTGATATGTATGATAAGAACATTTATTTAAAGCAAACATAATGTTGTTGAGAACTGTTATAGTATGAACGCTTATTGTAATAGCTTGATAACACATAGTATGAATAATACCTCCACGCAATGTAGTTATATTACAAAATTTGCGTCTCTTATCATTGAGAAAATATGTCTTTGTATATTTGTCTTTGTTTTTTTGTTGGTATTTTTATATTTGTATTTTGTTAATGTCAGCTGGTATCATTCCTGTATTGGAATTTACACCAATAAAATTATTTTATTTTTTTTATTTTGATTTATATGACGTTGAAAAATTTCAACCGGAAGTAACTTTCGTAAACCAAAATGAGCCACTTTTGGCACAATTTTCATGTAAACGTTACTAAAACCATTTATTTTGGGCATTGGTGTCAAGTAACTTATCGTTTAAAATCGGAATTTGCAACTCATCTCCCTTCTTGTAAGTAAAAGTATGTAGAAATTATATTTTTTTTGGGAATCAGAGTAAAATAAGCTATTATTTGCACCGGCAAGGACATTTAAAACCGAAAGTATTTATATTTTCCAATCAAAATACATGTATTTTGGGTGGAAAGACCTTCAATTGTTTCAATAATTCTTTTTCTTCCACCACATTATTATTTTTTGTTTCCCAACATGCCGATCAGACAATTTGCATATGATATAGAACAGTTATTGCACTTCTTATGTTGTTAATGGTATCCCTTAAGATATACATAAATGTAACTTATGAGCCGTTAGTAAAACTTATCAAAGATACTAGGATTCAAATTTTATACGCCAGACGCGCGTTTCTACTAATCAGTGACGCTCGGATAAAAAAAGTTAGTAACGCTAAATAAAGTACGACAAAGTTTTGGTAACAGTAGATTTACAATATGAATAAATGTCAATAGAGACCAGAGTATTATGATTGGAAGTCCTTAATCCACCAAAAGAAAGTTGTGGTCAGAATCAACGGTCAATGTCACTTTCTAAATTCTGAATTTTGATTGTTTTTACCTTTGGAGATCATCTCGATGATTAATAAGATGGCGTCTATTCAAAAATACACAAAAATGTTGATGTATTATAACGAGTCCATGCATTGTTAATCGTTTCTTTATGATTTTTTTTGTAATTTGGATAGAAGTTTTAGTATGTTATAAATAAAATATGAGAATTCGAGTCGAATCGGTGAACATGAATTTGACAGCTATTGAGCTAATGCCCCTTTAATGCTATATTTTTCTCTACAAATGCGATATTTTTTCATATGAATACAATGTCGACACTATGGCACAATGCATTCAAAACAAACAAGAAACATCGGCGATTATTCATGACAGGTTGGATAGAATAAGCAAATCATGATCTCTGACACTGACATTTTGTATATGATATAAAAAAAAATAAGGAGAACTTGTATGTATGCAGATAAAAACCAGTAACAACAACTAAATAAATCATGTTCTGCTAGACTAAAATTTCAATTAGTACACATCCAATGGGTTAAGTGTAAAGACGTCATATTTTATGCTTACATTGTTACAAATGAATGTAAAAAACAAATTCTAAAATATCATAACAGTATGTATTATAAGAGTAATCATGTGTAAAACTCATTTCCTCTAAAAATAGGGGTTCGTCCAGGACTACTCTATTTAAGATTTTTATTAACGTTCTCCATCATATCTACAATCATGATTTGACTCTGTGAAACTTAAATGTAATGATTTAAATTGCTTAATATGCAGATGATGTTGTGATTTTTTCAACTTCAGCTGAAGGATTGCAACGCAAACTAAAATATTAGAAAAATATTCTATATCCTTGCCGACCTCTTCTTATTTTCATATGAGTCGGAGTACCTTCAGACACAAAAACAAGAAGACCAAAGAAGCCAGATCATTTAATTTCACATTCAGATATATTGATGATGTTCTTTCCATTAGCAATCCAAACTTTTCTGATATCCTCCAGAACTAGAAATTAAAGAAACAACAGACACGGCTTCCTCCGCCTCATTTTTAGACTTATACCTTGAAATCGACATAAGCGGTCATTTTAGTACCAGAATCTATGACAAACGAGACTATTTTAATTTTGAAATTATCAATTTCCCCCACCTTAGTAGCATTATACCAACTTCACCTGCATATGGGATATACGTTTCCCAACTCATTCGGTATTCAAGAGCTTGCAGCTGCTACTCAGACTTTACAAAACGTCTTCAGTGTCTGAGCAGAAAGTTAATGAACCAGGGTTATGTCAAGAACGTCTCGTCCTTTTTCTAACAAAGTTCATCGGAAGATACCAAGACCTTGTTGATATATATTCCGTATCAACTTCACAAATAATACATGATGGTTTTGAAGTATAGATTTTAGGTACTGACGTTGTTTATCATCTTAATTACGTGTTATAGAGTTCTTTTTATTTGTCTTTGTAAATTATTTACCTTTACTGTTTAGTTCATTTTTGGTAAGAACCTTTTGGCGTGGCTCGGTACTTATGCATCTCGCCAAACTGTTGTTGTGCTGTGGTCATTTTTTTGTATTTTTGTCTTCATTTTTGCTTATGTGCTTTGTCTATACGCCATTTTGTTTTTCTTTGTTGACATATTTGTTTGTTTTTATGTGTGATTAAGATTATAACACAATGTTGACTGCTGTACCCCTATTTTTGACATTTTTGTCTATTATGTCTTTTTGTTTTGTTAACACATTGTTGTCAATATAATGGTATTTTATGCGACTGTCCTACAAGTGAGAAGTTTAGCTAGCTATAAAACCAGGTTTAATCCACCATTTTCTACATAAGAAAATGCCTGTACCCAGTCAGGATTATGACACTTGTTTTCCATTCGTTTGATGTGTTTGAGCTTTTGATTTTGCCATTTGATAATGGACTTTCCGATTTGAAATTTCCTTGGAGTTCGGCATTTTTGTTATTTTACTTATTGCTCTAACTGGTGTCTTAAGATCAATCGTAAAAATAAATATATTAAATAATGCGGCAGAAATTTCTATTTAATAATTCTACTATTAAAGTGTGTCCAGTTATTAACATCTGGGTATACATTTTTCAGCTTTAGGAAATTTTTCATTGACTAAAAATGAATTTCATATATATATGAATTTCATATATATATGAATTTCATATATATAGGTTTGAACGTTGTTTTCAATTTAGACTTGTTTATATATATTATATATATATATATATATATATATATATATATTGAAAAGTTTTAAATTTTGTCCACGCTGTGCATAAAATAGGAAAAAAAAGGTAAGGCTGAAAATGCACCGAATATTTATATTCAATATGAATATTCACATTTTGTCTATTACAACAACAAATTGTTCAAAAATGTATCCTACCGGTCAGGAGTAACGTCCATCAGCGACATTATTATTTAGTCCTGAACGTCATAATATAGCACAACGTAGGTACTTAAAACGAAAGTGAAAGTACATAATTATTACGTTGTGCTATATTATGACGTTCAGGACTAAATAATAATGTCGCTGATGGACGTTACCCCTGACGACGTCGCCAGCAACCATATCCTTGAAGATCTGTTAAACAGTGAAACCGGTAGGATACTATGGAGAACATTTTTGAACAATTTGTTGTTATAATAGACAAAATGTGAATATTCATATTGAATATAAATATTTGGTGCATTTTCAGCCTTACCTTTTTTTTTCATATATATATATATATATATATATATATATATATATATATATTTATGCAAGTCTAAATTGAAAACAACGTTCAAACCTATGATTGCGTTGCGTATATATATATAAAGCACTGAAACGATATTACAAATTAAGAAAATGGTTTTTTCAAGTACAAATCCAGGAATAAACTCTAGTTTACATGTTTTTGATCACACAATCAAACCTAAACTTGTATATGATTCAGAAATTTAGGGATGATCATTTAATGTTAATAATAAGAAAATCCACTCTTATCCAGGAAAGCTTAATCTAGATTTACGTAATAAGAATTTACCATGTGAACAATTGCGTACACGTTTTGTAAATTTGTATTAGGTGGGCATAGGAAAGGTGTTAACTTTGCATCACTATCAGAGCTCGGAAGGTTTCCACTACGTTATAACATTGTACAATCTACGTTAGAATATTGTAACTATTATTTTACAGAATTATTATAGGATTAAACGCCTTTTTAAAGGAATTTATTGGTGTATAAACTCGACCAATTCACTCACAAACAAATAAAATGATATGTTTGTGAGTGACTTGGTACAGTTTATACACCAATAAATTCTTTTAAAAAGGCGTTTAGTCCTTATAATTCTTTAAAATTGGAGATAAGGAATTTATTTTTCCACACTCGTAACCTCTTTCACACGTAAATTGTATATTTGTGTCATTGAATAGGCCTGGCGCATGAATATATTTGTTGGTTAACGCAAAAATATGTACTCCATCAAATTTGCAATCTGATAAAAAATAAACTACAAAAACTCTTATTATCATTCAAACGAATGTTTTGTGTTTATTATTTAATTTAACTATTAAGACCTATTAACGCGAATTGAAAATAAATTTTGTTAACGTCGATCCGGATTGTGTCATTATCGCCGCCATCTTGTTTACATTGGTTACGAAAAGAAGTTCGGTCAACGTCGTCTATCGAAAAATTAACAACGTCAAGAACAACTACCGGAAGTCCTCTCAACCAATCATATCAACGTATTCTCTTATATGTAAATCATATAAGAATTATTTTGTCTGAATTTCAATTATTATGGCACCCTCAACGGAGTTGGGGTGACATATTGTTATTGTTCCGTTCTTTTTTTTTTTTTTTTTCTTATTTTTATTCTTCCACACATTTTGTCCACAGTATTTCTCGGAATTGGTCAGACCAATGTTGATGGAACTAAATCATAATGTGGAACACTAATTGAAGCTGTGCAAGAGACATTGGAATGGTTCAAAATGGCCGCCGTTACCATGGAAACAGCAAAAAGGTAAACAAAAATCTAATTTCTTAATTGTTTATCTTTTGTTATAAGAGCCATCTTATGGAAACTTTATGTAAATGTTGCCAGTGGTGCCCTGAAGTACAAAAATGTACCATCAGTACTTATAAATTCCAAAATGGCTGTCATTGCCATGGAAACTGGGGAAAAGTTAAACATTGACCCTATTGGGGAAAAATTAAAACTGCATGTTCTTAAATAATATTAAATCAAACACGATGAAACTTCATGAATATATAACATGGCACAAAGTTATAGCTGTTGTTGGCATTTTCGAAATGGACACCGTACCCATGGAAACAGCAAACATGTCCAAAAACATTTCAGAATGCTCCAAACTTAATGAAACTTAAAACAATTGTTGACTGGTAAGTAAAGATGAGACTTTTGAACTTGGAATTTCCAAAATGGCCGCTGTTGCCATGGAAACTGCAAAAATAGGAAATACAAAAAAATGCTCCAAACTTCTGGAAAATTTACAAACAGATGCGTTGTGAAGAATTTATGTGCATTGACTGTTTAAACTTCTCAAAATGGCTGCAGTTTAGTGGCAATGTGGGATGGGTGCCATCCGCTATTGCTTGCAATGGCAAATTTAGCTATCTGCTGCTTTTGTAAACTCAAAAGATTTGCGCAAACAACGTAAAACAACTTGGTACTCCTCAATTACAGAATTGTTAAAAGTTATCGAAGAACACGTTCTGTCCTCTAATAAAACAACATTATATTTGATTTTAAACCCAGCTTTACCCAAAAAAATACTTAAGTGATTGGAACAATAATAGTGAAGCCCTTCAAGTCTGAAAAGTTAGATACTTACTTATCTATAAAAGAAAATTCTGTTTCAAAGAATTATCTTAATGTGATTATAGAAAAACATTTTGCTGTTTAAGAATATCATCACACAAATTATTCATAAAACCTGGAAGATATGAACATATATCAAGAGAAAAGAGAATTTGTTGTAAATGTGAAAAAATGAGGTAGAAAATGAAAAAAAAACATGTGTTAATTAGATGTGACAAATACCACAATGAGCGAAAACAAGGTTTAAATTTACTACTATTTCTAATTAAGTGAAAAAAATAGCCCGTTTAATAGGGGGAAAAGTTCTTCTATATATTAAATAATGAGGACAAAGATCATCTATATTTTGTGAATAAATTTTTATATGGTCATTTGCCTTAAACTTTATCTAAATTCTTACCTAAGATATGTATGTGTATTACTTTTTGTAAATGTTATTGACTTTTACAATATGTATAAGACAAAGTAATCAAAATTAATAAAATACATGTCTGAAGTGTTTTTGTTTGTTTGTTTGTTTGGTTAGTTGTTTTTTTTTTTTATTGTCTCATTTGTATTCTACCAATCAAGTTTTTCTATCCCTCAGTATCGTTCTTATATATTTATTTAATTGTTAAACTTTGTTTATTGTTATCTCATGTTGCCGCTTGTGTGTCCATGATTTTGGAAAAATATTCTATCCTATATATTCCATATAAAAAGTCAGGTTATAGAATTGTTCCAATAAAGGCAACAGTAGTATACCGCTGTTCAATAGTCATAAATCGATTAAGCGAAAACAAATCCGGGTCACAAACCAAAACCGAGGGAAACACATCAACTATAAGAGGAAAACAACGGAACAACAGAAACACTGAACTGCTACAAAAACAAACGTCAACATACATAGAAGAAACGGACTACTTGATAACAACTGCCATATTCCTGACTTGGTACAGGACATTTTAAGAGAAAAAATGGTGGATTGAACCTGGTTTTATGGCTAGCCAAACCTCCTGCTTATATGACGATGTTAAAAATACCGCTAAAATAACAACATTACGTTACAGGAATACAGTACAAATAAACGCAAGAACACCAAGGACAGAGAAATACATAAATAAATAATATAATTGTACATTACAACATGTAAACCACTGAATAACAACGGACACTTCCCATGGATTTACGACAGTACACCAGTACACCACAAAAGAATTATGAACTGTGCGTCACACAAATGTATCAACGCCACAAAAAGTGACGTACTTTTGTGAGGTTTTTTTTATCTCAGGTACAGAAAAGTAGAATATAAAATTGGAATTGAGTTTGTAATGGTGTTATTTTATGTATTTTCTAACCATACAAGAATATTAATATAGAATTGTATTTGTAATGGTGTAATTATTTGTATTTTCTAACCATGTCGGTTATTCTCCTAAATCAAAACTGTGTAAAACAAACAATTTTATTTTCTAATTGAAAATTAAGCTGAATAAAATAATTTAAGACAGCAGAGAAGATAATTCTGTTTTAATTGTTTATTACTAAGACTTATGTAAAGAGTGAGCTATTTATACTGTAAATTTATGATGTCTCTTGTCTGGTCAAAGGGTCAGAGTGTCCTACTTAACCAAACGATAAATTGTTGAAATAAGATGACATGTTTTCACGTGCAGAGAAATTTCACTTATGACCAGTGCATGATTGGATTACATCTTTCTTATTGGTCAATGATCTTGCGGGGTCAGCACGAGTTCACGTGTAAGTGCGTTGTGGTCACTTCCTTTTATCATCAGCATTTGATGTGTTAACTTGTGATTCAAACAATTTGTTATTAATTTTAATTTTATGGATAATTTTGGACTGGAGTGATTTCCTTTTAGCAATTTGAGGTAAAATCGAACTATACAAAAGTCTTTTATTTTTTAGCTAGTTTATGCTTAAATTCTGAACAAACGTACAGTTAATTTTTTATCATTCTTCCATTCGGATAGATCTCACGATTTTGATTTATGCAAAACATTTAAAGCAGTTAATTGGTCAAATTCATTTCTTTGTCAAAGAGATAGTGGGTCAAATTAATTTTGGTGTTGTTGGCGACACTGTGCGTATGCGATCAAAATGTAATTATTTACCATACTTATAAAAATAATAGCTGTTGATTAACCCGATGTTGTAATTTTACAAGTTACTGAATCCTTAATAGCATCCTAATGTTTGCAGAAAGTATATCCGCCTTGTGTATCTGTAGGAGACATGGTTCATTTAAATTTAACTACAAATACAAACATTTTTGCATAACGATAATAATACCATACATGATAGAATGCAAATTACACACTTATATACGATGTTATTCACGATTGCATACACTTAAACACTCTCATATGAAAGAGCAAGACAGTTTAAGTTTTAAGGCTATGCTATTATTTTTTGGGCTACAAACTCATTTGCCTTACTTGTTTGGGTAAGGTGGACGATATTTCAATTGGTACAGAGATCTTGGTTGCTTGCACTTATGACCTCTGTGTACTTTCTTTTGCAATTATGTTTTATTTAGTGTTCATTGTTTCATGCTATGTCACGAAACTCATGCTACTTTCGTAAATCTCGTCACGGTGGTTTGTTTGGAGCTTATAATTTTGCAAGTTAGCCTAATCGCTATAATTGTTAGTATTTTAATTCATGCAGGTGTACCTTGTTTGCTTAATGTTAACGGTATAAAAAGGATATGTCTCTTACCTATATCGCAACCCAATGCTTATTTATTACGAACCAATTTACCTGTCTTTGCCTGTTTGGGTAATGTGGACGATATTCTAATTTTTGCAGAGGGCGAGGTTGCTTGTACTTATGCCCTCTGTGTATTGTTTTTGCAGCGGTCTAGTAGCTTGGTCTATGACCTCTGTGTATTTACTTTTGCAAATATGTTATTATGTAGCAGGTATTGTTTTATGCTTCGTCATGAAGCTCATGCTACTTTTGCAGAGGTCGTAGTAGCTTGGTCTATGACCTCTGTGTATATGCTTTTGTAAATATGTTAGTATGTAGTTGGTATTGTTTTATGCTTCGTCATGAAACTCATGCTACTTTTGCAGAGGTCTAGTAGTTTGGTCTATGACCTCTGTGTATATGCTTTTGTAAATATGTTAGTATGTAGTTGGTATTGTTTTATGCTTCGTCATGAAACTCATGATACATTTTTTGCAGAGGTCGTAGTAGCTTGGTCTATGATCTCTGTATTGTTTTATGCTTCGTCATGAAACTCATGCTACTTTTAATTATTATTTCGTCATGATGATTGGTTTGGAATAAATTATTTTTGTAATCAATCCTTTTGCTACATACAAAATTGCGATTATTTTGAGACATGTAGCTAGATTCAAATGTTTGTCAGTTTATAATACATGTTTTTAATGTATTGTTTTATTATAATTATGTTTACTAGTATAATTCATGTACATGATATAGTTTGGGTTGCGATGAACGTAATTGATAATTTTTATGCCAATACTTATACATTGTAAGGTCGTTTGCTTTTACTTTATACTAGATTTATTATGAAAAATAACAATGGACAAGACATACTGATAATATTTTAAAGTTCATTCTTTTCATTTAATACATAATATATAAAAATCATGTCTGCTTAATGGTTGATTATTGAAGAAGAAGAAACTATGATAATAAATCATCGCATACTATTCCTTAACATGCGTTATTTTTGTGGTCCTAGAGTAAGATCAAGTTCGTCTTTTAATGAGAATTTGAGTTTTTCCATTCTTTTCCATTCTAATTTTGTTTATTTCATGCTTTAACTATGGACAAAGGGCGCTGAGTCTGGTATTGATCTACGAAAGAACTTTTTTTTCCATTGAAGGAAATGTGCAATAAAGAGTGATATCAACAACTTACATATACTTTCATATATCAGCGGTATGCCACAGTTCCGATAATACAAACATACAAATGTTGATGGGTTGCTGTTTCACTGACATTATTTAATGACACATACCTAATTTCGAGATTAGAATTTTGATCAAGACGTGCGAGTCATATCAACAAGAATCATTGTCTTACCAAAGCCTACTTTTGACTGTTTTATAAATACAAATTTATGACGTTAATTGTCTTGGACTCTCGTAACTATACAGCACTTAGTTTTAGAAGAAGAAAAAAACAAAGACTTCTGCTGCAGTTCATGGATGGAATTGTCCTATCCGTGATTCAAGGATTGAAGTCAAATGCGTTTATGGAATTTTACAGCATAAAAAGAATTAAGTTGGTAACAGAACTTTATGCTTCAGCTGTTTCGGGTCAGTATTGCCTGACAAAACGTTTATGATCTTTATTTCATACATTTACAACTTCCTTGTTTTGGGTCAGTATTGCCTGCCAAAACGTTTTATGATCTTTATTTCATTCAATTACAACTGTCTTGTTTTGGGTCAGCATTGCTTGCCAAAACGTTTTATGATCTTTATTTCATATAATTACAACTGTCTTGTTTTTGGGTCAGCATTGCCTGACAAAACGTTAACTAGTATATGATCTTTAGTAAAAAAATTCTATGCTTCTGTTTTGGGTCAGTATTGCCTGCCAAAATACTATTAATATCGAATGGTGGTATTCACCAGTCATTAAATATTAAAAAGCTGTATATTCAAGATTATGACTAAAGCTTAACTTTTTACCAAATCATGAGTTTCGCAAAATATTTCTAAAGTCTCATATCAATAATCACAAAAATAACTGAGAGTTAAAAGGGTCTACATTAGATACTTATTTACTAATTTCAATTTAAAACATTTTTCCTTAAGAAATTTAATAAATCTATGATCTTTATACAATTTTGATTGAAAATGTGTAGTATGAGAATCAGTTGCTCATGATCCCATATAGAAATAGTCAGATATAAAACTTCGTATTTAGAAAAAATCCAGGGCTTCGTAAAAATGTACTTCTATTTTGTTTGCAGATTTAAGATTAAAGATAAAGTTTCGGTTAATTAATGTACTAATTGTCCGTACTAAAATATTTAGGGGATACTATTATTAAATGTCTAGACGTGAGACGAAATATGAATTCTGAAACATATACTTAACAACGATTATATTGTAATTTTATTGCTGTGGTCCTGACCGGATTAAGATTTACGCCTTTAATCATTTTTATCAGTAAGAGATAATTTAAAAGTAATATCTTGGTATATGATCATATGAACTTTTAGTATTTATGCTCAATGTGGAAACGTTTTACCAAAATAAAGTGTTATTTTTTGGTGTACATGTATGTGAATGTCATGCTTGCAAATTTGTCAAGTTATATATAAATTGTATTCACGTCGCCAGAGTCATCGGGTGGGGGATCCACTCTTTCAGCTTAAGAGCAGATTTGTGGCAGATTTTTCTCCCCACCTTTGCTATTCTTTGTCATTTATTCAATTGATATGATATTAGTTGATTTAATTTCGTATTAATTATGTATAATTATTTCATATTAAATATGAACTTTTATGTCAAATGTTTTATTTGCAAAATGTATTTTTTGCATTTTATGATTTTGAATAAATGACTTTTTTCGTCAGTTTAGTTTTTGTATCATATAGCAAATCAAGCTCAGAGATCTGGCATGTGTATATATAGTATGTTTATGGTATCTAGCTGTCTGTTTTAATTGTTTATTACTAAGACTTATGTAAAGAGTGAGCTATTTATACTGTAAATTTATGATGTCTCTTGTCTGGTCAAAGGGTCAGAGTGTCCTACTTAACCAAAGGATAAATTGTTGAAATTAGATAACATGTTTTCACGTGCAGAGAAATTTCAATTATGACCAGTGCATGATTGGATTACATCTTTCTTATTGGTCAATGATCTTGCGGGGTCAGCACGAGTTCACGTGTAAGTGCGTTGTGGTCACTTCCTTTTATCATCAGCATTTGATGTGTTAACTTGTGATTCTTATCAAACAATTTGTTAAAAATTCCCACCCACATACCTCCCTCAATGTTATCTTTTGAAGTAGATATGTATATATGTTTATTTGTGGGGCAGATTTTTCTCCCCATCTTTGCTATTCTTTGTCATTTTTATACGACCGCAAAAAATTTTTGCGGTCGTATATTGTTATGACGTTGGCGTCGTCGTTATCGTTGTCGTCGTCGTCCGGCGTCGTTGTCGGTGTCGTCGTCGTCGTCGTCCGGCGTCGTCGTCGTCGTCGTCCGAAGACACATTGGTTTTCGCACTCTAACTTTAGTTTAAGTGAATGGATCTCTTTGAAATTTTACCATAAGGTTAAATACCACAAAAGGAAGGTTGGGATTGATTTTGGGGGTTATGGTACCAACAGTTAAGGAATTAGGGGCCAAAAATAAGCATTTTTTAGTTTCCAGACAATAACTGTGGAACGGTGTATGGATCTCTCTGAAATTATACTAAGTTTCCATACCACAAAGGGATGGTTAGGATTTGCTTTGGGAGGGGGGTATGGCTCAAACCGTTTAGGAATTAGGGGCAAAAAAGGGGGAAAAACAAGATTGTCCTGGTTAATGGACAAATACTTTAGTACAGAACATAATTTAAAGCAGTGTAAGGGAGATAAATCAAATATATCATTGAAATTACCTCCCTTACACTGCTTTTAAATTATGTATAAAGTAATGGTTAATAAACAATTAAGATGATTTAAAACAGTGTAAGGGAGGTAATCCAAATACAACGTTTTGGTTACTTCCCTTAAACTGCTTTTAAATTATGTTTAAAGAAATGCATATTTATAAAGGAAGACCAGTAAAAATATCTGCAAATGTTGCATCTTTTTTTTTACAAAAACATCCATATGAAAGATTTGACACTATATTTTAAATTCTATTATAAAATAGATTAAGTTAGCACTATGGTAAATTTAAAAGGGTAATTATGGTTGCAAACTCCATTGGAAATTTGAATTGAGATTATGACCATATCTCGAGGGAAAGAATTTTTGGGGAAAAAAAGGGGGGGGGGGGTAAAAAGAAATTGTGGGGGGTCAATTTTTTCTCATTTCAGATTTCAGCAATTAAAAAGAATTATTCTTCAGATATTTTTTTTTTTTCAAATTTCAAATATTGAAAAATTTCAAGAAGTAATCTTTAATTGCACAGTATGGCACATTAGATTTGTAAATTCTTTGACCACATTTATTTTTTTGTTATGCCGAATCTAACCGTGTATTTAGAATTTTAATTTTGGGTCCAGTTTTCAAATTTGTCTACATTAAGGTCCAAAAGGTCCAAAATTAAACTTTGTTTGATTTTAACAAAAATTGAATATATGGGGTTCTTTGATCTGCTGAATCTAAACATGTATTTAGATTTTTAATTTTTGGCCCAGTTTTCAAGTTGGTCCAAATTAGGGTCCAAAATTAAACTTTGATGATTTCAACAAAAATTGAATATATGGGGTTATTTGATATGCTGAATCTAACCATGTATTTAGATTTTTCATTTGTGGACCCCGCTATCAAATTGGTTCATATTGAGGTCAAAAGGGTCCAAAATTAAACTTCGTTTGATTTCATCAAAAATTGAATTATTGGGGTTCTTTGATATGCCAAATCTAACCGTGTATTTAGATTTTTAATTTTGGGTCCTGTTTTTTAAATTGGTCTACATTAAGGTCCAAAGGGTCCAAAATTAAACTTAGTTTGATTTTAACAAAAATTGAATTGTTTGGGTTCTTTGATATGCTGAATCTAAACATGTGTTTAGATTTTTGATTATGGGCCCAGTTTTCAAGTTGGTCCAAGTTGGGATCCAAAATTAAACTTTGTTTGATTTCAACAAAAATTGAATATATGGGGTTCTTTGATATGCTGAATCTAAACATGTATTTAGATTTTAGATTTTTGGCCCAGTTTTCAAGTTGGTCCAAATTGGGGTCCAAAATTAAACTTTGTTTGATTTCAACAAAAATTGAATATATGGGGTTCTTTGATATGCTGAATCTAACCATGTATTTAGATTTTTTATTTGTGGGCCCCGCTATCAAATTGGTTCATATTGAAGTCAAAAGGGTCCAAAATTAAACTTTGTTTGATTTCATCAAGAATTGAATTATTGGGGTTCTTTGATATTCCTAATCTAACCGTGTATTTAGATTTTTAATTTTGGGTCCCGTTTTTGAAATTGGTCTACATTAAGGTCCAAAGGGTCCAAAATTAAACTTAGTTTGATTTTAACAAAAATTGAATTCTTGGGGTTCTTTGATATGCTGAATCTAAACATGTGTTTAGATTTTTGATTATGGGCCCAGTTTTCAAGTTTGTCCAAGTTGGGGTCCAAAATCAAACTTTGTTTGATTTCAACAAAAATTGAATATATGGGGTTCTTTGATATGCTGAATCTAACCATGTATTTTGATTTTGGACATTGGACCATAATAGGTAAATTAAAAAAATTCAAGTTTTTAGACCACATTCTTTCTGTGTCAGAAACCTATGCTGTGTCAAATATTCAATCACAATCCAAATTCAGAGCTGTCCATACTGGCCCCAACTGTTCAGGTTTCGACCTCTGCGGTCGTATCAAGCTGCACCCAGCGAAGCATTTTATTTAATTTGATATTAGTTGATGTAATTTCGTATTAATTATGTATTATTATTTCATATTAAATATGAACTTTTATGTCAATTTTTTTATTTGCAAAATGTTTTTTTTGCATTTTATGATTTTGAATAAATGACCTTTTTTCGTCAGTTTAGTTTTTATATATAGCAAATCAAGCTCAGACTCTGGCATATGTATATATAGTATGTTTATGGTATCTAGCTGTCTGTCTTAAAAAATCCTGTGCATTTAGTTGCTTTAAACTGAAAATCATATAAATGAACTAGATTATCACTTATCTCAACTTTTACATACATATAAAGGTCTTGATTTTGTAAATATTGCCGGTATTTTTAACGACCATTCTGTTAAAGAACAAATTCCGGGATATTTTGATAATACTGAGCTCCCTCTTATTTGTTATATTTACAAGAAATCTACCCGGAAATTTGTGTTTAATTATAGCCAATTGTGTAAAGATGTTAATATCAGTGAAAATACACCTACTTCATGTAATTGCAGTAATTCCGAATACATTTATGGACCCATTTCCCATGTTATAACAGGAGATCTTAACATCGTTCAAGACCGAGAGTTAAAATCATTCCTCAGTAAAGGACCTAAATATCGTCCCCCGTCAATTATTAATTGGAATGAGTGTCGTAATATCATCCACGACTCACTCCATACTTACTGTTTGAAATGGATAAAACGGGAAAAAGCTGACAAAAAATCTTTGGACTCTTTTTTTAAATCAGTAATGAACATAGTTGATATACGTATTCAACATTTTAAAGAACATTTTACTCTTAACAATAACCACAATAAACCTATTTCTCGTATCAAACATAAACTAAAAGAACTAGCCAAGGAATTTGTTTTTGTCCCGGCCGATAAAGCTGCTAATAATATTATTATTGTTTGACGTAAATTTTACATTGAGGTTCTGAAAAAAGAAATCACCAATTCACCAACATTCCAACTGACTCCATTTTCAGAAAACGACATCTGTAACAAACATAAACTTTTAGCTACCGCTTTACAAGCAGAACCAAATACAATGAAAGTCCCAACTATGTATTGGCTTCCGAAGCTACACAAAACACCTTACAAATATAGATTCATTTCGTCTTCAAGCCATTGTTCCACTACTAAATTGTCTATTCTTCTTACCAGTACACTTGGTACAATCAAAAACCTGATAATAAATTGTTCAAATAAGGCCTTCGAAAATAGTGGAATTAATTACTTTTGGAGTGTCAAGAACTCGTTGGAAGTACTTGATAAATTGCATGCATATATTGGTGATTTTGAATCTGTTCAAAGTTTTGATTTTTCTACCCTATATACCACATTGCCTCACATTCTCATTTAGAAAAAATTCACACACCTAATTAAATTGGCATTTAAAAAGTCAGAATGTGAATATATATGTTCAAACTCTTTTAGGTCATTTTTTAGTAGCAATAAACAAAAAAACTATGTCAATTGGACATGCTTTGATACTATATATGCCCTTGAATTTTTACTAGATAACATTTTTGTTCGCTTTGGAGATTCCGTATATCGTCAGGTTATCGGAATTCCAATGGGGACTAACTGTGCACCACTTTTTGCGGACCTTTTTTTGTATTGCTATGAGTTACAATTTATGACAAAAATCAGTAAAGACCCATCGAAACAACATCTGATACACAAATTTAATAATACTTTTAGATATTTGGATGATATTTTGGCTCTCAATAATGACGACTTCAGTATGTATACTAAAGAAATTTATCCTGTTGAACTTACTTTAAATGAAGCTAATACTAACAATGACCACTGCCCTTTCCTCGATCTTGATATCTATATCATTAACGGAAAGCTTAATACTAAAATATATGATAAAAGAGATGATTTTTCATTTCCTATCGTTAATTATCCATTTTTAGATGGTGACGTTCCCTTGTCACCATCTTACGGTGTTTATATATCTCAACTTGTACGATTCGCTCGTGTATGTAACAATGTTTTAGATTTTAACGAGAGAAATTTATGTATTACTGAAAAATTATTACACCAGGGTTTTCGATATCACAAACTAGTCAAAACATTTACTAATATTTATCATCGGTATAAGGACATCATTCGTAAATATAGCTCAACATGCAGACTTCTTATACGTTCAGGTATTTCACATCCAATTGTTTATGGAAATATTCTTTATAAAGCACAAAAATGTCAGTATTCACCTCTGAAACTAACAAAACCTTTAAATAGACTTATTAAGAAGGGATATAGTTACGATACTGTTGTCAGGTCATTAAAGATTGCATATTTTGGCGTTAATATTGATTCACTTATAGGGTCTTTGCATCGGCACTAAACACATTTATTTAAAAACCAGTTGTTGGCATGACACGGGTTATGTTCTTCTCATATATGTTATGATGGTATGATACTAAACCCCTAACGGGAAGGATTGTGCCTGATATTCATATGATGAAGACATAATCTTTCAATCAGTTTAATTGAAGTCTGGAGCTGGCATGTCAGTGAACTGCTAGTAGTCTGTTGTTATTTATGTATTATTGTCATTTTGTTTATTTTCTTTGGTTACATCTTCTGACATCAGACTCGAACTTCTCTTGAACTGAATTTTAATGTGAGTATTGTTATGCGTTTACTTTTCTACATTGGCTAGAGGTATAGGGGGAAGGTTGAGATCTCATAAACATGTTTAACCCCGCCGCATTTTTGCGCCTGTCCCAAGTCAGGAGCCTCTAGCCTTTGTTAGTCTTGTATTATTTTTAATTTTAGTTTCTTGTGTACAATTTGGAGTTTAGTATGGCGTTCATTATCACTGAACTAGTATATATATTTGTTTAGGGGCCAGCTGAAGGACGCCTCCGGGTGCGGGAATTTCTCGCTGCATTGAAGACCTGTTGGTGGCCTTCTGCTGTTGTCTGTTCTGTGGTCGGGTTGTTGTCTCTTTGACACATTCCCCATTTCCATTCTCAATTTTATATAAAAAATAAAAATAGAATTCAAACCACAAACGATAAGTTATAACACAATATTCAACCAGACTTACAAAAGAAACATCATAACTGAATACTAGTACATGAATGCTGGGTGTATAAATACCGAGACACGTCTAATAGCAATGCAAATTCAAACTCGGCAAAACAGTCATATTTGGGAATAGGTCACTTTCGGTACTTAGCAGACCAGACGACGTAGATGGTAAACCACAATCTAAGACGTGGTAAAACTGTCGTTAGTTAGTTTAGACACAGAGACATCGTATAGATCTACCAATTCGTGATGGTGTCTATCGAATTTACTGAGTGTTATTTTTAATCTTTCCTCCTCATAACCCTGTTGGAGCAGTTTCTGCGTAAGGAGCACACTCCTGTATTTGAAGTCCGTTTAGTGTGAACATGCACGAGCATAACGTATCAACTGAGATATGTAAACACCATACGATGGGGCGGCGGGTATATTACTGCTGCTTGTCTTTTAGAAGGTTCTGAATGAATTCTGCTTCATACGAGTACAAAAACAAATCGGCCGGTAGGGGTGCACAATTAGTACCCATTGGAATACCGACTGTCTGTTGAAATATCAATCCTGCAAACTCAACAAATATATTGTCGATCAAAAAGAACAGCATTTTGATAATATCATCTTCAGTGTATTTTCTGATAGAATCAGTGTGGTTCTTCACAAAATAAGAATTATCAAAATAACTTTCTATTCAAGAGACAAAAATAGGGAAATATTTTTTGGAAAAATATTATAAGTCAATCCTTCAATTAGAAATTCATAAACATAAAATCGAAATGATGAGCAGCTGTGTCGATCATAGATATATCTGGTCTAATAACAATATAAAAATCAATAAACATCCCTACCGGGGCAAACCAAGGAATGGAAAGTTGGTATTTGCTACTTCTCATGCGTCATTTAAGAGTAAGAGCAAAGACTGGTCGGCCAAGAGTCGAAATAATGTTTCAGGGTAGGGTGACATGGTGTTATGTTGTGAACTAGAGGGATCTTTATAAATTCTAAACTAAGTCTGTAAACATAAATAAAAAAAATGAAATATGAAGTGAGATTGATTTGCTTTTTATATGTTGTTAGGTTTTAAAAAAGTGATTTCAACCATACCCGAATGTTACTTCTTTAGCGGTGACAAAATTGTGGGTTCGATGATAAAAGCACAAAATTTGGCATGGTAGTAGTTCTAGGTGTTTCAAACTACATTAGGTATGGCCCACCTGGAAATTTCAATATGGCGGCTATTTCCAAGATGACCGCTATAAAATATCAAAATCAACATGTATCACTTATATAAGGTCACATTTAAGGTCAAATTTGGCATGGAAGTAGAGCTTGGGGTTCCCAAAAGTATTAGCTATGAACCCACCTTGAAATTTCAATATGGCGGCTTTTTTCAAGATGGCCGCCACAAAATATATAAATCAACAAATATCCCTTATATAAGTTCAAATTTGTCGTGTAAGTAATGTTGGGTGCTTCGAACAATACTAGCTATGGACATTGATGGACGCCAATTCAAATTTCAATTTGGTGGCTTTCTCCAAGATAGCCGCTATAAGTTATCAAAATCAATAAATATCCGTTGTAGAAGTTTACAAAGTGTATTGTTTTGACGTACCTTCAGTAAAACTACGTGCCCTATAATACCAAACGTATGCTACATTTATATACTAAAGCTAAAAGATTTGTGAGGAAAGTATAGAAAATCATAACTACGGCACTATTCTTGCAGAACAGTAGTATACAACGAGGGATCACGTATAGACACTGGCGTTATTCCAATATTTAAGCTAGACTTAACTAGAATGTATACTTCCCGACTTGAACAGTTTTCTTTATGATCAACTGAAAGAGGACATAGTAATGATCTTATAAATTGCAGTAATCTCAGGCTTGCCAAGCCATTAACAAGACAGTTGCTTGCTTCTTCTGTTTAATGAATATTGTATTGCAATTAAACAAACAACCGCAACAATCTGTTTGTATAATAATGATACTTGAAAAAGCTGCAGGTAGTTCAAAAAGACATGATGTAGGTAAAAGTCTTTTCCACAGTCATCAAAACATTTCTAGAAGTTGATAATCGTTTGGCCAAATTTCCAGATGAAGTCGAGTAATTCCATTGAGGCAAATACGACGCTATCATTTCAAAGTTACTTCTGTTTGTTTTCTCTATTCTTATTTGATATGACATAAAACTGAACTAAAACCATCTCTTAATGTATATAGGCATTCTCCTGGATGCTAGGACCAGAAAATGAGGAACTAAATGACCAAATGTACAGTTAATATTTGTCGTTTATGAATGATCTATCCATTTATCTACAGTACTAAAAGATTCCATCTATGAAACATTTAACATTGAATATGTGGTTCCTCCCTCGAATCCTGGTGGTTTTACAACAGCAGCCGTGGACAATATTGACAAAAAACGAGAGTTCAACAACGGCTAAATAATCGTAACATAGTACTACACTTTTAATATTTCAGCGTTTGCTTAGTCTAACTTGACAAATTCCTCATAACATTATGCTTTGAAACATATGCATTTCCCTCATAATCTCTGAAACTTTAATCAGTATATTATTGGCCAGCACAACTGTTCGTATTTTTGCTACAACTTATTAGGGTCTTTCCACTTTTCCGTGGAAAGACCTATTGGTTTTTGTTCTGATTATTTTTTTTTTTTCTTCCGCCAAATTTTGTTCTTGCGCTGTATTTTTGTTTCAAAAGATATCGCTTAGTTTTTTTGTATATAATATCAAACAGTCTATACGCTTTTGAAACTGAACCTGTTTAACCGAACACTTTTCTGTGTAAGAGTTATCTCCCCAAACACTGTTTTTCTTGTTATGAGATCTCCTTCGCAACCGTAAAAGAAAGCGACAAATTTTTTTTTCCAAAATGCTCATTATATCCTCAGGATGTTACGTTTTATTTTGACCGAAGCTATCCGGAGACTCCATATGAGAGTTATTTCCCCTTATGCCTTTGATATAAGTGATATGCATTTCTAACTGGTAAACCATAAGTGAAAGATACCTAAGGTCTTTTGATTTGAGGTCCTTGGTCCAAAAAAAGAAAATTAGGTCAAGGTCAGAGGTCAAGGTCATATTCTAAGTTTAGATTTTGGCTTAATTTCACTTCTTTTCAAAAACCGTATAAGATATCGACAACATATTTTTACTAAATTGCTAGTTGCGACATGTCGTAACGCATACATTTTGGTTGAAAAGGTACGCTAACATTAAATTGGAGTTTTCTCCCCTCTTAGATTTAAAATTACGCATATGGTGATATAACTCATTCACCATATATAATAAAGACCTAGTGTCTTTTGATTTTAGGTCCTTGATTTATGACCTTCAAATTGAGCTCAAGGTCATTGGTAAATTTGACGTTCTAGATTTTGACCTTTGCTTTTACTTCATATGTATACATGATAAAACCGTGGGACTTTATGCATTAGGTTGCAAGCCAGATTACCTTGGAAAAGCTAACCGGAAGTGATCTTGTGTAAACCGGAAGTAGCTATTTTTTGTACTTGTGTAATGTACAAGTATATAGAACCATATATTTTTGGAATCAGTGTCAGGTAAACTATCACATAATACCGGAAGTGACATTTTTCAAACCGTAGAAACAAATTATCTTCCTTATTTAAAAAAAAATGTTTAGAATTCGTATATTTTTTAAACCAGCGTACAATAAGCTATCATTTGACGCTGGAAATAACATTTTAAACCGAATTTTAATATTTTTGTATCAAAATAGATCTTTTCGGGTGGAAAGACATTTAATTGTTCTCTGAACAATTGGTCTTTAATTATATATATATTACTATGGAGTAAGATATATCCTTAATACTGACCAAATATAACCATGCGTTTCATTCTTACGTATAATAATTACCGTTTTATGGACATGCACTCTGACAATTGTCTAACCAAAAATACATGTATGCCAACCTGGTAAAATGAGTCAATTGTGCAACTCTATCATTGCATGGTATAAAAAAGTTAACCAAATGATAACACAGGTGGCTTGAAGCAGATGATAATGAAAACATTAAATATGTCTGGACAGCATTCCACGCATGAAGAGCCAAGACAAATGGTCATTCGCCTTTATATATCAGTCTGCATTGATCGATCTTTCAGGAAGAGATCAAATCTGTCACAACGATTCGACATTCCATGATCACAATCCAACAATGTGTTAATTTTTTTCGAGACATGTGCCAATTATTACTTGTGACCAATCATTTTGCTTTTCCAAAATCGGAACAGTGGAACTGGGCAAACATATATCTAGCAGAACAAAGAATAGTTTTGTTTTTGGTCGTCATATAGAAATGGCATCACTGAAAACCTTATGTGATTCGTTAGAAAACAGTGGTTGAACAAGTGTTTAAACAACACGAACGACACCCTGGTGAGAATTAAATGTAACATTCAAAGAATGGAGCAATAAGAGAGAAATTGAGAGTCCGCTTAACCACATCTGATCTTTAACATTAAAGATTAAACTAGACATGTTTAGGAAGATCTTTAAGAGAATGTTCCTTCTGGGTGTATAAAAATTCCATGACTCAGCGTATTCATTGGTTCTTTGCATTTTTCTATCCAAATTATGGCTTTCTGTACCCATGCGGGATATTATGCTATTCAACTATAGTTTAAGTGTTGCAAACTTAATTTAAAAATGGTAAATGTAAATCAAGCCTATGAGTAGAATTACACAGTTGTAAAAGGAGAAGGTGGGGGCAATCAGATCGACTATCAGTATCACACAACTACAGCATGTAATGGTGTTTTGTCTAGAAATGGCAATAGCAATTTACAAGTTCAAATCAACCTTTGAAATAATATAACGAGATCAGGTAAACCACAGTTACGGTTTAAAAGCAAATACACAGCATTCTCAAAGTAGTTTTACCCAGAGCGCTACTTCAAGTGAATATGGATGGCATATACCTAATGTGACATTTATCACAAAGGTATCAGCATTATGTGATGAGCTAATAAAATGTGGTTGACAGATATAAAACGGATGTCACGGTCGATAAAAATGCGCGAGGACAATAATGCTATGTACGATGCTGTTCAAAATGTGGTGGGGAGTGGGGCAAAGACTAAATGGGCTGTCCTTAAGAAACATTTTGAAAACTGCATGAAAAATATGTTGTTGTTCAGGCGATAAAAAAGATGGAGAAGATACTTAGGCACTCAAAAGTCATTAGTAAAACAAAACCAGATAAGAATATGGGATAAAAACGCAAAAAAAAAGACTAACAGCAGTTAAGAAACCACAACACAAAAATCTAACATTTGAGCAACACCAACACCACTAAAATCCGGGGATAATTCAGGTGCTCAAGAAGGGTCAGCAGTTCCTGTTCTACAAGTGATTCCAGCCTAGGTGCTTTTTTTAAAATATATTCATGAGTCATATCCAGTATATCATATAATAGTAGATTTATACAGGTCTCTACTCCAACCCGAAGAATCATAAAACTTAAAACATGTAAAACAAATAACATATGTACATGTAAATCTTAATCGAATGTGAATGTTTCAATTGCAATAAGGTTTCCCATCCCTATACGATGGAAAACAAGACTTTCACTGGTTGACAACACAGACATCAAAAAGTAACGAGCAAATAGCACAACATTGAAAGCATAAACAACACACGTTCCTTTTCATTGAAACTAGGGATCAACTCAGATGTTCCGGAACTGGTACAACTCGTAATTTTACTCTTTAAAGTAAAATTCGATGATTAGTCGTTTTTATTGATCATATAAATGTTATCACAATCGTGGAAAAAGAAGGGATTGTGGCAAGGAGAAGTTGAACATTTCATTTCATATAACATAACATTATTATTTGTGACTTAGATGGAACTGAACGATCAAACAAATTCCCATGGCGTCACGAAAACGTTCGAATGTTTCCATTTATGAGATCTTTGATTAAATTGTCTTGTAATCAGCATCAATGTACCTTGTTTACGTAATCCCTAGAACATTGTATGAACTGCAAAATAGATAGAAGTAATATCAGCAAAGCCTTGTCTTAGTTTTGTTCATTTTCACTTTTTTTGGCGGCCATTTTGAATTTTCGGCATTTAAAAAAAAAATGAAAAGTCTAATACAACGTCAGGACTTACGAGAAACGTTGGAATACATTTTATATGTTTTTAAAAGATTTGGTTTGTATATTGTTAGCTTTAAATTATACATGGTTGTGAAATTTGGACTGATTGGCAGACATCTTAAAAACTGCTGCCATATTGGATTTTTCAGAGTGGGTTCATAGCTTGAATTGACTACCAAATATATATCTACAATTGTGCAAAGTTTCACGCTTTTATCATCAAACCCACAATTTATCTTAAAATATGCACGAATCAGCTGAACCAATAATTTGTATCAAGATACTTTTGTCTGCGGCAGAAATTCAGATCATTAATGAATGTATCAAATAGTATTTTTACCATCTTTTCGAAGAATTTTATAAAATGGAATTTATGAGGATGCATCTTCGAGATCAAAATTTGTTGCATTTTACCAAGTAAGTTGTTATCTAACTTCTTGTCTTTAATTATAATTATGCATGTGTTCTCGTAAGATTCTTTATTAAACATTTGACGTTTTACTTGGACATTACATCCGAAAAACAGAATAGAACATGTCATGCAATTGGATCCTTTTAGGTCTATGCTCTACCTATGAAAATAAAGGGACATAATATTTTCTGTCTGTGTGCCCGTTCGTTCATCCATCCCATACTAGATTTAAAACCAGTCTTTTAGACACATATCTTTGTTTCATATTTTTTAAATATAAATGTATGTGTATTTTTATATATTTTTTATTCTACCCACTAACAAATTATAAAGTCTCTTTTGTTTGTAAATTATATATGTTTATATTCAAACTTCATATGTAATAAACACTTATGGTCTTACCAGTAGATAGTTATATTTTTGCGTTGCACAAGGTCGTGCAAAAATCTACTGCACCGCATTGGTGGGAAAAAATCAACAAACATGTGCATGCCGTCGTGACAGCATTGTGCATCGAAATTTCATTATATAATTAGGTCTTTCCACTTTTCTGTGGAAAAACCTATTGTATTTGTTCTGATTATTATTCTTTTTTTTTTTTTTTCTTCCGCCAAATTTTGTTCTTGCGATAATTTTTTGTTTCGCAATATGCCGCTTAGATATTTCTTATATTGTATCGTACAGTTTTTTCGTGCGCTTTTAAATTTCACCCTGCTAAGCCGAACAATTTTCTTTGTAAAAGTTATCTCCCCGTTTACTGTTTATCTTGTTTGTGCATCTCCTTCGTAACAAAAAAAAATATCGACAAAATTCTTTTTCTAAATTGTTCGTTACATCCTCAGGATTTTTTGGCTAATTTGAATAGAAGCGATTTGGTGAAATCTTAAAGGAGTTATCTACCTTTACCATATAAATTTGTCGTTATATTTTTGTAACTCATAAACCGTAAGCCGTAAAAACCTGAAGTTATTTTATTTGAGGTCCATGGGTCCTAACTTAGAAAATAAGGTCAAGGTCAAAGGTCAAGGTCATGTTCTATATTTTTGATTTTGCTTGTTTTTGTATTTTCTCTGACACTTTAAAAGTTATATATAAAAGAACTAGTGCAAAATGTTTGCCTTGTTCTGATGAAAATATGATACATTTGGTCTGAAACAATCCAATGACATCTTATAGGAGTTATTGTCCCTGAAATGATTAAATCTAAGGTTAATTTATAATAACTCAAAATTGGTACATAATAAAGCCATAGGGTCTTTTGCAAGTTCTTGGTTCACATATGAAAATTTCAACCGGAAGTGACCTTCAGTAACCTGGAAGTAGCCTTTTTTGCACTTATTTCATGGAAAAATATCTAGAAAATATACATTTGTTAAAATACGCATACATAAACCTATCATTTGAGATCGGAAGTTACTTTAAATAAACCGGAAGTACATAATATCTCCCTTATTACAGGTAAAGTATATAGAAACCATATATTTCAGTGTGAATAATGCTATCATATGAGACCAAATGTGATATTTTTTAAACCGGAAGTTGACAATTATCCTTTATTTCAGGCAAAAATATATAGAAACCATATATTTATTGAATCAGAATGAAGAAACCTATGCTTGGACGCAAATAGTTACTTTAAGTAAACGGGAAGTACTTTTTCATCAATAATTTAGAAAATTGATGTGGAAAGACCTTCAATTGTTCTCTGAACAATTGGTTTTTAATTGTTTCTATGTTTCTTAGTTATGAAAAATGTACTTCAATGATATATGAATTCGGTGACCCCGTTAAAATGTATTTTAATAAAATGAATAAAATAATATAAGATGATATATTTCAAGCTTATTAAAAGATTTTGCCTGGAAATTTCTTTTTTATTTGGACTCGTAAAACATTTTAAACTCACACCAAAACCACACAGTATTTTTGTTATTTTACTTTTTACAGTACAACCCCTAGTCGAGCAGATCTTAAATTACAATCTTTCTAGGGAATTTGTTTTCACTTCAAATTGTATCATAAATAAATATAGTCTTTATTCTAGTCGTCTTACAATTTAAAGAAAAGAGAATTCGTTCTCGCATTAACATTGTCTTGTTGAGTAATCACATACTATAGTTAACTCGAATGAGTTGGTGTTAAAGGTCCCCGATTCTCGTCAGTGATCTCTGGCTCTTGGTGTATATTTTTCAATTAAGAATTGGTGAAATATATGTTTGTCGTATTTATTAATAATGCATTGTTTAATTTACAAGTGCTTACTAAGTCTATAGAAAGTGCGAATCGAAATAACCGTTTCTTATGTGGGATTGTAAATATGCAGACACTTCATGAGAAAAAAAAGATGTTTTCGGCAATGAAACTTATGTTTAATATATAAAAAAAAACCAATAAATTTGGTCCGGGATTACTTTTACGCGACAAAAAGGAGAGTTACATGTATAACTATAAATCAAAAGAGTCTGAAATCGATCATTACCTACATTTCAAGGATGTTTTAAAGGAAAAAAATCAAGTGCATCTGTAAAAATAAATAATGCTAAATAATTTTATGGATATATCAACTGTCAACATATCGTTTAATTACAAACCAAAATTAAGTCTTCAAATATGTTCAATTGTAATATGAAAGCAAAAGTTTATGTCCGTGGAAAAATTGTGGTGCTATGTTTTTCTTATATAAATAATGATTAAATGCTATTCAGTTTAAAGTAGATGCTATACTTTTTTAATGTAATTGCAGTACTTTTCTATTGTAACTACAACTTTTATTTTATAAGAGATATCAGTTTTAGCTCACTGCTGAACGTCAAAACTAATCTTTAAATCATCTTTCGAAATTCTTAATTGTTCTTCGAACATAATTTTATTAGATAAAAGTAATATGTTCATCGTTGGTAAATAGTTGTTTTGAACTTTTTGTTGGGATGTAGAATTGTATCTTACATGTCTGGGACAACAGTAACTGTACATCTGTCTTTGTTTGGAATAATACTTTTGCCATATGTGCATTCTTTTTTTTACGTATTAGATTGTATTGTCGCTTTGAATATTTCTTTCTCTTAAGAAATAGTAATTCCTTGCTTATTTTACTATTTACAACATGACCTATGATATAATCGAATGGTTTGAAAGAATATTGTTATTAGCCATATTATAATTCCACTAAAGCATCACCATTTGAAATAGAGTTACTTAATAAAACGATAGGATCGTGTATTATGTATGGACTTGGAAGGTGGTAAATACTGTGCAATAGTGATTGGAAAATCCAAAATTTATCGATTCTCAGTCAAACTCAGTAAAGATCCGTCCAAATTCCATTTAATTAACAAATTTAATAACACTCAACGTTACCTTGATGATGTGTTCTCTTTCTTTGAATACTCAAGAATTTTCTTACCGTACAGCTAAAATTTACCCAAGGGAATTTCCTTTAAATAAATCTTATATTAACAACAATAATTGCCCTTTTTCTAATTTTGGATATTAAGATTTCACACGTGTAAATCTGAACAAAAATTTACGTCAAAAGAGACGATATTTCGTTCTCTTTTGTTAGTTTTCCTTTTTTTTTTAACGTGGCGTCCCCTTGGCTCTTCTTACGGTGGATGTATTTCAAAACTGGTTTACTATGTCCTTGTCTGTAGTAACGTTTGATATTTCAATGAACGAAATCTATGTATCACTGGTTAAAGTCATTTGAAACGAGTGACTAGTTATTATAATGTTAAAGACATTATTGAACCAATGCATGCATATAAACTAAACCAGGGCCTCTGTGCAACATTTTTACGAATCCATAACGTAAAATCGACAAAAAAATCATTTTTTGATCGTTGATTGAAAACTAGGGCTGCTAATTAACTTTCGAGTTTCGGTGTCAAAGTTTGCTGATCGTTACCTATTGATAAACACAGAATCGTGGAGCACGTGAAAAATAGAAGTATGATATGGCTTTAAGATTTCGTAACAATAGATTATTTTAACATTTACTTAATTCTTTCATAGATAAGAAATTCTTATAAAAATGGGATATCACTTCTTAAATAAATGTTTACGGCTATGTTGTTTATAAAGTACATAAATTTAAATTAAACACAATCCATGTTAACTTATTGATCATTTGAATATCATTTTAACATCGTAGAAAGATGTTTGAATAAAGTGATTATTGTTAATGACATGGATTTTTTTTTATTGCTAAATCAAACGTTACTAAACATGGATTTCTTAACATTTATGAAAAGTTATGGTCCTACATCTAGACAAATTAATGTACTTATGTTATGGTATTTACAAGGTCAAGCTTTTCGCAGACTGTTTATTACGTCTTTACACTGAATCCAATGCATATGTACTAATTGAAACTTTAGTCTGGGAAAACATGATTAATTAAGTAGTTGTTATTGTCCATTAACTAACTTTCAGTAGCTGAAAGTACTCTTTTGTCTTCACGTTAGTTGTTTTTTTTTTTTTTTTTTGTTTTTTTTTTTTTTTGCTTCGTGCCGATCTGATGAGTCGTACCATTTTTTAACAGGTATTTATTATGTTTTGCTGGTACACCATTGTTTTAATTAAGGGGAGGGTTGAAGGGCTCAAACATGCCCCCCTCCACTTCCCCCCCCCCTTCCACTTCCCCTCCCCCCCCCACACACACATGTTATATGCACCTGTAACAAGCTTAGAGCCTGTAATGTGGTGGTTGTCGTAATTTTTTGTCTGTTATATCAGTTTTTTGTTGATTGTTTTGTCATAAATCAGACCGTTGTTTTTCTTGTTTAAATGGTTTCATTTTTTGTCATGTCGGGTCCTTTCATACATGTAGCGGACTGTATACGGTATGTGTTTTGTTTATTGTTGAAGGCCGTTCGTTGACCTATATTGCTTAATTTTGTGTCATATTGGACTAAGTTGGATAGTTGTTTCATTGGCAATTGTACCCATCTCCTCATTTCATATCATGTACGAAATGTCAGTGTCAGCAATCATAATTTGACTATTTCATACAACCTGTCATGAATAAATGGCGATGTTTTTTATTTGTCTGAAATGCATATTGCAATATTGACGTAACTGTTTTTTATGTTACAAAAGTATAGCACTAATAAGTTTTTCATAATAAAAACATATCGCTATACAAAAAAATATCGCACTCATATAAGAAAATATAGCATTATCAATCTATCACACGTGGCTTAAAATGCAATAGAACATATTGAAAGTGGATTACACTGTATTTCCTACATTATTGTCTTAGTATTTGTACACTTCAAACTTAGAGATAGTACAAATAGGTTTCATTTAATCCAATTTGCCTATCTTCTCGTAAATACAAAATACTTAGAATTATATGTACACAGTGCATGGAAATTTATACAGACGTTTGTTCTGTTAAATATGTCCCTGTTTTAAAAAGGAAATCTTCTTTTTTCTTACAAATGTGGTATTCGTGTCCCATTTTTGCCACAATGCATCTCGTTTACAAAAGAAAATATCGTTACTCTACATCAGAAACGTTATTTTTTTTTTATTCGCACTTTCCATAGACTGTTACCGTACAGCATGGTCACTTGTTCATCATTTTTGGTTTTTTTTATCTGGCATTGGTCTGCGTGTAGATGATTAAAAGGGGATTCTATTGCGATTGATAAAGTTTTTATCATTATCGTTTCGTTTTCATTGTGGAACTTATTTTTCATTGATAATTACTAGTATATACTTTCAATTTTTTTTTCTTTGAGAGAGATGGTCGTCTTCTCTGACGACGAGCTATGTCTTTTAAAACTTGAAGATGTGTAAGGTCTGCATCTTTCAAAAAAAAATTACAAGTTTTGTTTAGTTGTTTAGATTTACACATTCTTTCTTTTGGAAGAATCCTTAAAGTTTCATTAAAAGTATACATCGTTTTATTCGTACGTAGTTTTATGGAAAATATGAGCCTCAAAAAGTTTACCAGAAAGAATAATAAAACTGAACGGAAGCGATAGTTAAAAACCTTGATCTTTTTATTCTTTCTAATTTGCAGAAGCAGATTATGGATATTCATACTGAAATATTTAGTATATACATAATTCGATTTTATGTATATACAGGGCTGGGACCAATTTCCCTCTCTACTTTTATGGCAACGCCGACCAGCATTGCAACAGCCCTCTTATCTTCTCCTGGTATCTATAATTAGTTTATCTCCAAATATTTAGCAGATAACGAATGAGCGTTTGTTTCGGGAGGTGTTACCTTATTGCTGGTATTAAACACGGACGACTTATCACAATACAGAAATACAGTATTTTTAAGTGTACAGGAATGACCAGCTACTCATCTCATATATCTATATTTCTATATATTGCACAATCACAAACGTTATAACGCATGCGCAGTCACTGTAATTTTTACCAAAACCTCAATGACTAACTAAACTTTATACATTTACCTCTTTCTCGCTTGGATATTGCACAACTACTACATAAAACAATATCGGGTATCGATGGCCAAATGTGTATATATCTATTCAGTAAGTGCAGAACATTCAATGGATTTTCAGGATAAGACTCATCTCTACAGCTGATATTGACACTAGACTCTAAATATGTAAATAACCTGAAACAGAGTCAGAAAATAGTAGTTTGTAATCATAACAAGACCATTTCACATCAGATTTTTTTCCACAGGATCTTTAATTTCTTATGTATATATGAGAAAGTATTTATCACTTTCCCTAATAAATATTGCCGGAATGGCTTTGAGTGGGATTCCGTCTATGGGAACGATTCACAATGCGGGGTACTAGCTCTTTATTCACACACTAGTCGGCAGTTCAATACAATAAACATAAACAAATTAGTAAAGTCCAAATTCATTTAATAAAGTCCAAATATAAAATATCAGTGTTACAAATTAGTTTTTTTTAAGCCAAAAACAACATATATGATTGCGATGGAAAATCCGAACGCAATTCATGTGCTCTCGTTGGTATATCCAAACGGAGTCCCTGAATATAAATTTATCTTTCTTTAAATACCAAATAAAGTTGCTATAACAACACAGTTTGTTGGGGTCATGTTGTAAACAGAAATTATATAATTAAGTGATTTAATTCATCAAAGAGAATTACGATAGGTGATCAATCCATTAATCAATTGAATTATGTGTGTATTTGATATGACCGAATAAAAGTTGCATAACGAACTTGTAAGATGTTTGCATAAGCTTAGAGTTTAAACGGTTATTGACAAATATAAATTTATAATCTTACATGTTTCAAATGTTAACAAATATTTCGGACATTTAAAGTCATAACGAATTTCGAGATCGTTACAATTGAATAAATAAAATATGCATGCTGCATACGAAATGTACACAATAGAAATGGATATAATAAGACAGTTTGAAATAGAAAATTAAGTACCAAAATAATGTGTGACAACTATTCCCTTTTTCAAGAAAATTCGTCCCGAATTTATAAATTTGAGTCATTGAATGAGTAATAGTAAAATGAAATGTTCACTAAGAGTTCAATATCGTGGATATCGTCCTTGTCTCGGGTGAAAATGTTGATGGTTGTTACTTCTTCGGCTTTATAGTTTCTGTTGTATCATTTGTATCTTGTTATTTTCCACGTAGTGAGTTCATTAGTTAATCCACACTTTTCACTTTTAAGTTGTTTTATTTCTTGTTCAAGTTCATATATCTCTGTGTACTTATCACTACACTGCTTACTTTCCCGGAATGCATTATCTTTCCAAAAGTTTGTATCTCGAATAGCTTTATTCAGTTCCGCTGTTACACTTTGTAGGTCATTTTGGAGTTGCTGATTTTGGAAAGACGAATGTCCCAACGAAGAAAGGTTTCCTTGATTTTGTTTTAATATTTCATTTTCATCCTTTAAGCTTGAAGTTAATTCCTCCATGTCTAAAGCATACACTATATACTGATCAACGATATCTTTGTGATGTTGTAGTGCAATTGAAAGTCTTTCGAGTTCTAATTTTTGGTTATCTGAATTTGAATCAGTGCCAAGGATGTTTCCTGTAATATTCCCGTTTGCAGGTGTCACTACCAATATTGTCTTCTTCAAATCCTCATTTTCTCTTTTTGAACTTGTTCATCTGTTCTGTTTTAGTATCACATTTTGGAACTGATTTATCTAGATCACTATTGGTTATCGAAGAAAACGGTAATTCGTTTACAATTTCTTTTTGTTGTCGATATTGATCAAGTCGCTTCATATCCCGAAGTTTTTGTGCTTTAGATTTATGTCGACGATCTCTAGATTGTTTATGTTCCTTCGATTTTGACGTATTTCCATATTCCACAGATCTCAATTTCTGAAATTCTCGGTAGGGTTGCCACGGTTTAACATTCCAGTAGCATGCCGACGTGTGCATGTTATGTGAACATCTTGGTCTTGATATTTGATATAAATAGTCCATTATTACAAAGAGTAGGCGCCCGAACCTACTATGCCACTCGCTTGTTGTATTGCAAGAGGTTCCTCAGATCGATTCGAAACTCCACCAACTTATGAGAAAGTATTTATCACTTTCTCTAATAAATATTGCCGGAATGGCTTTGAGTGGGATCCCGTCTATGGGAACGATTCACAATGCGGGGTACTAGCTCTTTATTCACACACAAGTCGTCATTTCAATACAATAAACATAAACAAATTGGTAAAGTCCAAATTCATTTAATAAAGTCCAAATATAAAATATCAGTGTTAAAAATTAGTTTTTTTTAAGCCAAAAACAACATATATGATTGCGATGGAAAATCCGAACGCAATTCATGTGCTCTCGTTGGTATATCAAAACGGAGTCCCTGAATATAAATTTATCTTTCTTTAAATACCAAATAAAGTTGCTATAACAACACAGTTTGTTGGGGTCATGTTGTAAACAGAAATTATATAATTAAGTGATTTAATTCATCAAAGAGAATTACGATAGGTGATCAATCCATCAATCAATTGAATTATGTGTGTATTTGATATGACCGAATAAAAGTTGCATAACGAACTTGTAAGATGTTTGCATAAGCTTAGAGTTTAAAAGGTTATTGACAAATATAAATTGATAATCTTACATGTTTCAAATGTTAACAAATATTTCGGAAATTTAAAGTCATAGCAAATTTCGAGATCGTTACAATTGAATAAAATAAATATGCATGCTGCATACGAAATGTACACAATTGAAATCGATATAATAAGACAGTTTGAAATAGAAAATTAAGTACCAAAATAATGTGTGACATATATATATACAACAATCTTTATAAAATTTCAATATGCAACTTTGCCTTTTGACTCATTGTCCAATGTTTATCAGGGCAACATCGGAAGAAAACATGTAGTATTTTTACACTATAAAATCAGAATATCTCGTTCAAGCTTATGAATCTAAAGTATTGATATATCAAGGTTGAAAATAATATTATAAATGGATATTAATATTAATATCCTCGATTTTAATACATTAAGAATATTCTCCTAGTCACAAAAGTATTTTTTTTTCAATATAAACGCTTTATGTTAAAGGTTCACATCTAAATTAGCGGTATGTTTTCTTAAAAATCATGACTTTTAGTCAACTGATTGAAAGTTTGAAGTAAAAAAGTATAAGAAAAAATACCGAACTCCAAGGTAAATTCAAAAAGGGGGAAGTCCATAAATCTGACAAAATCAAACGTTATCAATCAACGGAACAAGTGAAAAACAACTGTCATATTCCTGACTTGGTACAGGTATTTTCCGAAGAAAATGGTGGAAACCTGGTTTTATGGCTAGCTAAAACTCCCACCTGTATGACAGTTGTTTGTAGTTCAGTTATATTGACTGACAAAATTGGGTGAGCAACCCAAACACAGTAAACTTTCTTTAATATAGTTGGTCTATTGTCGTTTGATTAACATCCAATGAAGATTTTTCATAGATATTAAAGACGAGAATAAACTAATAATTAGTGCAATAGGTAGCTTCCGCATAGTGAGTCAAACGGAATATAGGGCAAAATTGAAAAGAGGGTATGTTGGAAAGGGACAGATAGTTTGCCCCGCAACAGGCCTCTTTCGAATCCCTTAAAACGAATTGTTGAAAGTTTTCTTTAACACGCAGAGAATGCGGCATCATTCCTTCACTAGTTGTCAAATTTAACGTCCCAATATCGACAGGACGTGGCTGCATGTTCATACATCCCGCACACCTAAACGGACGACCCTCTTTTACAGTGATTTCGCTAGTTGCTGGATGGGAGATGTCGTAATTACAATATTTCTATACTGAGGTATGTCTTCCTTTTGTGCATGGTTAACTTGTGTCAATATGTTGAAGATGTGTTGTGTGCCGATTGCCAATGCGGCACTTAACCACCGGAATTTAAATGACGTGGATGTAAGCATTTATAGGTCACAGTACGGCCTTCAATAATGAGCAAAACCCATATCGTATATTCAGCGATATAAGATAACCTGGGACAGTAGCACAACATAAAAACAAACTGTAAAAATCAGTTGAAAATTGCTTTACTCAAAAGATTTGTATGTATTGTAACTTTACAGAAAAGACACCGATCTAAGAGAACTCGTACATGTACTATAATTGTTTACTTTTTACACATTGTGACTTAGAGGGAGAGTTTTCTCATTGGCACTCATACCACATCTTCTTATTTCTATGTAGTTACTGAAACCAGGCTGAAGCTAGCGAACAATAAGCCATCGAATAATAAGACGATATATCTAAAAACCGAAAAATTGCAATAGACAGCAACGGCCGTTTTATAAGAAGCTAGCGAACAATAAGTCAACGAACAATAAGGCGATATATCTAAAAACTGAAAAATTGTAGCAGACAGCAACAGCAGTTCAAAAAAACATTTAAAAAGGCAGAAAATTCCGTCCAGAAATTGCAATTAACAGCTCTATTTAAAAATGGTATTAACCAAATCTATTTATAAAACAAGTCCCACTCCTTTTCAGGGTAACATTCAGTATCACAATAAATCTGCACCTGTCAACAGATTGGTTGTAGGAAGCAGACCACAATTTTACCCACTTCAATTTAGAACGTATGTAAAGGTAGACATTCCCTGACAAAATAGTGCATTTGATGTCATTGTTTAATATTGAACTAACAAATCAAATTTGCAGAAATGAAACTTTAGGTGATAGAGAAATATATGGGCGTTTATCAATAAAAGTGCGATTTTCAGACAAAAAAAAAATGAAAAAATCAACTTGTCTAAAATTTTATTTCAAGAGTTATTTTGAATACCTCAATTATAGACCTGTTTGTAAATGAAAAGTGCAATCTTAAATAATCTTCAAAATGATTTTTTTTTTCATAATTTATATTCTGTTTCGTAGTGGACATTTGTCCACTAAGAAACTGCTTCTAAACGCACATCTTATGGCAATTTAATGTCTCCTGTTGACATTCTAGTTTGTTTTATTTTATATACTGGAAAGATCTCATTTTTCTCTGAATTGGAGAAACATTTTTTATCGATAAAGTTTAGACAGTACTTCACAAATGAAAGTACAACTCATGTTACGTAGTGGACATTTTGAGTTTCGTAGTTGACAAAAATAGTTTCGTAGTGGACAAAAAGTTTCGTAGTTGACATCAACCCTATTCTATGTTGATAAAAATATATTGAAAATTACATGAAACTAACCCTTGTTATTTGTTTTGCACGAATATAATTGAAAAAAGAGTAAAAAACGACTGTATGGTAGTGGTAGTGTCCACTACGAAACGTTTTTCTCCCAAACTTGTTTCGTAGTTGACCGTTACGTAGTGGACATATTCACATGTTTTATTTTTTTTCCACAATCCCTATATTGCAATAGTAACAAAAATGATTCTTTTCATGAAAGCACATGCTAAGCTGTTCACTGATACTTTTATCATAATTTTGAAACCAGATACTGAAGGAGATTTGACCCATTTCGTAGTGGACATAAGAAAAAATACGGTATCACTCTGGTCCATTTGATGTGCTCAATATTTATTGCCACCAATTTAAATGCCGTTTTAAAAGCATCACTTCTATTGTAGAACCCTAATGTTTATATCCAGTCCATTTCTTGCAAACATTGATTTTATAAAACTGCTTATTCGCAAAATTTAATGACTTCATTACGTAGTGGAAATTTTGTCAGGGACACACCTGCTAAAATTAAAAATCCTTTGTCAAATACTGTTTATTAAAATATGTTGGCTCTAAACATACTTTTGAATAATTAAAGAACTTATATTAAGTAAAAATAACATTTATTTCTACCTCCTTTCACAATATTTTAGAGTATGAATGTTGAATTGGAGGTCTATGGACATGCCATTTTGGTTATTTTGAACCATTCAGGAATCAATATCTTATTAATCCTTCTAAAAATAGTATGTTTCTTTGCTTAAAAATGTTAAATCTATTTAAATGTACTGACTGCACAAAAAATTACTCGTAAAGATCAAAAACATTTTTTTAAAGTGGCTGGGACAAGAAATCACGTTTTTATTGAAAAACGCCCATTTATATGTAAACCAATTTGAAAAATTTATTTGCCCTTCATTTTGCATTTAAAATTGAGGATTAATGCGCTTCATAGTATAACTTATTCAAGATTTCCAGAAAACCAAAGGTTATTTTTAAAATTCAGAAATAAATAGGGAGGTTGGCCTATTCCAGGGCTTTTAGAGAGAGAAAAAATGGGGGTGTCACGGTGTATTTAAATAAAAAGGGTTAACTCTTCTTTAGCTTTACTAAAAAGGATAAAGAAATATTTAAATCACAAAGCTAGACAAATGTTCTATAACGCTTACGTTTTACCTCACTTAGATTATTGTTGTTCAATATGGGGAAACTGTAATAACTTTCTATTAGATAGTTTACTAAATCTGCAAAAGAGGGCAGCAAGAATAATTTTAGACGAACATGATTACACCAAACCTTCAAGCGAATTATTTCACGAATGTAACATTGTGCCGATTACACAAAGAATACATTATCATAAATCATTACTAATGTATAAGGCAAAACATGGCTTAGCTCCAGAATATATGTCCAGTCTTATTGTATCAGCTTCTGCAAACCAAAAATACAATACGAGATTTTCGTCCTCAGATAATTTTATAATTCCAAAACCAAATACAGAGTTGTATAAGTCTAGTTTCTCGTACAATGGACCAAAAGTATGGAATGCTCTTCCTGATTCAATTAAAAAATCAAACACAGTATTAGAATTTAAACATAACTACAAATCTATGTACTTTTAACATTACCATGATATTTGTACTGTAATGCCATATATAATAATTGTTTATTGTATTTAAATTGTATTACATCTTTATTTATCATTATTATTGAATATGTTTTGTTTATTTTTAATGTAATTATTATTGTATTAAGAGAGCCTTATTGAAAATTGGTGTAATCCAAATGAGTTACTCTCTCTAAATAAAGATATTATTATTATTATTATTATTATTATTATTATTATTATTATTATTATTATTATTGCTATATATGTCTTGTACAGAAGATACAGGTGCATCATTTGCGTAAGTTTCGAGAGGCGCTATGATCCAAAATTTGAATGCCTCTTTCATTTTAAAATACAACGAAGGATGAACATCCTGGCATTGGAAGAACCTGAAAATAAGAAATCTTGCACAAGATAGGATAATAATGAATATTTTGCAATACAAAAATTTGGAAAATAGTTTTATACGAATGCGAATTTTCGCACGGCGAACCGAAAAAAAATATTAGAATGAAAGTAAATATTTAATCTGCAAAAAATTCCCTCCTGCTCCCCACCCTCACCGAATATCAAGTGGTGGTCCCCACAGATTCGGCGGTATTTGAGTTTATGATCAGGTATATGTCTTGTACTTTTATTTTTAAGGGTTTTGCCAAGATGAAGGGGTGCATTATAATTCAATTTGGTTCGAAGTAGTATGAAAATGCCGATTCTGGACCACATAGATTTTGAGAGAGTGTTCTTCTCAACAGGGGGGAATCTGAAAAATTAAAACATTCGTTGAGGGGCTGAGGGTCGAAAAAAAACATAGAAAAACGGAATATTTATAAATTAAAATATGTGAACTCCTACGGAAGAAGAAAAGAGTGATATGGAAAAGGAGATTTTGAGTGGTTAACGATGCCGCGTTCCATCTTCTTTCTCATAGTTGGATTATTGTACAGTTAACTACGCATAAACCACCTTTGATTTAATCGTGATGAGGAAAAGGACAATGCATTGAAGTGGAAAGCGCTTCCGGTCAGCCGGAAATATGAGATCGAGGACATGAAAGTGTACCATAGAAAGTATTCGGGCCTTTCGATACGGTTGCTTTCCAAAGTATACTTCATCTATTTATGTATAGTATATAAGAGCATACCTAATAGGTGTAATACCACCATTGTTTTCCCTTATTAGTCTTTGTTAAATTTGCACTTTTCAAAAAATAGTGCAGATTGTATCTTTGTTTCAAATAAAGAGTAAAGTTTTATCCTGTCCAAGTGTTCCTTTGTATCGTAATCAATCCAGAAAAATATCCTTTCCTTCAAATGAAACGGGTGCATTTCCGATGTAAATGTTTTCAGACATTCGCTTGATAACGTTTTAGAAAACACCCCCTAGTCTTTAATAGCGTTTTAGAAAACACACCCTAGCGTTTAATAGCGTTTGTGAAAACACCCCTAGCGTTTGATAGCATTTTAACGTTTCAGTTTTTAAAAGTCGTTGAATAAATGAAGGTACCTTATATTCCCGATTTAACTCAAAATTTTCTCTCATTCAGTTTCTGTGGCATTTGCGGAATACTAACTCTGTAGATTCCCTGTACTTTCCAGATCGGCTTACATGATGATATTAACACCAATGTTTACACGGTTTATCAAAGATATTTGCAGGTTCCAGGTGTCTGAGGCATTTGTCTTTACCAGGTTGACACGGATGAGTTGTGTTCTTGCCAGCTTACCATATGTCATAATCACCATTACAGTCGATACGGTGGGTCCTTTCAGCATCACATTCAATACAATTGAAACCTGGGACAAACTCGTGAAGATATCTTGTGGAGATATTTACACTTATGCTTACACTCGAACTTTGTGTTTACATGACAACCTTTGATTCAATCGCAACTCTGTATGTGAGGAGAATATGCGTAGTTAACTGGATACTATCAATAATCCAACTATGAGAAAGACGATGGAACGCGGCATCGTTAGACCACTCAAAATCACCAAATTACAGTGTAGTCTGGGCGTCCCAAAAACAAAAGTTCGTTGGACGGATGAATTAGCGGAAGAGTTACACAAACCAGTTAGCCGTAAATTCCAGAAACGACGCGTGATCGTTGTGAGTGTAGATGAAACTTTGGCTGCTGATCTTGTCGAGAGGAGCATCTTTTCTCAAAACAACAAGGAATTTAAGTTCATTCTGAGCATTATCGATGTTTACTCCAAATACGGCTGCCTAGTACCACACAAAAACAAGAAAGGAATGAAGGTCAGGGATGCCTTTCAGACGGTATTTAAGTCACGCATTCCCAATAAACTATGCACATACAAGGGTACCTAATTCTACTAAAAAGGATGCCAAGGTGCTATGCCGAAAGCACGACATTAAACTCTTCTCTACCGAGAATGAAGAAGAGTTGAGTTTTGTCGAACGCAGGAGCTGCACGATGAAGTAGAAGATATTCAAATACATTGAGGCCAACTCATTGAGGCGCACATGCATTGATGTTTTGGGTGATCTCTTTAACCAGTACAACACCACCATACACATCGATCAAAATGACTCCTAATGCCGCAATCCATAAGGAATATGAAAGTAAGGTGTACTGGAACTTGTTATGAGGTTATGAGAATGTAAAGGATACTACAAACCATAAAACCATATACATGTATAGCCCCCCCCCTCACTCCCAATATTTTTTTCTAGAAGCCCTGGAATAGACCAACCCTTGTTTATGTCCGAAATTTTCAAATTTCAAGCCCTAGTATCAGATTATGCAACTTAGCGTTTCTTGAAACCTTGTGCAAACGATACGCCTGTATCTCCTCTTCGAGACCTATATAGCCATACCCCGTGACACCCCCATTATTTTTCTCTAGAAGCCCTGGAATATGCCAACCCCCTATTTATATTCGAATTTTTCAAATTTCTAGCCCTTGTTTCAGATTTTAAAACATAGCGCCTGTATCTTCTACAAGACATATATAGCCATGCCCCGTGACACCCCCCCCCCCCCCTCCCCCCCATTATTTTTCTGTAGAAGCCCTGGAATAGGTTAACCCCCTATTAATATCTAAATTTTTCAAATTTCGAACCCTAGTTTCAGATTATAGAACATAGCACCTCTCGAAACCTTGTAAACAATGAAACTTCAACTCAAGACGAAAATCAAGACAGGAGTTCCGCAGGGCTCTGTATTGGGTCCTCTACTATTTTTTAAATAATTTTTATATTAATGACATTACAGATAATCCCCATAACCTAGCCCGTTTATTTGCAGATGACACCTCCCTTTCATATTCTGGTAGCAACTTTATAACAATTAAAATCCCAAATGAACATGTTTTGATAGAAAAATATTCACTTTTGGTTTAAAATGTAAATTCTGGTTTCAGATAATAGAATAATTTACGCTGATTATAAAAAAAAATATGATTTCATTTTACTTTTGCTACAATTAAGATAGATAGAAAGATACTTCCGGTTTACAGAATTTTACTTCTGGTTTCATCTAAACCTGACTGCACACTGATTCCAAAAACAAAATTATTTACTTTTACAATAAAAAAAATTCAAGAATGGTTACTTCCGGTTTACAAAAAGTCACTTCCGGTTGACCTTATTCAAGGTCATATGTCTGCAACCCAATGTAAAAGACCCTATGACTTTATCATGTACAAATAAAATGTTACAGCAAAAGTCAAAATATAGAACGTCAAATTTACCTGACCTTGACCTTAATTTCAAGGTCATTAACCAAGGACCTCATATCAAAAGACCCTAGATCTTTATTATATATGGTTGATGAGATATATCACCATACGCGTAATTTTAGATATAACAGGGGAGAAAACTTCCATTTAATGAATAGGTACCCTTTCACCCAAAAATTTATGTGTTACGACATGTCGCAACTAACAATTAAGTAAAATATTTAGTCGATATCTTATACTGTTTTTAAAAAGAAATGAAAATAAGCCAAAATCAAAATTAGAATATCACCTTGACCTTGGACCTTGACCTTATTAATTTTTTGACCAATGACCTCAAATAAAACGAAGTTACCAGTTACAAATGCTTATCACTGATATCAAATGCATAAGGGGAAATAACTCTCATATAGAGTCTCCGGATAGCTTCAGTCCAAATGATCATCCTAATCCTGAAGATATAACGAGCAATTTGGTAAAAGAAAAATTGTTGGTTTCTTTTACGGTTGCGAAGGAGTAATGGACACAAGAAAAACAGTGTTTGGGGAGTTAACTCTTACAACGAAGTGTTCTGAAAAGCGGTGTCAGTTTCAAAGCGTATAAACTGTTCGATATCATATACCAAATATCTAAGCGACATCTTATGAAACAACAATACTGCACAAGAAAAAAAATTAGGCGTAAAAAAAACAAAATAAGTAAAAACCAATTGTTCAGAAAACAATTGAAGGTCTTTCCACCCGAAACGATATATAATGATATGAAATATTAAAACCAGGTGTAAGATGTCATTTCCAGTGTCAGCGGATAGCTTACTGTACGCCAATTCAAAAAATATATGGTTTTATACACTTTTGTTTGAAATAAGAGAGATAATTTGTTACTTCCGGTTTGAAATATATTACTTCCGGTATTTATATGATAGTTTACTTGACACTGATTACAAATATATGGTTTTATATACATTTTGTATTAAATAAGTACTAAAATGACTACTTCCGGTTTACACAAGGTCACTTCCGGTTGGACTTTTCAAGGTGGTGTGGCTTGCAACCTAATGAACAAAGTCCCATGGCTTTATATGTATAAATATGAAGTTAAAGCAAAGGTCAAAATCTAAAACGTCAAATTTACCTTTGACCTTGACCTCAATTCCAAGGTCTCAAGCAAGGACCTCATATCAAAAGAGCTTAGGTGTCTACTATGTCTTGTTAATAATTTATATTACAATATATCTTACTTTTAACATTCAAGGGTAGAAAACTCCTAGTAAATGTTACCGCTCCGCTTCGAATAAAAATTTCCTATTATGACAGATCACAACTAACAATTAAGTGAAAATCTTTTGTCGATATCTATTACAGTTTCTTAGGAGTAGCATGCACAATCAAAGCAAAAAATTAAAACATGACCTTGACCTTTGACCTTGACCTTATTTTCTTTTTGATGGACCCAGAACCTCAAATCGGAAGACCCTAGATCTCTTATCACTTATGATTTATGAGTTTCCATTACATTTCTCCTATGTCAAATACATAAGAGGAAATAACTCTCATATGGAATGTTCAGATCTCTTCGATCAAAATTATTCTTGACAACCTGAGGTTGTAACGAGTAATTTGGTAAAATAAATTTGTCGTAATCATTTACAATTGCAAAGGAGTAGTACGCACAAGAAAAACAGTGTTTGGGGAGATAACTCTTACATGTTTGGTAAAGCGGTGTCAGTCTCAAAAGCGTATAAACTGTTCGATATCATATGCAAAATATCTAAGAGACATCTTTTGAAATAACAATACAGCGCATGAAAATAATTAGGCGGAAGAAAAAAAATGTAATCAGAACAAATCCTTAAGGTCTTTCCACGGAAAAGTGGAAAGACCTTATTAAAAACCAATTGTTCAGAGAATAATCGAAGATCTTTCCACATTAAATTTCTGAATAATTGATGAGATCCTACTGTATAAGTCTAGTTTCTCGTACAGTGGACCAAAAGTATGGAATGCTCTTCCTGATTCAATTAAAAAATCAAACACAGTATTAGAATTTAAACATAACTACAAATCTATGTACTTTTAACATTACCATGATATTTGTACTGTAATGCCATATATAATAATTGTTTATTGTATTTAAATTGTATTACATCTTTATTTATCATTATTATTGAATATGTATTGTTTATTTTTAATGTAATTATTATTGTATTAAGAGAGCCTTATTGAAAATTGGTGTAATCCAAATGAGTTACTTTCTCTAAATAAAGATATTATTATTATTATTATTATTATTATTATTATTATTATTATTATTATTATTATTATTATTATGGCTATATATGTCTTGTACAGAAGATACAGGTGCATCATTTGCGTAAGTTTCGAGAGGCGCTATGATCCAAAATTTGAATGCCTCTTTCATTTTAAAAAACAACGAAGGATGAACATCCTGGCATTGGAAGAACCTGAAAATAAGAAATCTTGCACAAGATAGGATAATAATGAATATTTTGCAATACAAAAATTTGGAAAATAGTTTTATACGAATGCGAATTTTCGCACGGCGAACCGAAAAAAAATATTAGAATGAAAGTTAATATCTAATCTGCAAAAAATTCCCTCCTGCTCCCCACCCTCACCGAATATCAAGTGGTGGTCCCCACAGATTCGGCGGTATTTGAGTTTATGATCAGGTATATGTCTTTTACTTTTATTTTTAAGGGTTTTGCCAAGATGAAGGGATGCATTATAATTCAATTTGGTTCGAAGTAGTATGAAAATGCCGATTCTGGACCACATAGATTTTGAGAGGGTGTTCTTCTCAACAGGGGGGAATCTGAAAAATTAAAACATTCGTTGAGGGGCCGAGGGTCGAAAAAAAACATAGAAAAACGGAATATTTATAAATTAAAATATGTGAACTCCTACGGAAGAAGAAAAGAGTGATATGGAAAGAAGAGCAAAAGGAGATTTTGAGTGGTTAACGATGCCGCGTTCCATCTTCTTTCTCATAGTTGGATTATTGTACAGTTAACTACGCATAAACCACCTTTGATTTAATCGTGATGAGGAAAAGGACAATGCATTGAAGTGGAAAGCGCTTCCGGTCAGCCGGAAATATGAGATCGAGGACATGAAAGTGTACCATAGAAAGTATTCGGGCCTTTTGGTACGGTTGCTTTCCAAAGTATACTTCATCTATTTATGTATAGTATATAAGAGCATACCTAATAGGTGTAATACCACCATTGTTTTCCCTTATTAGTCTTTGTTAAATTTGCACTTTTCAAAAAATTGTGCAGATTGTATCTTTGTTTCAAATAAAGAGTAAAGTTTTATCCTGTCCAAGTGTTCCTTTGTATCGTAATCAATCCAGAAAAATATCCTTTCCTTCAAATGAAACGGGTGCATTTCCGATGTAAATGTTTTCAGACATTCGCTTGATAACGTTTTAGAAAACACCCCCTAGTCTTTAATAGCGTTTTAGAAAACACACCCTAGCGTTTAATAGCGTTTGTGAAAACACCCCTAGCGTTTGATAGCATTTTAACGTTTCAGTTTTTTAAAGTCGTTGAATAAATGAAGGTACCTTATATTCCCGATTTAACTCAAAATTTTCTCTCATTCAGTTTCTGTGGCATTTGCGGAATACTAACTCTGTAGATTCCCTGTACTTTCCAAATCGGCTTACATGATGATATTAACACCAATGTTTACACGGTTTATCAAAGATATTTGAAGGTTCCAGGTGTCTGAGGCATATGTCTTTACCAGGTTGACACGGATGAGTTGTGTTCTTGCCAGCTTACCATATGTCATAATCACCATTACAGTCGATACGGTGGGTCCTTTCAGCATCACATTCAATACAATTGAAACCTGGGACAAACTCGTGAAGATATCTTGTGGAGATATTTACACTTATGCTTACACTCGAACTTTGCGTTTACATGACAACCTTTGATTCAATCGCAACTCTGTATGTGAGGAGAATATGCGTAGTTAACTGGATACTATCAATAATCCAACTATGAGAAAGACGATGGAACGCGGCATCGTTAGACCACTCAAAATCACCAAATTACAGTGTAGTCTGGGCGTCCCAAAAACAAAAGTTCGTTGGACGGATGAATTAGCGGAAGAGTTACACAAACCAGTTAGCCGTAAATTCCAGAAACGACGCGTGATCGTTGTGAGTGTAGATGAAACTTTGGCTGCTGATCTTGTCGAGAGGAGCATCTTTTCTCAAAACAACAAGGAATTTAAGTTCATTCTGAGCATTATCGATGTTTACTCCAAATACGGCTGCCTAGTACCACACAAAAACAAGAAAGGAATGAAGGTCAGGGATGCCTTTCAAACGGTATTTAAGTCAGGCATTCCCAATAAACTATGCATATACAAGGGTACCTAATTCTACTAAAAAGGATGCCAAGGTGCTATGCCGAAAGCACGACATTAAACTCTTCTCTACCGAGAATGAAGAAGAGTTGAGTTTTGTCGAACGCAGGAGCTGCACGATGAAGTAGAAGATATTCAAATACATTTGAGGCCAACTCATTGAGGCGCACATGCATTGATGTTTTGGGTGATCTCTTTAACCAGTACAACACCACCATACACATCGATCAAAATGACTCCTAATGCCGCAATCCATAAGGAATATGAAAGTAAGGTGTACTGGAACTTGTTATGAGGTTATGAGAATGTAAAGGATACTACAAACCATAAAACCATATACATGTATAGCCCCCCCCCCCCCCCCCTCACTCCCAATATTTTTTTCTAGAAGTCCTGGAATAGACCAACCCCTTGTTTATGTCAAAAATTTTCAAATTTCAAGCCCTAGTATCAGATTATGCAACTTAGCGTTTCTTGAAACCTTGTGCAAACGATACGCCTGTATCTCCTCTTCAAGACCTATATAGCCATACCCCGTGACACCCCCATTATTTTTCTCTAGAAGCCCTGGAATATGCCAACCCCCTATTTATATTCGAATTTTTCAAATTTCTAGCCCTTGTTTCAGATTTTAAAACATAGCGCCTGTATCTTCTACAAGACATATATAGCCATGCCCCGTGACACCCCCACCCCCCCCCCCCCCTCCCCCCCCCCATTATTTTTCTGTAGAAGCCCTGGAATTAGCTAACCCCCTATTTATATCTAATTTTTTCAAATTTCGAACCCTAGTTTCAGATTATAGAACATAGCACCTCTCGAAACCTTGTAAACAATGAAACTTCAACTCAAGACGAAAATCAAGACAGGAGTTCCACAGGGCTCTGTATTGGGTCCTCTACTATTTTTTAAATAATTTTTATATTAATGACATTACAGATAATCCCCATAACCTAGCCCGTTTATTTGCAGATGACACCTCCCTTTCATATTCTGGTAGCAACTTTATAACAATTAAAATCCCAAATGAACATGTTTTGATAGAAAAATATTCACTTTTGGTTTAAAATGTAAATTCTGGTTTCAGATAATAGAATAATTTACGCTGATTATAAAAAAAAATATGATTTCATTTTACTTTTGCTACAATTAAGATAGATAGAAAGATACTTCCGGTTTACAGAATTTTACTTCTGGTTTCATCTAAACCTGACTGCACACTGATTCCAAAAACAAAATTATTTACTTTTACAATAAAAAAAATTCAAGAATGGTTACTTCCGGTTTACAAAAAGTCACTTCCGGTTGACCTTATTCAAGGTCATATGTCTGCAACCCAATGTAAAAGACCCTATGACTTTATCATGTACAAATAAAATGTTACAGCAAAAGTCAAAATATAGAACGTCAAATTTACCTGACCTTGACCTTAATTTCAAGGTCATTAACCAAGGACCTCATATCAAAAGACCCTAGATCTTTATTATATATGGTTGATGAGATATATCACCATACGCGTGATTTTAGATATAACAGGGGAGAAAACTTCCATTTATTGAATAGGTACCCTTTCACCCAAAAATTTATGTGTTACGACATGTCGCAACTAACAATTAAGTAAAATATTTAGTCGATATCTTATACTGTTTTTAAAAAGAAATGAAAATAAGCCAAAATCAAAATTAGAATATCACCTTGACCTTTGACCTTGACCTTATTAATTTTTTGACCAATGACCTCAAATAAAACGAAGTTACCAGTTACAAATGCTTATCATTGATATCAAATGCATAAGGGGAAATAACTCTAATATAGAGTCTCCGGATAGCTTCAGTCCAAATGATCATCCTAATCCTGAAGATATAACGAGCAATTTGGTAAAAGAAAAATTGTTGGTTTCTTTTACGGTTGCGAAGGAGTAATGGACACAAGAAAAACAGTGTTTGGGGAGTTAACTCTTACAACGAAGTGTTCTGAAAAGCGGTGTCAGTTTCAAAGCGTATAAACTGTTCGATATCATATACCAAATATCTTAGCGACATCTTATGAAACAACAATACTGCACAAGAAAAAAAATTAGGCGTAAAAAAAACAAAATAAGTAAAAACCAATTGTTCAGAAAACAATTGAAGGTCTTTCCACCCGAAACGATATATAATGATATGAAATATTAAAACCAGGTGTAAGATGTCATTTCCAGTGTCAGCGGATAGCTTACTGTACGCCAATTCAAAAAATATATGGTTTTATACACTTTTGTTTGAAATAAGAGAGATAATTTGTTACTTCCGGTTTGAAATATATTACTTCCGGTATTTATATGATAGTTTACTTGACACTGATTACAAATATATGGTTTTATATACATTTTGTATTAAATAAGTACTAAAATGACTACTTCCGGTTTACACAAGGTCACTTCCGGTTGGACTTTTCAAGGTGGTGTGGCTTGCAACCTAATGAAAAAAGTCCCATGGCTTTATATGTATAAATATGAAGTTAAAGCAAAGGTCAAAATCTAAAACGTCAAATTTACCTATGACCTTGACCTCAATTCCAAGGTCTCAAGCAAGGACCTCATATCAAAAGAGCTTAGGTGTCTACTATGTATTGTTAATAATTTATATTACAATATATCTTACTTTTAACATTCAAGGGTAGAAAACTCCTAGTAAATGTTACCGCTCCGCTTCGAATAAAAATTTCCTATTATGACAGATCACAACTAACAATTAAGTGAAAATCTTTTGTCGATATCTATTACAGTTTCTTAGGAGTAGCATGCACAATCAAAGCAAAAAATTAAAACATGACCTTGACCTTTGACCTTGACCTTATTTTCTTTTTGATGGACCCAGAACCTCAAATCGGAAGACCCTAGATCTCTTATCACTTATGATTTATGAGTTTCCATTACATTTCTCCTATGTCAAATACATAAGAGGAAATAACTCTCATATGGAATGTTCAGATCTCTTCGATCAAAATTATTCTTGACAACCTGAGGTTGTAACGAGTAATTTGGTAAAATAAATTTGTCGTAATCATTTACAATTGCAAAGGAGTAGTACGCACAAGAAAAACAGTGTTTGGGGAGATAACTCTTACATGTTTGGTAAAGCGGTGTCAGTCTCAAAAGCGTATAAACTGTTCGATATCATATGCAAAATATCTAAGAGACATCTTTTGAAATAACAATACAGCGCATGAAAATAATTAGGCGGAAGAAAAAAAATGTAATCAGAACAAATCCTTAAGGTCTTTCCACGGAAAAGTGGAAAGACCTTATTAAAAACCAATTGTTCAGAGAACAATCGAAGGTCTTTCCACATTAAATTTCTGAATAATTGATGAGATCCTACTTTTGGTGTTCTCAAAGTTACTATTGGCGTTTAAACATACTGATTAAAAATATATGGTTTCTATATACTATTGTCTGAAATAAGGGAATAATTTGCAACTTCCAGTTTAGAAAATATCACTTACGGCCTCATATGATAGCTTCCTGCGCACTGATTCAAAAAATATATGGTTTCTATATACTTTTATTTTAAACAAGGGAGATAATTTGCTACTTCCTGTTTACAGAAGGTGACTTCCGGTGTCAATGAAAGGTTTATTTTATACTGATTCTAAACATATATAATTTCTATGTATTTTCCCTTCAATCAGTGAAAAATAAGTTACTTCCGGTTAGAAAAAGGTCACTTCCGGTTGATATTTTTTAAGTTCATGTGTCACCAAACCATTTGCCAAAGACATTATGGCTTTATCATGTATCAAAATGAAGTTATATTCGATTTACGTTTAATTTTAACATTTAAGGGGCAATAACTCCTGTAAGATATCATCAGATCGCTTGTGACTGAATGTACCATTTCTTTGACTCAACAACCCAAACATTATTCATTAGTTCTTTTGTATTTAGCTTTTATAGTATAAGATAAGATACACACACAAGCAAAGGGCGAAAATTAGAAAATGACCTTGATCTTTGACCTTGACACCATTTTCTTTTTGGTGGACCAAGGACCTCAAATCAGGAGCACCCTGGTCTGTATCACTTACGATTCATGTCAAATACAAAAGGGGAAATAACTCTCATATGGAGTCTCAGTCTCGCTTCGGTTAAAATTGACCTATGAATACTGAGGATTAAACGAGCCATTTGGAAAAGTAAATTTGTCAATTTCTTTTACGGTTAGAAAGAAGATGTTAACACAAGAAAAACACAGTTTGGGGAGATAACTCTTACAAAGAATATTGTTCTGTTAAGCAGGGTCAAAATTAAAAGGGTATAAATTGTACGATAACATATACCAACTATTTAAGCGACATGTTGCAAAACAAGAAATACACGCAAGAACAAAATTTGGCGGAAGAAAAAAAAATGATAATTAAAAACCATTTGTTCAGAGAACAATTGAAGAGGTTTCCACAGCAATTTTTAAATTTATTGAAAAGAAGCTAGTTCGTGTTTACTCAAAGTTAAAATTGGCATCTTATCATCAGTTTCTTCATACTGATGCGATAAATAAGTGGTTTCTATATACTTCTGAGTAAAAAAAGGGAGATAATTAGCTACTTCCGGTGTGAAGTAAATGTCACTTACGGCCTCATATAATAGTTTCTTTCAAACTGATTCCAAAAATATATAGTTTCTACATACTTTTGCTTGTAAACCAGGAGATAATTGGCCACTTCCGGTTTATCGAAAGACATTTTTAGTCTTCAGTGATAAGTTTATTTATTACGATTACAAAATATATGGATTTCGAGTACTTTTCCATGAAGAAAGTGCAAAAATGGCTACTTCCGGTTTTCTCAAGGTCAGTTCCGGTTGTCATTCTTCAAGGTCATATGTCATCCAACCTTTTGTAAAAGGTCATATGGCTTTATAATGAACCAAGTTGAAGTAATAATCAATTAACCTTATAATTGGACATTTCAGGGGCACTTACTCCTATAAGATGCCATTAGATTGTTTCAGACCAAATGTTACATATTTTCATTACAATAAAGCAAACATTTTGCACTTGTTGTTTCATATATATCTTTAAAAGTGTTTGAGAAAATGCAAAAACAGGGAAAATTCAAAATTGAGAACTTGACCTTGCTTGACCTTTGAACTTGACCTCATTTTCTAAATTAGGACCTAGGGTCCTCAAATAAAAAGATTTCAGTGTTATATGGTTAACGGTTTATGATTTAAAAAAACATACCGACAAATTTATTTGGTAAAGGTAGATAACTCCTTTAAAATTTCATCGAATCGCTTCGATCAAAATTAGCCAAAAATTCCTGAGGATGTAACGAACAATTTAGAAAAAGATTTTTTTCGATATCTTCTTTTGTTATGAAGGAGATAAACAGTGAATAGGGATGTTATATAACGCTAACAAAGAAAATTGTTCAGCTTAGAATGGGTGAAAATAAAAAGCGCATAAACTGTATGATACTATATAAGAAATATCTTAGTGACATATTGCGAAACAAAAATTTTACGCGATAACAAAATTTAGTGGAAGAAAAAAATAATAATCAGAACAAATACAATAGGTCTTTCAACAGAAAAGTGGAATAATAATAATAATCAGAAGAAAGGCAAAAGGTCTTTCCACGGAAAAGTGGAAAAACCTAATAATCTGAACAAAAGCAAAAGGTCTTTCAACGGAAAAGTGGAAAGACCTAATTAAAAGTGATATTAATAAAGACCTTTTTTAGTTTGAATGAATGGACCAAAAATGGTTGGTAGATTTTAATCCACAGAAAACCAAAGTATTAGTATTTGCAAATGTTAAACCACCAGTAATGAATATTTTATTTAATGGTGAAAACGTTGAAATTGTTAAATGTCACAAGCATTTTAGGTGTCACACTTTCATCAGATGGAAACTGGAACAGCCATATAGATTACAAAGTCAGCATTAAAACAAGTAAATGTACTGAGGAAACTAAAATTTATACTTCTTATAAAGCTTATCAAATATCTATATATCACTTTTATAAGACCACTATTGGAATATGGATGCGAGGTAAGGGATGGGGGGTTTTGAGTATGAATCTAATAAACTAGAAAAAATACAACTGAAAGCTGCAAGGATGGTAACAGGGCTTACAAAATTTTCAAGTTTAGAATCCTTATATTTTGAAACGGGCTGGAAAACTTTAGCAGAAAGGCGTAGACAACGACAATTAACAATTTTCTATCAATGCATGATAAATTTTGTCCCCAATATTTAATCGACTGTATACCTCCAGTGACATCTTATATGTCAGTGGATATAGAAATAATTATAATAACATACCCCCTAGATGTAGACTACGAATAATTGAAAAGTCAATCGTGCCATCTACTGTCAGAATATGGAATAATTTAAATCCAACTATAAGAAACGCACCAACTATCCCACAATTTAAATGAATAGGGTGAACCATTTAGACCCCCAACATAGTATGGTGAAAGGTCTTGAAAATTTCATATACTGCATACAAGACTAAGGCCCAGTGCAGTTCATGAATGATTCTAAATGCTCCTGTGGTTATCCTGTTGAAGAAGCCACTCATTACTTCCTTAAATGCCAATTATATTATAACCAAAGAATATCTCTGGTTAATGATCTTATACATATGAACATGCACATTGATATTGAAACGCTACTGTTTGGAAAAGATGCATATAATTACGAAGGTAACTCTAAAATGTTTCCTAAAGTTTGCTATTTCATTAAACAGTCAGAAAGAGTTTAACATTCCAAGTCAGTAGACTTTTTTTTCTTTCTGTCCTATTTGCTTTTTTGTAGCCATGCCAATGTGTGGCTCTTTCCTTTATTTTCTATAACTGACGCTATATTATGTATGTGTTTGCTGTCATCATATATGTGTATTGTATATGTAAGGAGAGGACTTAATATAAGTTGTAATAACTTGTGTCCAATCCTATTGCTTGATTAATGCAGTAAAACATTATTAGATTAAAATATAATGTTAAGATGACAAAATAAATTGACCAAAAACAGGCATATATAATTAAATTGCAGTAGGAGCTTTACATGTTTTGAAATAAAAATCAATTTCACAGTAAAACTAAACCTATAATAACTTTAAAAAATATAGATATATGTTTCATAGATAGTTTAGCGGTTAGGCATTCAAAAGTAAACTACCAATAGATCAATTTGAAAGATTATAGTTTTTTTTATTCAATTTAACGTAAAAACTAGAAGCTTTATCATAATGATATAGATAAAGGTCTCATATTCCCTTCAGACATTATCACGGTATTTCAATTTATGATGAAATGGATCAAGTTCCTTAGCGGTGAAAAAAGTAAAAAAAAAACAATCATCATCGAGTTGCCTTAATTTCCATTCACAAGGTTTCATAGTACATACTTATTTGTGTACACATTATTTGCATGGATGATACATTACCACAATTATAAGGTAGCGTTGTACTATACAAGGACCATATTTGTTATTCTTTATTTAAATGATAGAAACTTGCAATTGTCAAAATTATTTTTTAAAGCCAAAGATTTTTATAGCAGGATATATAAAAATCAACGTGAAAACTAATAACAAACTTTTTTTTTCATTTCATTCCAAAATCGATAGTGGCATTTTTTCTTTTAATATCTTGCTTACGATACAATCAATCTTACCCTTGTGGTTATTCGTGCATAGTTACTAGTACACGGGAAAAGTATGTACTAGTATATATGTAAGAGAATGATAATCCCTTTCTTCATGATTAAGTACGAGCGTAAGCGAGTACTTATCATGAAGTAAGGAATTGTCATTCTCTTACAAACCTAGAATATTGTAAAGTGCTCAAGGCTCAAATGATCTCTTGATTGGTTGTATTCAAGAATTAGTTTCATTGTCATTGCAATGATGCATGACTTCCATTTTTGGCATTTCATTTATGGATAAGTTTTAGTGATGTAAGGACTTTCTTATAATTTGGGAAATATTTTAAAACAAAATGCGTTTTCCAAGACGGCCGCCATAAGATATCAAAATCAACCAATATCCCTTATATATAAGCTTACTGACAGTGTTTTGTTTTGACGTACCTTCAGTAAAACTAAGTGCCCTATGATACCAAGTGCATGCCACATTTTTATACTAAAACACCAAAAGATATGTGAAGAAAATATAGAAAATCGTAACTATGGTACCATTCTTGCAGGAGTGTATTGTACAACGAGGGGTCATATACATGACACCTCGTTATACAATACTGGCGTTATTCCAATATTTAAGCTAGACTTAACTAGAGTGGAAACTTCTCGACTCGAACAGTTTTCTTTGTGATCAGGTGGAAGAGGACATAGTAAATAAATAAAATTGCAGTAATCTGAGGTTTGCCATGCCATTAACAAGGCAATTGCTTACTTCTTCTGTTTAATTATTATGTTGGTGTTGCAATTAAACAGACAACCGCAACCAGCTGCTTGTATGAGAACGATACGTGAATATGCTACACATACAGGTAGTTAAAAAAATCATGATGTAGGCACGGTCTTTTCAACAGTCATCAAAAACAAAAGTTGATTTTCGTTTTGACAAATATTTAGATGCAGTCGAATTATTCAACTGAGGCAAATACGACGCTATCCATTTCGAAGTGGCTTCTATTCTATTCTTCTTTAATATATTGCGTTGAACTCAACTAGAACCATCTCTTAATGTATATGACCTTTCTGCTGGATGCTAGGATCAGTAAAGGACGTACTAAAGGACAAAATGTATAGTTTACATTGGTCGTTTATGTATGATCCAATTATCCATTTATATACAGTAATAGGTGATTCCATCTATGAAACATTCAGTATTGAATATGTGGATCCTTCCGCAAATCCTGGTGGTTTTACAATAGCAGCCATGGACAATATTGACAACAACAGGAGTTCAACTACAGCTAAAGAATTGTCACATAGTACAAACATTTCCATATTTCAGCATATTTTAGTGTAACTTGTCTAATAGCCTAATGCTTTGAAATATATGCATTTCTCTTATACTCTTTCATACTTTAACCAATATATTACGCGCCAGCACAACTGTTCATAGTATTGCTATAACCTAGTAACTAATAATATTACTAAAGAATAGTTACATCCTAGCACTTACCAAATTTGACCATGCGTTTCATATTAAATCTAGTAATAACCGTTTTATGGACATGCACTCTGTCAATTGTCTTACCAGAAATACATGTATGCCAACCTTGTATAATTAGTCAATTGTGCAACTCTATTCTTCCATGGTATACATGAGTTAACAAAGAGATAACACCGATGGCTTGAAGCAGATGATAATGAAAACATTAAGTATATATGGAGAGCAAAGCGAATAAATGGCCATCCGCCTTTATATATCAGTCCGCATTGAAAAATGTTTCAGGAAGAGATCAAATCTATCACTATGATTCGACATTCCATTATACAATCCAGCAATGTGTTAATTGTTTTCCGAGATATGTATACATTATCACTTGTGATCTTTTGCGGTAGCCAAATCGGTAAGTCGGCACTAGGCAAACATATCTTAGCACAAAAAGAGTAGTTTTGATATAGGTATTCATATAGGAATGGTATTGTTGAGATCCTTATGTGATTGCTAAGAAAACACTTATTGAACAAGTGTTCATTCAATGAAACATAGTACTTCATGAACAGCAGATTCTTTTTAGAGGCTCTCATGCATCATGCACAAGACATTTCCATGAGGTCACACTTCTCATTCTTTTACAAAGATCCTAACATAATTTTTACTGAGGAACGAGACCCTGCTGAAAACTATGTAACATGCAAAGAATGGATAAATAAGGGGAAATTGAGCCCACTTGACCTCAACTGGTCTGTAACATTTAAGATTGAACATGACATTTTGATGTGAGATCATTAAGAGAATGTTCCTTCTGGGTGTATATAGGTGTCATTATACTGCTTTTCAGTGGTTCTTTGCATGTTCCCATCCAAATTATGGCTCCTCGTACCCGCGTGCGATATTATGCGATTTAATTATACAGTTCAAGTGTTGCAAACGTAATTTGAAAATGTTAAATGTAAATCAAGCCATGAGTAGAATCACACTCTTGTAAAAAGAGCAGGTTGGGCAATCGAATTGGCCGTTGATATCGCACAAATGCAGCATATAAATATGGTGTCTTGTCCAGAAATGGCTATGGTAATTAACAAGTTTCAAATCACTTGATAAGCATATGAAAGATTTAGATTCAACCTTTTATCCGTAGTGCTACTTTGAGTGTATGCGGGATGGCATATATACCCTATTGGACATTTATCACAAAAGTATCAGCATATTGAAATGAGCTTATAAATTGTGGTTGAAAGATATTAAAGCGGTAGATAAAAATGTGCAAGGACAATGATGTGTTATGTAAAGTGCTGTTTAAAATGTGGCAAGGAGTTGTACAAAGACTAACAATATGGGCTGTCCTTAATAAATGTTTTGAAAACTGCTGTGAAAATCTGTTATTGTTTAGATGATAAGAAGACGTGAAGAAGACACCACGGCACTCAAAATTCATTAGAAAAACAAAACAAGACAACAGAATGGATAAAAAAACGACAAAAGACAAGTCAAGACATCTCTACACTTAAATCTACAAATTGAGCAACGCCAACCCCTCAATGGATAGACACGACTTTCACTGTATGACAATACAGACATTGAAAAATAAAGAATAAATAACACAACATTGACAGCATAAACAACACGAGTCCCTTTCCATAAAAACTACGGATCTACGCAGGTGTTCTAGAAGGGGTGTAATTTCTGGCCAACTGTTAGCACGAGTGGTGTTACTCATAGAAAGTAGGTGATGAATTGTATTTATTGATCATCTTGATCCACAGTCGGAGAAGATATAGGATTGTGGCAAGTGGAACATTTACATTATCATTTATAACTCAGATGGTACACACACAAACAAATCCTAAACGCGTCCTAAAAACGTTCGAATGTTTCCATTTATGGGATCTTTGATTTAATTGTCTTGCAAACAACATCGATGTATCAGAGAAATACAATCCCTAGAATATTGTAAGAACCTCAAAGTGCAATTCGATGAAAGAAATGAATATCAGCAGAGCCTTGTCTTAGTTTAGTTCATTTTCACTTTTTTGCGGCCATTATGAAATTTTCCGCCAGTTAAAAAAAGTTTTAATGTCTTATATACCACCATTGCTTGCTAGAAACATTGGATTACATTTTATATGCTTTGAAAAGATTTGATTTGAATATTGTTTGCCTTAATTTATAGATGGTGGTGAAATTTTGACTGATTAGCAGCCATATTGCAAATGGTAGCCATATTGGATTTTTCAGAGTGGGTGCCTAGCTTAAATTGACTACCATATATAGATCTACAATTCTGCATAGTTTCATGCTTTTATCATCAATCCCACAATTCTCCTGAAAATATGCACGAATCAGCTGGACTATTATAGAAACTCTTTGATTTGAACTGTAAATAAACCTAAATAATAGGATAATCCCTTTCTAAGAATATGATTTACATTCATTCTACACAATTAAGAGACATCAACTCCTACAATTTCATTGATCGAGAGCACTTTGCTATATTCTAATGAAAATTAGAAGACAAATTCGAGCAATTTGATTACAGAAGTTGTAAATGACAACAAAAACAAACACAAAAGAGTAGTACTCACAACTAGATTAATATATATAAACAATCAGGAGCATATAATAACATAACTGACACTACATTGACTTCTAAGGGGACGACCATTTGATTTTTTCAGGGGGAGGAGGGGCAGTCGAATTTAAAAAAAATAATATTCTGGTCTGGCATAAGTGTTATTTACACGTTGTAAAGGCCATGCCTACCTCTGAATGGTAATTGCCTGATAATGTTGAGTTTAAAGACTCTGATTGATCTCCGTAGTTTTGAAAAATGTTATGGAAAAAGTAACGAAAAGTTTTTATGTTTCTGTTTTTTTGGGTTTTTCTTTTTCATTAACTGTAAATCTTCTTGTTTGTCTGTTTTAATGGAAGATATACGATCGTATTTACGACATGTAATACTTTTGAGATGGGACTATACACCGAAATGATTATGGAATGCCTATATGACAATTAATTCCTTTCAGTGTACGTGTAATGTATATATTCTTAAATCATAATGTTTAATATTTTAATACTTTGATAAGTCAGAGATAATTATCAATAAGTATAAAGTATAATAGTCCCAGAAAAGAACCGTAAGTCAGAGACAAATATTAATAAGAACCGTATTTTATGGATTGTAAGAGTGTGTTTTCAAGAAGCATATGCATATTTCATCGCTTTTGTTCAATTTCTTGAATTACAATAATCGCTAAATTTCCATTGTATTTAATCATTCTGTAACTTTTTTTTTTTTTTTTTTTCTTTTTTTTTAACGATAACAAATATTTTTATTCAATCATTTCCTGATATATAAATACCTAAGTAGCCCAGGTCGCATACTTAGGGGCCCCTGTATTTTAACAGCCTCACTTGACCAGGGAAAAAATCAAATGAATTTAAACTTACAATAGTTTTACATACATATATTTAAATAACCAATACAATCGATTTTACCTGTTTAGCATCACTGTAATACATAATCACTATCGTATATCCGGTTCACTGACCAACATGTGTTTATTTAAACTTGAAAACTATATATTTGATTGAGAAAATTTGAATTGGAAATTATTGATGTGATTGAACAAAAATTGAAATTATTCTGTAATATATAAGTATGGATTATAAAAGGATAAAGCACATGTGGTAAGTACTAATGTATTAAGAAGCATGATATATGTGGTAATTTACTAATATACATAATATGCACAGACATAGATTCAAATATCGATTACAATACAAATATTTCTTTCTGTAAAAATAACTTATTGTTCACTACGTTCTTTCTAAAATACAATAAGATTATTATATATGGAATCGAACACACCTTTAGTTTAGAGCAGTAGAACTAAGTATAATTATCTTCTTATATTTTTTCGATAAAGAGTTGAATTTTTGATCTGCATATATACTTTATATCCGAGCGTAGCAAGAGTAGTTTTAATTCGTTTTTCATTTGCAATTTCAACAGGCTTTGTATAGACTGCATATTCAGTTTAATTTTATCGAATTTGCATTTATTACGTATTTTCCAAATAGCCCATTTAAAATAAAGTATTATTGCATTAACAATTATATTATTCGAATTATCTGTACATATTCCTATTAAAATATCTTTTTCAACGAGCGTCTCGTTATTTATTAGGTTACAAAGTTGTAAATTTCTGACAACTGTTTCTATCAATGGTTTAACATTATTACATTGATAAAATAAATGCTCGAGTGTTTCAATATTATTATTTTCATCACATAAGTGACATTTTCCATTTGACATATGCATTATTTGCAGTCTCTTTTCGGTATATATAATCCTGTGTATAAATTTCCATTGAAATTCTTTAACTTTTCTATTAATATCCATTTTACTGAGATTTAGCCAAATTTTTTCCCAATTTATATACTCGCTATACAAATTTTCCCATTTTGTTTGACACTTAGGGGTCTCAGTTATGTTTATGTTTAACTGTAGATATTTTAATGTCAAATCTTTGATTTTAATGATTTTATTATCTGGATTTAGAAATTCAAGGTTTTCAGAAATTTTGATTTTGTGGCTTTTTAAAGTGCGTTGAACATCGTTGTTTTTTAAAATCTGCACGAATGTTTGTGGTATGGAACTTTTAATTCGCGAGTATTCCGAAATACAATTACGTTTATCTATTAGTTGTTGATATATTTCATTGCACGATTTAAAATCTTTGGTATTATTGTCCCATATATCACCAATAGTTTTTATTTGACTTTTTGAAAAAGAAGAATAAAATAAAGATTTGCCCTGAAATAAAATATTTGAGTTTCCAAATAATCGCTGTTTCTTTACTTCCATTTCGTTAAAGATACCCTGTGTGATACTTGTCAATTTTGACCACGATTGTAAAGCGCTTTTGTAATAATGTGGTAGGTTTTTGATCTCAAGACCTGAAAGGTCAGAACATCTACACAAAAAAAGTTCATCTGCAAATTTCTTATCGTATTTTTTTAACCAAAATTTACCTATTGCATTCCAACTAGATAATGGCTTGTGTAATATCGAATATAACGATTTGATATATTTACTTTCTATCCAACTATCCAAATTTACCATCCCCATGCCCGCCTTTTTAACATCTAAACAACAAACCTTACGGTCTACTTGATTCACTTTACCATCCCAAATAAAATTCCATATTATCTTATTCAAATCTGTTTTGTATTTTTCAGGTATACCTCTTATTTCTAACTCATAACCACACACTGAAATAATTAAATTTTTAACAATAAGGACTTTTCCAGTGTATGTCAATTTTCTACTTTTCCAAACGTGTACACAATTTTGTACTTTTTCTAATATTGTTTTCCAAATTTTGTCATTATCAATGTTATAACCATGGTGAATACCTAGTGTTTTTATGTTATCTGTTGTCCAGGTTATCTTTTGAAAAGTAGGCCGTTTGTGTTTATTTGCGCCAATATTTATTCCCTTAGTCTTTTCGTAATTAATTTTAGAACCCGATGCCTTTTCATATTTGTCTAATATTTCAAAAGATTTTCTAACAGAAATTTCATTTTTATTAAATAATTGTGTGTCGTCTGCAAACATATTCAATTTGGTTTCTAGTAGCTCCCCATTTTCTTCCCCAGGCAATATAATGCCTTGAATGTCTTTTTCTGCCCTTATTGCACAGGCCAAGGGCTCTGCCTGTAATATATATAAAAAAGGGGCTATAGGACACTCCTGCCTGGCTGATCTAGAAATTGAAAAATATTTTGAGACGTAGCCATTTGTTTTAATACACGTCTTTGCACGTTTTAATAGCATTTGAACCCAACCACGGAAATTGTCTCCAAAATTAAATTCCTTCATAACGAAGTCTAGCCATCCCCATTCCATCCTATCAAAGGCCTTTTGTTGGTCTAAAAAGACGATTATACCCTCTTCATCTTCATCATCAATATATTCTATGATATCCTGTATCATTCTATTGGCTTCCGTTATATGTCTGCCTTTTACAAACCCTTTTTGGTCGGGATGAATAAGCATTGGAAGGACTATTTTTAGTCTTTCTGCTAGTATTTTTGCTATAATTTTATAATCGCAATTCAGTAGTGTAAGAGGGCGCCAGTTTCGTATATTTTCTCGTTCCCCGCCCTTAAATAGTAATGTTAAGACTCCTTTATATTGTGAGTCCGACAATGTTTTTTTATTAAATATTTCTTGCAATAACGTACAAAATTCTTCTTGTATGATATTCCAAAATATTATATAAAATTCAGATATGATCCCGTCCTCCCCTGAGGATTTATTTGTTTTTATAATTTTTAGAACTTTCTTTATTTCCTCCGCGGTAATATCACGGTCTAGTAATTGTTTGTCGTCGTCATTTAGTTTGTTTTCGATGTGGCTTGTTAAATCTTGAGCACTTTCCAAATGCCATCCCTCGGAGCTAAATAAATTTGAGTAAAATTTAAGTTGTTCATTTAGTATTTCGTCTATATTGTATTTATAATGCCCATTTTCTGTTTTTATTCGACTCCATAATTTATTTTTTCCGTTTTGCTTTTCGAGATTGAAAAAGTAGCTTGACGATTTTTCCCCTTCTTCCGCCCATTTTACACGCGCCCTTATTTTTGACGCCTCTGATTTGTTCTCATAGTAGTTTTTAATTAGTGATTCTATTTCTGATATCTTATTTTCAACATCCCCAGACGTGATACTATTTAATTTGAGTTTTTCTAATTTCTGTTCAAGGTTAATAATATAACTTTTTTGAGAATTTTTGTTTAAGGTTTTACTTACTTCCATTGTTAACTTTTTTATTTGTGATTTTGTTACATCCCACCAGTCTTGAATTTTTTCGAACCTATTTTTTTCATTTTTCCAGGTTTCCCACCAAATTTCAAATGCATTTTTAAATTCTTCACTTTTTATTGTATTTATATTCATTATCCATGTACCCGGGCCTCTTTGTATTTCGTCAAGTTTTAATTTGAACGACACAAGATCATGATCGCTAAAAGGACAATGCGAGATACCAACATTGTGAACTTTATTTGAAAGACTTTTATCACAAAAGATATAGTCTATTCTAGACTTAGAATTTCCTCTCTGAAACGTATACCGTTTGTCTTTTGGATATCTGTCCCTCCATATATCTGTTAGATCATATTGTGACAATAAAAAAAGTAATTCCTTTGTACCAATATCATCACGAGAATGAGAAGGATTTCGATCATTTGTTTTGTCAAGAGTACAGTTAAAATCCCCTACCAAAATATTGTAATGATCTACACTATCGTCTTTAAAATTACCAAAAAAATTATGAAATGATTCAAAAAGCCGTTTCCTCTCGATGCCACTATTGTTGGCATATATATTTGATATATGATAAATCGCACTTTCCGTTTTGATGCTGCATTTTATTATTCGACCGTTTTGCGAGTTAGTATTATCAAACACAACTTCGCCGGGACAACTTTTGGTTTGTAAAATAGAGACACCACGAGAATCACTGGTTCCGCAATTCCAAACACTTTTATTGCCCCCATTTGTCTTCCATTCATTTTGCCACTGTATTATATCATTTACTGTGCAATGTGTTTCTTGTAGACAAATTAAATCATATTTTTTGTTAGCTAACCAATTGAAAACTAAATTACGTTTCTTTTTATCACGTAAGCCGTTTACATTCAAAGTTATGATTTGGATCGACATTCTTTAGTAGTTTTTTTTTTTAAAGTACACGATTTGATTTACATTTTAACACCGCTATGCCTCGTTGATTTATTTGAAAGTTCACGATCAACGCTACCGTTTTATGTTTACTTTCAATTTTACGAGTCATTGACCACACATAACAATACACTATTACTGAACACATTTCAAATTGTCTACCTAAAAATATAATAATACAGATACATCGACTCATTCTGTAACTTATTATTGTTTCACTTTACATTTTTTCACTTAATTTAATGAATCGTTTCTTGTTGTAGGGCAGCCCCGATATTCCGACACCCCATTAGTCCGACACCAAATAGTCCGACACCCCATTTGTCCGACACCCCAAAAAGACATGTTAATCTTCCCTGAGGCCTTCAAAAACTATTAATACAAATAAAAAAAAAATACAAACAAAAATATAAATCAATTGCTTTAAAAAAGCAATTGTAAACGGTCTTTCCCTCTTCTGGAACATGACTGATTGATATGTGTGTGTTTGTTTGTTTGTTTGTTTGTTTCTTTCTTTCTTTCTTTCTTTGTTTCTTTCTTTCTTTCTTTCTTTAAAGGGTTCATATTAGTGTGTTGGTTAAGTTTCTATATTTAGTTAGTTGGAAAGTTTTTATTCTATTTCAGGTCCCGCGCGCGTATTTGTTTCGCGCCAGATTGTGGCGTCACGTGACGAAGCTTTATAATAGCGAAAACTTTTAGTATTTTTATTTCTTTTTAGGTGGAGACGTTGGACAGATAACATGTATAGCGACGGAATACACACAGTGTATTTCTTTTGTCATTGTAGGTAATTGACGTTTTGATCACAGTTCACGAGCAGTGCATGCTTTGGATTTAACTGATCCTGTGTTACTTTAAAACACGTTTATCGATTATTTTCGTACAATGTACATTTTTCAGCAGCAGTTTGTAACAGAGATTTGTATTTTAAGGGCATACGATACAGTTACAGGGGAAGTAATGACGTTGCTAACGTAAAATGTTATTTTCGCGACGTCAAACTGTGACTTATCGGGAAAAGATGCAGTTTTCGACTGATTTTTATCATTCAAACTGATTTAACTTGAAAACGAGTTCATGGACCCTTCTTTTTTAAAATGACATTTGGTTTGATTACGTAGGAAGATTATGTGTACCAATTTTCATGAAAAAGTCAATAGTGCAATTATTTTAAATTTGATAAATATACAGCAAAAAATGACGTTTTTTTCTACATTCATGAACATTTGATAAATATGAGTTATTTGTAAAAATAAAATGTACAAATTTATAGAACATTTATATAAAACAGAAACTACAAATAATTTAACAAAAAACAGCTTGTGTTTATCTTTTAAAACGAAAAAGTTATGTATTTCTGTCAAAAGGAAAAATACGTTCACAAATCCGAATTTTGAGGAAATATCTGAAATTTCAACCTCAATTTACTCAAAAAGTAGCACATGATGGTATATTTTTTATTGCATATTTGATTTAATCAGGTAAAAAATAGCCTATATGCAAAATTTCATTACGGGATCAAAACTGTATCGTATGCCCTTAATCTAGGAGCAGACATTTTATATGTAGGATTTCCCTGAGATTTACGGAGCTAGCAAGCGATTTTTACGGCATTGCAATTTCTTTTCTCTACGGAAATTCTTGGGAGGTAGCTGCACCACGTTGTTCTATGAAGATGTAATATATGTATACCCTGCTGACTGCAAATTTTGAGGTCAATTGGACATGTAGTTTCAGAGAAGATCAGATAACATGCATGTAGATTTTTTTTTTTCAGAAAAGATGTTCATACAATAATATAAATCACTTGTTTTAAAAACAATTGTTAATGGTATTTTCCCCTCCGAAACATAATTGATTAATTCATTTGTTTATTGATTGATTGATTAATTGGTTGGTTGGTTGGTTGATTAATTGGTTGGTTGGTTTGTTGATTATTTAAACACGTGGGAAAGAGTCTCTTGAAACAAGCGAAAAAGAAACAAATGAGATCTTGGACCCCGTATTAAACACACGAGACGGAAACATGCATGCACTGATTGATTGATTGATTGATTGGTTGGTTGGTTGATTGATTGATTGATTGATTGGTCGATTAAACACGTTGGATATGGTCTCTTGGCACAAGCGAAAAAAAACAAATGAGACCTTGGACCCCGTATTAAACACATGAGACGGAGACATGCATGTAACGATTGATTGATTGATTGGTTGGTTGGTTGATTGATTGATTGATTGATCGATTAAACATGTTGGATAGGGACTCTTGGCACAAGCGAAAAAAAACAAATGAGACCTTGGACCCCGTATTAAACACATGAGACGGAGACATGCATGTAACGATTGATTGATTGATTGATTGGTTGGTTGGTTGATTGATTGATTGATTGATCGATTAAACACGTTGGATAGGGTCTCTTGGCATAGCGAAAAATAAACAAATGAGACCTTGGACCCCGTATTAAACACATGAGACGGAAACATGCATGCAATGATTGATTGATTGATTGATTTATTTATTGATTGGTTGATTGATTGGTTGGTTGGTTGGTTGGTTGATTGATTGATTGGTCGATTAAACACGTTGGATAGGGTCTCTTGGCACAAGCGAAAAAGAAACAAATGAGACCTTGGACCCCGTATTAAACACATGAGACGGAAACATGCATGCAATGATTGATTGATTGGTTGGTTGGTTGGTTGATTGATTGATTGATTGATTGATTGATTGATTGATTGATTGATTGATCGATTAAACACGTTGGATAGGGTCTCTTGCACAAGCGAAAAAAAAAACAAATAAGACCTTGGACCCCGTATTAAACACATGAGACGGAAACATCCATGTAACGATTGATTGATTGGTTGGTTGGTTGGTTAGTTTACTAATTAAACACGTTGGATAGGGTTTCTTGAAACAGGCGAAAAAGAAACAAAGGAGATCTTGGACCCCGTATTAAACACATGAGACGGAAACATGAATGCATGCATGCAATGATTGATTGATTGGTTGTTTGGTTGGTTGGTTGGTTGGTTGAGTAAACACATAGAAACGAGCCACTAGGATCATGCAAAAACGGAATTTAAAGCCTAGATACTATATCTTAACACATGGGATCTAGCTTTTGAGAGATCCCTTAACAAGTAGTAAGGTCAAAGGTCAATGTCAACCTACAAAAGCATTAAAACACACATAAAACTCTTTAAATAGTGCCAAAAAACACATAATTTGCCTCTTTGTCTATGACCTTGACCTTTGACCTTGTGACCTTGGTCAAGGTCATTGGTCGACAATGTCATTGCAAAAGACCCTATGGGTCAAGGAACTTTTGTTTAAGAGTTTTGCCTAATAATGTCTTTTTTTAAACCATCAATGGGGGTTATGTCCCTTACACAATGGTAAAACCAATACAGTCATAATGTAACAAAGTTGCCCCTTGAAGTACCAAACATTTTTCACTATTTAAATTTTCTGTATCTATTACCAGTCGAGAATTATAGGGAAATCAAAGACATATAAAAATCTAAAATATGACCTTGACCTTTGACCTTGACCTAATTTTTTTTTTATTGGACCAAGGACCTCAAATCAAAAGACTCTAGGTCTCTATCACTTATGGTTTACCAGTTAGAAATGCATATCACTTATATCAAATACATAAGGGGAAATAACTCTCATATGGAGTCTCCGGAACGCTTCGGTGAAAACCAAACTCAACATCCTGAAGATATAGCGAGCAATTTGGTAAAATAAATTTGTCGTAATCATTTACGGAAAAGTGGAAAGACCTAATAAAATACATAATACAGTTATATAAAGCAGCATAAATATTGAAATGAGCACATATGCATTCAATAGAAGAAAAAAAAAATAGATTCAGGTATCTTCAATCTATACAGTTAAAAAATAGTTTGAACATTCAAATGTTCAAACTATTCCTTAAATGTATCTTAATTATTTATTTCTTTAATATTATTTGGGAAATTATTCCAGGTAATAAGACCAGAATATTTAAATATTCTTTTTTAAAAAATCAGAATTAGGTCTTGGTACATGAAGAAGTCCTGATGTTGTCCACCTGAGCGAATAATTATAAAGAAAATAAGTAAATTTGTTAGATAGATAATCAGGTGCTAGACCATTCGTACATTTAAACATTAAGACAGTTTTATTGTATCCTCGTAAATATGGTCATCCATTCAAGCTTTTTAAATATTAAAGTTCATGAAAAATTAAAAGAAACAGATAAAATTAATCTTGCAGTACGTTTTTGAAGCTTATGAATCCTTTCCAGATTACAGTTTGTGGTAAGACCAAATACTGTACAACAGTAGTCAATAATGGGTAATATATAGCTATTATAAAAAAGAATGAGACCCTTAAATGGTAAATAATGTTTTAACCTTATTAATTTGATTTGACATGACAGATTTTTATCAATATGGATTCCAAGAAGTTTTTCAACTTCAACATTATCTAAAGTGATATTATCTTGTGATAAAACACATAAACATTCATTGCAGCTTTCCAGCTTTCTGTCTGATCTAACAAGCATGGAGTGGTCATCATATTTATTTTGTATAATTTTATTTTTGACAAAAGGATATTGTTATTTACGTGTTCTTAAAATCTAAAAAAAGAATAGCAGTAAAATTTCCACTGTCCAATTCTTCTAATCATTTATCAATTATTTTAATGAGTGCTGTATGCTGTATGACAAGACTACTTTTCTCTAATCCAGACTGCTGTTGTATTAATAATTTGTGGGTGGTTAAAAATCGATAAAGTTGTTTAAAGACAGTTTTTTCCAAATAACTTGGACACTGTGGGTAAAATTGAAATGGGTCGAAAAGTGTGTGTATCTGTTTTATCCCCTCCTTTAAATATGGGAGCAACTTTAGAAAATCCATATTAGGAAATATTCCTGTACATAAACTAAGATTTATTATGTAAGTAAGGGGACCTGCTACAACTATCTGGATAATTTTAAAATTCTTGTTTGATGGAGTTGGTCCATCAGTTTCAGTTGATTTAAATGTGTCTATTTTTTTTAGACCTTGTAAAACCTCATCATTAATGACAGTATATAATGAAAATTTAACATCATCATTTATTTTTAATTTGACATAGTTATTAATTTTCTCGGATTCAAAACTTGTGTGAGGATTTCGTATAAGCTTTTCACCTACTGTGCTAAAATGATCATTAAAGCAGTTAGCAATATATATCATTTTTGTTTATAAGGACAGGCGGAAACCCAGTTGTAATTAAACAAAAGAAAAAAAAACTCGTTGTTAGAGAAGGTCAGTCGATTGTAGTAGGTGCAAATCCTTGTGGATTTTTTTTGTGCATAAGCATAAATTCTGCCGAAAAAAATTCCAAAGAATGATAACAGATTTATCTTTATGAAGGATTAATTTGCATCTCTGCTCCTGAAAAAATCCCCAAAATGGGCAATAATTTCATCGAAAACAGAATGTCCAGTACACCTTTTGACTATTCTGTCTTGAAAACGTATGAAAGAATTTAATTTAATACATCATCTCGCTTCAGATTGTATTATTTTTATATATTTAGGCTCTTGGTTGTCTTTTAAAATACAACTGGCATATAAGGATCGTAATGATGCTATGTGGATAAATTTATCGGTTTTCAAGAGCTAAATTGACAGCGCGTCATCACTACCATGGCTTCCATTTTTACGGTGGCGTAATGGGTATATAATTTTGACGATGTAGAATCCTGACTGAGAACTTTTTCTTCGTGTGTTAAAATGTCAATTTCCGGTTTTGTTATGGAACTCATATCCTTCATATGCCTCCATAGAATTTTACCATTTCTATCATAATCTATGGCACCCATAAAATATTTTGTTTTTGCTGAACGAATTAAACGACTAGTTTTATTCCTATTTTTTTTTTATAATTCTCAGTGTCTTTATTTTTGTGAAAATAATCTCTTTGGAATTTTGATTTAGAAATTTCATCAGAATACCATTCTGGTTGATATTTATTTTTCACACGTTTAGTAACAACAGGTGCATGTTATGTTTATCTAAAAAACTGACAAGTAAGTAATAAATACCACATGTCCATTGCTTCGTTTGCAGAGTCGGATTTAGAGGGTTTTTCAAGGGGCCCGCCCCCCCCCCCCTTTGGTGTATTTAAGGAATCACTGAAACATGACTGGAGCGGGCCCCCTCTTAGGCAGTCAGTAAGAACATTTCATCATTTCATCAATAAATGTTTTGACGTTTCTGTATTTGATCTCAAAATGTGAATCTGATTTGTCTTCTGATTTCTGTTTGTTTGATGTGTTTGAGCTTTTGATTGTGCCATTTGATAAGAGATTTGAATTTTCCTTGGAGTTCGGTATTTTTGTTATTTTACTTTTTGATGAAGACCATATGTTGTAATAAAAGTTGACCATTTAGAAGGGAGAGGCTTCAAGAAATCAATATTAAAGTCACCCAGCAACAAAAATTTATCATTTATAGATATGCCATTTACAACCTCAAAATTAGTATACCAGGAAGTTTGGCTATTCTGTATACAATACATAATAAAAATGATTCTTGTGTTTTGGAAAAATCTTAGACAGTTTCGATGTTTTCACTCTCTAATAACGCCATCCTTTTATATTTGATATCATTATCAAAGTAAACTTGTTTATTTTCCCTATCTTTTCTTTCATTGCTATACCCTGGGATATTAATCTCATTACACTTATGTATTAGTATTAAAGTAGCAGAATTTTATCACCACAAACTAAAAGCACAAAATACCTTGATAAGTCTTGGTGAATTGCTTAAATATCTTTGGATACACTATCTCAAAGATACCGGTCTAAAGTGACACAGCTTTTAAGAACATAAAGGAAACAATGAAGCTTTGCTACTTACACGATTATATGTGTGAATATGGCGTGAGTGAATAAGATTCTGGTATAACTCTCGCGATAAAAGGTAATAGCGGTTCAAACTCAACTAAAACTTCTAATTTAATCGTATTTTTTAAAGGGGATATCAAAGATAACAGTAATGCCATTATTTTCGCCAGTTTAGTCTGTCTATATGGGAACCAATATTTAAGAAATAGTGAAATTAGGGCAGAACACTTGTGTTGAAGTGTTCTATCGTAACTTCGCTCTTTTTCAAACAGTGGGTAAGCTGGTTGGTCCAATGATTATCTCCATTCTAAGTAATACGCTTCAGTTTTTGACGCGTTCGCCGTTAAGAATCTATTGATTAGAGGAGTTTACAAAATATGTTCTGGTGCTAAGTTTTATAATATAAGTCATAAATAAATGACAGTGGCTATTCTTCCGGCTAGCTAAATGGCAAAAATGCCTCTCCTTTTTTTTTTTGTTCTACCTATGAACTTCCTGCAAGGTAACTATGGTAGGAGTCAGGCCACTGATTCATTGCTTCAATTGTGACATCTATGATTCCTAAAAGTTTGGTTCCAATGAAGTCGTCAAAAGATTTTGCACGATTTTTTATTCAAAATGTTCGGTGACTTAACACATAGAAAATAGGAAAAAGGGATAGGCATATATATACGACCCCCAAAGTAGGACTGTGTGGACGATAACAAAAACATAATATTTTTTTTTATTGAGAAAATAAATAAAACAGGATTAAAAAGAAAAAATGGGGTTTACCCCAATTCTGGTATACTATTCCTAGTCCAAGCATATCAAAGCAGGTTCATAGGTTGTAGTAGAACTTAAAATAAAGCATCCAAGTATATTTGATTTAGTCGTTTGCGAATTGGTGTAATGCGTTTTGCCACCATTTATACAGGTAAAGGTAATGGGATAAATCAGCAATTTCAGTTTGATTTCACGCTTTATTTCTTTCAGTTTACGTGCACACGCTTTTGTTCTGGATTCTGTCCTTTAGAGATTTGTTTTAAAGCAATCATATTCTCTCTAATTTTTTTTGGACATCTTTTTCTTTAAATATGAATCACGATCTCCAATTCTCAAAACGTCCATTGCATACGCGCGTTTGTAATCCGACACCTCATCTGGGACACTTTCCGCGCCACATGACAATTCTGTTGATTTTGAACATTTGCGCATCAGAAAATGGAACAATAGACACTTCGTATATGAATAGTTTCAGAATTTTCCTCGACTTGACAACCGATGAGATCATAAGGTTATTAGGGTATTGTATAAAATCAGTATGGTTTTTGCTATGAAAAATATTCATATACAAACGGACACGGAAACCACTATTTATTTCTTTAATAACTGTATATCTCAAAGCAACATGCCAATACTCCTCATATGAACGATGCTAGAGAAGAGAAGTTAAGTTAAAGGGAGAACTAATATTAATTTATTGTTGTTTGCTTGATGTCCAGTGCCAAATATATCATGCATGTTCAGGATAAGAACTAATTAACAATAAAAACAATAAGTAAATCAGTTAATAGGGGTCGACCAGAATGAACGGCGGTAATTTGGAAGTAGTAATATTCACTTAAGTCCATTCTGACGGAAATTGCCGTCCACTTTTTTATTTATTTTTGTTAAACTAAAGTACGCAATAAAGAACCAAAATTTCGATTGTTCAATTAAGGGCATCCGATACAGTTTCAAGGGAGTTAACTCTTGGCGCGACGTTATGCGTTTGAATTCCCGCAAAACGTCACTTTTTGCGGGACGTAATGCGTGTAATTTTCCGTAGTAAGGAACGTAATGTGGATTTTCGATGCTTCAATTTCTGTTTCTCCCGCATGCTAACTTCTAAACCATTAATATTAGTGCATTTGATTCTAACAGGATAACAGTCTAATAAAATCAGAAGAAATAAAACATATTACTGTTTCTGTGAGATCTTCAACAAAGTATCGTATAGTGAGCAATCTCAAGACGACTGACCCTTTTGGTGTTACTAATATAATGCATGTCAATTATCATTTTTATTATCATTCATCATCCATGATTTGGTCCGAATCCGATTTTCTGACATTTTATTACAGCACAGAAAACCAATGATATTTTAAAACTAATACCGAAAATTTAGGTACACGAAGAAGTAAATTTCCTAACTGAACAATTTACTAAAATAAATAATGGTATGCCGCTAATATTAAAAATGATACAACAAAGTTCCTATTTCTTCCACGTTGCACGTATTTTATCTAACAAAAGGCAAAAGTCAACAATATTAACGCCCGAAAATTTTTGACGGAACGTAATAATGGTATACAAATGTCCGGCGTCTGTCTGTCCGTCTTTAACATAGTACAGCACAAATATCCAAATTTCCTTAAACTTAACATAGTTGTTTTTTATGATGGTCAAACGATAAGTATACTTTTTGGTGAACGTTTTGAGTTACAGGACTTTGTAATTAAAACAGAGGTGTTTTTTTTCACAGTTCGCGCCGTATCTCAAAAACGAATTATGATTATTGCTTAAAACTGTACACACTTCTTAGTTATATTAATCTTAAGATCTGTGTACTTTTTGGGGATGATTCAAAATTTTATTTTACAGTTATTGAGTTTATGAAAAAAGAGAGGGTTTTCACATGTCGCGCCGTATCTCAGAAACTATTTATAATTATTGCATAAAACTTCACATACTTGTTACTTAAATTAATCTAAAGATCTGTATACTTTTTCGTGATGATTCTTTAATTCATTTTTGAGTTCTTGAATTTTTATTGAGCTTCAATTTGATATCATAGAACACATGATGTGATATATAAACTTCCTATTGAGAAAGAATAAGGAATGAGTCAGGATATACTTAGCATGAATTCCTGTACAACCCCCGTGTTATTTTAAAAACATTTATTATGGGTTTTTTTCATAAGACGATGGGCGTATCATGCGCTCGTAGCGCAGCTGTTTATTTTGTTCTTTATTTTTTTTTACAAATATATTAGAGAAATGACGGATTGACATCAAATACAATGCCATTTCCAATATAATTAATATTTCCAAATGGCATAACTCTTTTAAAGAACAGTTGATATGCACTGATTTTCGAACGTGTCCATACGATATTAGTTTTATAAAAATTTGGCAAGAATTGTACACTTGAAAAATCTATTAACCAGAAGGACATGAAGGACAGACAGAGGAATGGGCGTGTGATATTTTATGTACCCCGCAATGCGTCGCGCTGTGGTGAAAAAATATATATAGTTATTTACCAATAAAATTACGCTATGAGAGAAGTACTAGTATTTGGATTTTAATCGCAACTTGCTACCCTCTCCCACTCTCTCCCTCTTCCCCCTAAAAAACAGCATTAAAAACTGAAGAGAAAGTATATAATAGTACAAGATTATAAAAGTGACGTGCAGAGGCGTATTCAGAGGGGAGGCTCAGGCCCCCCTTTTGAGGAAAAATTTTGGTTGGTTATATAGAGAATCACTGAAGCGTGACGAGAGCGGGCCCCCTCTTATGCAGTCAGTGGGCCCCTACTTATGAAAATTTCTGGATCCGCCACTGACTTGCTTTGCAATCGTACTTTAAGTGGGTATAGTGTGGAAAGTTGGGAGAGGAACAGAAACAAAACCAAAGCTGGGAGTGGGTGGGGGAATAGGTAATATGTCCAGTCCTTTCGCTATTAATTCAATCGTTTTGCCAAAATTATGGTTTAGTTTCTCTGTCTGGACAAAAGCATCCTTTGGCAAATTGAAGATTCTCCTTTATAAGATTTTGTTTTTGTTTTCTGACAACATAAAAAAAGAAGATGTGGTGTAATTGCCGATAAGACAACTCTCCACAAGAGACAAACATGACACAGAAATTAACAACTATAGGTCATCGTACGGTCTTCAACAATGAGCAAAGCCCATACCGCATAGTCAACTATAGAAGGCCCCGAAATGACACTGTAAAACAATTCAGACGAGAAAACTAGCGGCCTAATTTATGTACAAAAAAGAAGTTCCGTTTGCAGGAAAAGACCTCATGTAAGTAACCTTTGTGCTGTGATCCAGTGGAGATAATTTTATCATTGAGACAAGTGAACTTTAAAACTATTCAGAAGCCTATAAATTTTATTCAATTGCAATCATTGACCGTAATAAAAGTTTTATTTTATGAATAAATGTGAAATTCTAAAAAATGATTAAAACGTGAATAAAAGGATTTTAAGGAGTATTGTAATGAAACAGCAGCCCACCAAACAAAACAAAACAAAAAACAACATCTAGAGGTCAACATATTGTAAAAAATAATACACGAGTGTGTACAGTACATGTACCTGTATGTCAAGTTCTAAATTGCCGAGTCTTTAATTCTAAAAGCCGTAAAATTATCAACAGTCCGTAATAACTTTTCTTGCGATGTTTCTCACTTAGACCACAAACAGAGACAGGTATTTATGATTCACATGATTTTATTTCCGAAAACAATTTGACCAATTTATAGGTAGCTGTTTACAAGCAATATTTATACATCTAAAAAATGTCGCCGGTAACTTACAGAGATAACGTCGAAATTGTCTGCCAGCGACGTCGTGCATTTTAGCGCTAACGTTGAGGTTCCAAAGGGGGGGACTCCATTTTTAGGATAACTCGCGTTTATCATGGAACCCAGCACGGTGACATATATTTTTTATTTGAGATTTGGAGAAAGCATGACAAAATGCAGTTTATGTAGAAAAATGATAAAAATGACATTTTCAGAAACACTTTATTTCCCTATTTTTAGGTTAAAAAAAATACCACTTTGAGCATCTGGTCCGCAATGTCAAGCAAGGTTTGCATAATTGTATAGTCATTCGTATAGGGATTTATTTTTTTCCTTATTGTGTCTTATCACAGCTTCAAATTGAACCCGATCTTAATAATTTACGACGAAGAATATCTGCTCCAAAAATTTTATAACATTGCCTAACTTTTTTACAAAATTGCACAAATCCCCAATTTTCAGCCTCAATTTTCTCGAAAACAAGCATGGTGACCTATGTTTTAGTTTGTGTTTTATTTAATAACTCGCAAAGGCCTACAATATATTTCAAAATTATAAAAATGACATTATATCGAGAAACTGTTATCGGATGCCCTTAAAATATGAATATTTTGACGTTTTTTATAAGTTTTTCGATTTTTAAGTTTTAATTCGGTGTAAATGGAAACCAACATGCTTGGATGAAATAAGTTTTATTTTATTGTACATGAAATCTTTTCAGTTTTGACTGTTTCGGAGAGTATATTGCAGTCTGGACATTTTCTTTCACGATACTGTTCTTCAAATATCTTCACCCAAGAGTGAGAGTAATATAGAAATGTGTAAACTTTTGTTGTTTTTGTTTTCGCTAAAATAAACCCAAAATCTTAGAGAGCGTGACATTCTCTCTGCACTTTAAGAAACTTTGCAACAACTCATTGATAGGTCCGTAGGTGGTACCTACACTTGTTAACATATATTTGTTCCTCCTCACAGAAGTCTCTTGAAACATTCTTATAAACAAGGAATAATATCTGTTCCTTTATTCCATCAGGAACAAATAATGTAATTTTCAGTGGAAATAATATTCCAGAATATTGATTTCATTTGGAATTCATATTATAAAGGAACTTCTATATCGTGACAGTCTGTTGCTAGGGTACTCCTCATTCCTCATTACAGAATCATGGATCGTTTGGAGGTCTGTTCAAACCATTTTTTTTATGATTCGGTATGGATTCAAAATTAAATTGGTGGGCCCATATGGTGAATAATGATACATCTACAAAATAAACACAGAATGGAAACTTTTGTTTGGATCATAAATAAACATGGGTGAAAAAAATGTCAAAATATGTGCAACTTGGTTACCCTCACATTAATTACCCTTATTAACCGATTTTTTTAACAGGACATACCTTTTGTATTAATTATTAATTTGTTTTCGTCGTTAACATGCATGGGACTATTGGACGTAAAGAAAACAGTTAACATACCGGCTGGGAAGTGCCATTTCTTTATATGAAGTAGATTTTCAATTACAGCTCGTGTCGGACTATTGCGGTGTCGGACCAATGGGGTGTCGGACTATTGGGGTGTCAGACCAATGGTGTGTCGGACTATTTGGGTGTCAGAGCAGAAGCTATATTAGATATTTACAGAGCAAAACGTTATTTAATTGTCATAATCTATTAATTATACTATACTTCATTGAAAGCGGTCTTGTCTCATGAATAATATTGAAGGCTAACCTCTAGTCGCTTCTAGTTATGCAATCCACTTTAAATGTAGATATGATAATATAGACTTTTTGATATAGAAAGTTGGCGAAGTATTTCCATGTATTGATGAATAAACCAAAAAGGAAATTTTAAAGTATGAAAATCTGACAGACTGTTGAAAAAGTTTCAAACGAATTGATGAAGTTGTAAAAAGAAGTATTGAGTTAATAAAACTAGTATTTCTGAGAGTGAATATCACGGATATCAAACGGTTAAAATGATAACAGGTTGTTTGAGAGCTGATCTAAACAATTATATGAGCGACATGTATACAAATTAGGTCTATGTCAGAGAAAATCTTGTGTTCTCAGATATACTAGAACTTTAAGAAAATGAGATCACATAGCAAACTGAAGACATTAGTAAGAAAACAGAAAGGCAAATGGATTGTATAGTAGACTGTCAGTGCACGCATTATTTTGGAAAACAAAAATCAAATTAAAAATGATGACAGAGATATTTATATAACCAATCCAATAGCGTGCAGATTAAAACAAGTCAAAGATCGCAAATCGGTTAGATCTTTTGCTTGCCAGCTGAAATGAACCAGATTTTGTGTAAATGAACAGTTTCCAAAATAAGTATACGACCGCTGCAACCTCCTCTAGCCGTATTTACATATTCCTTTAACAACTAGAATATTTATTGGCTCATTGCGGTTAGAAGTGACAATGCATGCTAGGCATAATTGGAAGCTATTTTCTTTTACCTGATATAGACAAACTCGAGGACCAACTACATGATTACTATTTCGTATCATATATTTGTAAATCGTTGAAATTTTCTTAAGTCATGTCATTGGTTTAATAAATCAGTACATGGAAACTTTAATAGTTTTAATTAAATTTGAAATGTAAAAATGATGTACGAAATGGTCAGGGTACGAAATGGCTTATGACAGGTTACGAAATTAAGGATACAAAATGATTAGGCTAATCAAGAAAAAGTTGATTATTCTAAGAGTTTAGTCTGAAAATCAACATTAGGATAGTGTAAACATTATACTATCATTTTAAGCCTGTCGTAGAGTTATCCTATAGCGTTAATTTTTGTAAAATCCTGATAAATTGTCACTTTCCGTTTTTTTTTCCTTTTCGTGATATGACGCTGAAACACTTGTATAATTAATTCCCGAATGATGATTTCCACAATATGTTGCTATAGAATTAAGCCACAACGTGTCAGCTATATATAAACTATTTAACTCCGAACATAAAAATCATATTGAATCAATTGAGTGATTTTCGAATGCATGTAGAATATTTTTCAATTTTACCGTCTGTCAAAGTGTATTAAATTTCTTTCACATTAAATTTGTAGTTAATTATACCCCAATGGGGGTATACTGTTTTATCTCTGTCTGTCCGTCCATTCCTCCTATGAATATTTTTCGTCGCATCTTTCTCAAGAACTACATCATAAGAAATTCCGAAATTTGGTTTCAGCGTTTTTATAAGTCAGCTATACCGTGTGATGCGTTTTCAGATTCATCACTCAACAACTTCCTGTATACCGAACACTTACCAGTATTTACCAGGAGAAATTAACCTGCTACTGACACTTCACATGACTTTGAGCAAAATGTTGCTTTTTAAAGGCTAACAGAAAGTCAATACGATGATCTGTTTGTGAAGAAGAAATCATTCTTGATGTCATTTTTCTTAGATACGTTAGTTTCATATTTTTAGAATAAATTGATCGATTAATTGAAGGTTGTTTAACGTGCGTGATAGGAATTAATTGATAGCAAGTAAAAAAAAAACCTGTTAAACCTCAAGTGCAAACTAGAAAATCATTATAGGATTAGGATTAAGGTTTCCATGGTGGTCCAGATTTTAAAAATATTTTATATTTTTTTACTTTTTTCACTTTTTTAGTCTTTTGGAAAATGTTGTTTTAGACCCCTCTAACAAGAAATTTGTTTTGCATGCACACGTATAAAAATTGTGGTTTTTATCCAACTCAATCATAGGTTTGAACGTTGTTTTCAATTTAGACTTGTTTATATTTTTTCGTTTGGGCTTGTATTATATTTGCCTTCGGGTTAATATGATCCGTTCATCCTATTTTGACTCCTCAAAAATCAAGAGTCTATTCTAAATTGAGGTAAATTGTATGGCTTAACAAATACCGTTTCGATTCCTAACATCACTGAAGAAACATTAATTGTCGAAATCCAGATATGGTGTACAAAAACATATGTACCGTATGTTTGCGGTAGACCATCTTTTCCGCAAGTTTATTGTTTTCTGTTTAGTATTAAATTTATAATTAAGATCCATTTAATACATCGGTGATCCGTTTATTTGGCAATCGCCAATGGTAGTTTAAGAGCATTTGTTGTTCGACTTGTTAGTCAAATGCGTTGTTAAAATATACTTTTTTCACTTTTTTGGTCTTTTGGAAAATGTATTTTGTGCTGTATTTAGACCCCTCTAACAAGAAATTTGTTTTGCATGCACACGTATAAAAATTGCGGTTTTTATCTAACGCAATCATAGGTTTGAACGTTGTTTTCAATATGTTTATATATATAGAATGAAAGTTTGTTATCGTTCGAATTGAGATCGTAGAATCTAGTATCACAAAATTACACCTTGCAAGCAAATTATGTAATCGTCAGCTTGATTTGACAGATTATATAGTACAATGTAATAACTGATTTACAGACTCCCGTCTTTGGACAGACACAAAGTAAATCGTGTACCCTGTAATCACATCCGGTCCTCAGTTTTTGGTGTGTTACCTAAATTCGATTTATGATAAGGTAGTACTCCACAGTTAGAAAACAAATTTAAAATTGAACCACAAAATGTTTAATCATCTTCTATTCCTGGCTTTCTAATACATTAAGCCAACTGTTTGTGTCATACATGTGTAATCAGTATCTTCCATAGATTTGATTTAAATGTTTAAATGTTAAGTTTAAATGGTGAAAAATAATTCCTTTTTTGTGTATCCATTGCAACATTCTGCATTTTTTTATCATAAAATATTGCAAAAAGGGGCATGAAAATGTCACATATTCGCCCAAAATTTGGTTTAAACTAGAATTTCAATGCCTATGAGTGATGCTTTTTCTGAAACTGTTGAAATTAATCTACCAAATGATCAAATAAAAATTGGGTGTCTTTCGCCTCATTTTTTCGTAAATTTTAATCTGTCATACAGAAAACAGCCCATAATACATGCATTACACAATCTAGATGTTCCTATAAACCCACTATGAAGGCTATATTAATCTTCAGCTATCCAAAAATGAATTTTATTGCACACTAGCTCTCATATTTGGAAAATCCACAGGGGCCAAAATGCGAAACTACACACCTAACTAAGTCTTGAAGTAGACCCCCCCCCCCCTTCTTTCAACATATAGGCTAACCACACAGATTCACAGTTTTGCCATTAACTGACCAATTCGTATAAGTTTTCCCTTTTCCATCTTCCTTCAAAAATCAAAAACCAATTTACAAAATTTCTTTTCTTTGAAAATAATCCAATAATTTTCCTGTGCAGATTTATCTCCACATAGTTGCATAATGTAGACACAATCATTGTTGTATTTATTGTTTATTTGTTCTCGCCTTTGGCATAATGAAATATTTGCAACTGGACACAAACAAACAACAATTGATCAATCGTATATCATTATACATGTATACATACAACACAACAAAATTAAGGACTATTTAACTTTTGGGGAAGGGGTTCAATATGGTTTTTTTTTGTTGGGAATCAGTAATAAAAATTATTACATAAAAAGAGAAAAAGGCCATAAGTCAGAAAGAAATAGTTACTTTTATATGCGTGATGTACCTAGTACTAAAAAATAAGGAGTTATGGTATGCTTGCCAATTGCAATGCGACAACTATCCAGCAGAATCCATTAGACAATACAACCTTCAACAACGAAACAAAACCCATACTGTATAAGTGTGCTAAAATATGACAATATATATTGAATAATTCAACAAGAACAAATAACAGACAACAAACCAATGACAACCACTGAATTGAGACGGGCACATGCATAAGAAATGTGGCAGAGTTAATCATGTTAACTAAATATACTTTTCTTCCACGGAAATTCTTCATGTTTGAACATGTTGAATGCAAACGATTTTTCTTCTAATGAAGATTAAGGCAGTTATTAAGGAAGCAAGCTATGAAATGTATCCCTATAACTGAAATATAACACATCTTCGTCACGGATGACATGTTGACTTCAACGACATTCTTTGACAGAAGGATAACAATTAGAATCCAGCATATCTTACAAAAATGTACATGTACAATGTATTTCACTCATTGGGGTTTCCTACTTTTTATACAAACATATTGGTTGAGTAATACAATACTCCCTTTAGACAATTTACAATACATGTATACTTTTGCATTTATAATTGCCTCTTGTTTTTATAAGGGGTGGGCTTTTTTGGCAATTTTAAACTTACATTTCATGATTCAGTTCAGATTGCTTTTTTGTCATAATGTTATACAGTTCATGCTGAATCTAGAATTGTAACTTTGAAAATTCTGCATTAATATTACTGCAATATAATCCAGTAAGGTTCCATTTTGCTACTGTAATTTTAACTTGATAGACAGATCATTAGATTAAATGTTCAACGTCATCAAAAATTCCAGAGAACCGTAAGACAGACATGCCAAAATTTCATAAAACAACTTAATTCAAAGTTATTTTTCAAATTATCCTTGAATTTTGACCTTAATATAAAGTTAATAATATGTTATAGTCATTTTGTTTGATTTAACATTTATCTAAAAAGGGAAATGTGCAAAACTCTTCAAAAGAGAGGCTTTTGATTTTGACCAAAGGTCAAAGTTCCCTGATTGTATTACAGTCTTGATAGAATGTGTATGTGAGCTTCAGTATTTTCTTATTCATGTAGCACCATGGATTTGAAAAGACCACTATATCCAAAAGTAATAGAAACACACTTGTAAAACATATAATTATAAAATCTATTCAGATTGCTAAAAATATAAACTCATGGTGATGTGAGGTTCTGGGGAAAACGAAGTAAAATTGTTAATAAAAGTTTGAATTTTCAAGTTCATACATCATACATGTATATTACTGTAGATTGCTATTTCCCTAATGATATAGTTCCATGGAATTGACACTGACATATTTGTACATTGATACATGTGAGAAGATGTACAATGATTGTGTACATGCTCATTTTCAACACTCTTGGCTATATCAAGGTTGCATTTTTTGTCGGAAGAAGCCATAGTACCAAGAGAGAACAACAGATTTCGGCATGGAAACTGGCAATCCTCAGATAGGAGTCTAATGCACCTGCCAAAAGGAGGGTTCAAACTCACAATCGCAGTGTTGACAGGCTATAGATCACTGCAGATCAATTACGTAGACGACTCAGTCACTGAGACCACTAACTATGTTTGTATGGGTGGTAGTGATGAGCCCCTGAAATAACTAGTTCTAGCTTCATGATATGTGATAAGGTTAAGAAATTTAGATTAAATATATGGTATAAGTATCTGAGATAATTAGTATTTCTAAAGATGCAATTAAAACCAGTCATATAATATAATTGACAAATCAATTTTTACTCTCTATGAAATAGTTTAACAAAGCCAAAGGTCTCTTTTTTTCAATATTCAAAATATATGGGAAGGTTTTGGTACTGAATGTCCAGCTGCTCACCCTTTTTTTTTTGGAGAATTTACTCGGTAATGTACATTTATTTTTTCGCAGGCAATCTTTAACAGTTATAACGAACTAAATAAAGTTACATGGGCGCAGTATTCGTGAAGGGAACATGACATAGAGAAAAAAAAGCTGGCTATCTGTGATTGGTTGTTATATCATTTACATTTTTTACTCCTCAGGAAGCATTATGAATAAAGTTTTATGCAAGCATAATTTTTTCCCTCGAATATTTATTAGTAAGGGCCGGAGATTTTTTTAATTTTGATGAAAATTAGGGGAAATTTCTACAAAACAACGATTTTTAACGTATAGTAAAACAAACCTAAAATTCACCAAGAAAAGCCGATATATATTTAAGTGCGGTAAAATTACAAATATGACAACAGCAATTTTTCCATAAATAGTTATTAAAAGAAATAGTTGTCAAAAATAGCATTGTCGGCAATGGGTTAAACATTTAGTACTTTCATTCTATACAGATAATTCAATGATGGACGTGACAGAGCGGAGCATTTTACATAAACATATGCAATAAGGTCAATGTCTGTTTACTTTTCTGTATGAGGCTTTGAAACTGGGGTAGGTCGTCATTTACCAAGCCTTCAACAATTTCGTGCGAATACCAAAAGGTTGATACTTTCTGGCCTGATATTAATTTTATGGTGAGCTAAAAAATTGCAACAATAATGAAAATGTTTACAAAAAATAAAACCTCATTCTCTAAACGAACCCCAGATTGCAAAGAAAAGAGACGCGATATTCATGAAATCGACATCGCGAGAAATATCTTCATTTAAATGGTGTATAAACATAACAGGAAGAGAAATAGGAACCAGAAGTCGGTTTCACAAAAAATCTTACGACTAAGATTGGTCGTAAGTCATGAACAATTCAGGCCCCGTATTCACTAAAGATACGATACAACATGTTGTATCGTAATTATTTATCGTAAATATACGACATGCATAAGACATGTCGTAATTTGTATTCTCCAACGTTGTCGTAGTACTGTTGTAAGTTTCTCGCAGTTGCTAATGTCGTTAATCTACAGAACAATTATTTTACGTAACAGAGGAGGATTTTGTTCAGCAAGTGCCCGATTTGAAATCCATTTATAATTTAGTACAATGCTCATCACACTTTGTCTTATGAATATAATAAATAAGAACCATTTATGCCAAACTACTAAATTATTTCAAATATTTTTCTGTTTGTAACAATTTAATATATTACACGTACATGTTCCATTAATGTGATATTTGTCGCTGGCTTGAAAAACAGCAAAATTGTAATCAAATTACGTAAATCAAATAAGAATTAAAATTTAACAAGAGGTAAATTTGTATGCTTTCTCTAATTAATTTTGAGAACTGATAATGCGTATATTGTAAATGTTCGAAGATTAAAGCTTTTCTGTCGATTTACCCCCACCAGGAACGCCCAAACCCTAAATTTGTAAGTACAATCTTAAGCATTATAATTTTCGATAGTTTGTTGTCTATATCAAAATAAAAAGACGTTGTACGATTGGAAATGAGACAACTCTCCACCAGAGAACAAATGACCGGTAGAAGTTAGCAACTATGAGTCATCGTGCGGTCATCAACAATGAGCAAAACCTATACCACATAAGCAAGCAAGCTATGAAAGGCCCCGAAATGACAAATGTAAAGTGACAATTTAAACAAGAAAACGAACGACCTGGTTTATGTTAAAACAATGAATTAGATAGATAGATACATTTATTCTCATAAAACCACCATGCAAGTAAAAAGACTAGAGAAGTCAAAATACAAAATATTAGATGTGATAACGTAAAAAAATTAAATAAAGTAAATAAAAATAGATAAGAATATATAAATTGAATAGGAAATATAAGTATATATGCACAAGTAAAGTAAATAAAACGAAAAACAAATATAATATTTGGGTTTTGAATTATCATTAATAAGAAGTTAAATGTTTACAAAACAGGAACCTGATGTTCAGTAGTTGTCGTTTGTTGATGTGGTTCATAAGTGTTTTTTATAAAGATTAGACCGTTGGTTTTCCCGTTTGAATGGTTTTACACTAGTAATTTTTTGGGGCCCTTTATAGCTTACTGTTCGGTGTGAGCCAAGGCTCTGTGTTGAATGACCGGTAGAAAAAAAGGAGCGAAAGATACCAGAGGGACACTTAAACTCATAAATCGAAAATAAACTGACAACGCCATGGCAAAAAAAAAGAAGAAAAAAAAAGACGAACAGATAAACAATAGAAGTTAGCAACTATATGTCACCGTGTGGTCATTAACACGAGAAAACCCCATACCGCATAAGCAAACAAGCTACGAAAGGCCCCGAAATGACAAATGTAAAACAATTTAAACAAGAAAACTAACTACCTGGTTTTTGTAAAAAAAACTTAATGAAGTATCATAAATAAGAAGTTTACAAAACTTTGAACATTTCGAAATACTACTGATTTTCTACCCTAGGTATATAGATTACCCTAGCTGTATTTGGCCAAACCTTTCGGGATATTGGGTCTTCGATGCTATTCATACATCGTACTCTATTTGATTTTTTGATTTTTTTGTTAATTCCGGTGTCACTGATGAGTCTTTTGAATACGAGAACAGCATCTGGCATTCAAAATTTAAATCCTGCTATCTATGATGAGTTTATACATAACAAACGAAATCTGCTGAATTACAGGCTCCTGACTTGGGACAGGCCGTGCCACTTGTACCTAGGACTAATTAGTAATTATTCATAAATTGGTCGTAGTAGTTACTTTTTAATTATTATTTTGCCTTACCAATGACATTCTTAACTCTGAATGTATTTACCATATGAGGAACAAAAAAGAATTCAGTTATACCCATCTTAACATTCTATGGTTAAAGTATTTGAACAAGATTAAAAAGAAATAAACAATCTGATTTTATCCTGTTACTAGAACTCTTATTTATTTATATTCGTGCACTAATAGTTATTTTTATGATAACTTATTATTTTTCTTTTATTTCCCTTATGTGTTAACTTTGTAGATAACAGTTAATTTTTCCAGTTTTACAACTGTATGGGCTCATTTGACAAAACGAAGTAGTCAGATAACTATGCCCCCGTTGTTAAATAAAGGCAACAGTAGTATACCGCTATTCGAAATTCATAAATCGATTGAAAAAAACAAATCCGGGTTACAAACTAAAACTGAGGAAACACATCAAATATAAGAGGAGAACAACGATACAACAGAAACACAACACTAAAACGCAACACACACAGAAACGAACTATAATATAACAATGGCTATTTTCCTGACTTGGTACAGGACATTTTTAGAAAAAATAGTGGGTTGAACCTGGTTTTGTGGCTAGCCAAACCACACGGTAGTCTGTGCGTTCGTTCGTTGGTTCGATTGTTTGTTTGTTTGTTTGTTTATTTGTCATTCTGTCCATCATTTGTATCAGCAACTGCTCCTTAACAGCTTGATAGAATTTTGAAAGAATGTTTGAGTTAAATTTGGGAATGCATAAATATCTGCACACTGTACATAGAGCCCATTTGTAACTCTCAGAATCTTTAACATATAATGCCATTCTGCACCCTCTATATTGTTTTTAGTCCGAATTATTTTTTGGGTTTCTCTTACCAAAAACATGGAGCTTATAATTGTATTTTTCTGATATCTGTCTGTATTTTGTTTATTTACGCGAAACATTCAAGACGGAAAACAATATTATTTCGGGGTACTTCTCTTTTGGGAATATCAAGCTCCCCATTACATCTAAAATTGAGAATGGAAATGGGGAATGTGTCAGAGAGACAACAACCCGACCATAGAACAGACAACAGCAGAAGGTCACCAACCGGTCTTCAATGCAGCGAGAAATTCCCGCACCCGGAGGCGTCCTTCAGCTGGCCCCTAAACAAATATATATACTAGTTGTTTAAGAATGTTTCAAACCGATATTAGCATATATCAAGTTGTTCTCTGTTTAAGATGTACTTCCACCATCATAGAGACATACTCATAATTACAACTTTATGCCTTTGAAGTCTGAATCTATAAATAGGAAATCATCGGGCTTTCATAGGGATAAGAACTATTAAAAAATACTCCTGTTCGTCTAATGAATCGTTCGTTTTCTCTTGTATTAGCACTGCCTCCATTTTTACGATGATCATCACGATTGACAGTTACGACAGGCATCGAGCAGTCGTAAGTTTATTACAATATTTACAACACATCGGTTCGTAAGTTTCTTTTGTGAATACAAGTTGCAATTTACGATATCGTAAAACTTACCTTACGACAGTCGTAACGTTACGATAGTTTTGTGAATACGGGGCCAGTATACTTACGATCAATCTTAGTCGTAAGTTTTTTTGTGAAACTGACCCCAGGATGTTAAGTGGTTGTCATTTATTTATGTGGTTTATAAGTGTTTCTCGTTTCTCGTTTTTTATATAGATCAGACCGTTGGCCTGTTTGAATGGTTTTACACTAGTCATTTTTGGGGCCCTTTATAGCTTACTGTTCGGGTTGAGCCAAGGCTCCGTGTTGAAAGCCGTACTTTTGATAACTATTTGACCTATAATGGTTTACTTTTACAAATTGTGACTTGTTGTTGTCCATTCGTTTGATGTGTTTGTGCTTTTGATTTTGCCATTTAATTTGGGACTTTCCGTTTTGAATTTTCCTCGGAGTTCAGTATTTTTGTGATTTAACTTTTTGGATGGATAGTTGTCTCATTGGCACTCATACCACATCTTCTTATATCTATTAGCTGCAGTATGAATACAGTGTACAACTACCCTTAACTGGCCTTCAATGACCTTTAAATTGTAACGAAAAAGATAACCACGTGTGTAAATTGGAGCATTAGAATGACATTTTGGTAAGTAATATAAATATTTCTTAAATAATTTCTTTATAAAGATAGACAAATTATTGCGGAATTTATTTTTTTAACTATTATGCCTAGATTTTAATTGAAAAAGTAGTGAACAAAAATCAAAAAGAGAAATACACAATTACATTTGTAGTATAGCATGAAGATGACTTTTTCGATATGATTAAATGTATGTATTTTTAGACAATGTCAGCACTGAAAATAAACAACTGTTTACTGACTACTTTGATATAAACAGAGGAGTAAGGCAAGGAGATTCTTTAACATATATACAAATGATGTTCCAAATTTTTTCTAAAGAAATGATTGTCGACCGCTAACCTTTGAAATTCTGTTATTGGAAGTTTTATGTTTGCAGATGATTTATAAATGATTTCAGATTTAAAAGAAGGTCTTCATGAAAGCTTCGATACATTTTCTTCTTACTAAGAAACCTGTATGGCAACTCACTGTCAATTGTAAAAAGACTAAGATTATGGTTTTTGATCGTCGTCATAAACAGACACAAAATACAATATTAAATACAAGCACACTGTTTTAGAATCAGTAAATGAATTTTTAGGCAGCTTGCTTTCATAAAAATGAAACTTATTGGCATCAGCTGAGGCACTTTCGCAAAAAGCTGCTCTTAAAGATATGTGCTTTATCAAAAGCTATACAAGTAGTCTGAACCAATTGCCAGAAAATTTATAAGTTCATTTATTTGATTCTTTTGGTTCGTCCCTTTTTACATGTAATTGTGAAATCTGGTATATGGATGTGTACAGATCATACTATAATGCAATTGCTGGAGCAAGAAAAAATAATTCTCCGTTGGATAAACTCAATTTTATAGATAAAACCCTGAAAAAAATCGCTATAACTTTTGTAAATTTACACTTTGAATAAAGAATGTAACAGTAATATTGCCTCAAGATCTGAATTGGGAAGATTCCTCCTTTATTGTGTTATAGCCACACAGTCATTCATATGTATGGTCCGAGGACACAGTTATCACACAGGCACTTGTCTCTCAAAAACAAAATTACATATTTACTTTAATATAACATTAATTAATATTTATAAAGATGAATTATTGGTATTTATAAATTAATTATAAATATTAATAAAAGAATTATAAAAATATTTATAAGTATTTGTATTTATAAACATCAATAGCCTTTTTGTCCACTTTGGGTTCCTTAAAGTTGTGCGCACAAAATTGAAAGTCGTGCGCACAAATATTATACATTTCATCTTTGGCACTAAAGGGGGCTCCGTACATATGTAAATCATGTTAGGTCCGACAATATTATTAGCAAACCAAAATTTGACTCTAAAAACGAATATATAGCATGTAAGAATCTTAGAAAAATACTACATTACATACAAATGCACTTGAGCAAAGATATAAAGAAATATATGACAACAAGATACCAGCTCTTCATCAAAATAGTAAACTCCTTTTGTTTAAAATTATAAAAGACTGATTATATTAAAACTAGAATTTATTTGACATACCCTAATCTTGAATCAGACTCAAACTAGCGAACAATAAGATGCATCAAGCTAGCGAACAATAAGCCAGCGAACAATAAGATCAAGCTAGCGAACAATAAGCCAGCGAACAATAAGAAAACGCGCCAACATGATCATGCCTAAAACCCGAAGACTTGCAATAAAACAAAACGTTCTTTAAAATCTAATGACAATAATTTCCAGTAGGAAGACAAAATGCAATTCCATTTTAACACAGACAAAGTTAATTAGTTATTCGTGTATCTAATACAACTTTTTTTTTAAACCGGACATCTTAGATTCCTATTAGGTAAATCCTTTCTCTTTTTAGTACTCCCTGATTAGAGATGGGTTTGTTGTTTTTATAATAATTAAACAATTAATAACAATAGTTCACACTAAACTAGTGTAACGATACAATTAAATCTTCTAGCTTATATATGCGTTTGAAAAGAAAAGAAAAATAAATCGAATGATTTTGGAACGTCAAGTATTTTTTGTTAGATTTTCTTTAGAAATAAAAGCGGATAACAATTATACGCAGTTTCCTTCTTTTGTCAAAAAACTAGTTCATTTTTCTAATTATTCAAAAGTATGTCGTCACTCTGGTAATGTATTTATTATATTTCGATAGGAAGAGTGATAAGTGTAAGAGTGGCACCCAAATAAAACGAGAAGCAAATTGACATAAAGATTTTGGTTAATCTAAACGACAATTCTTTTGAATCTGAGTCTATGTAAAATCTGGACCAAACCCCCTCCAAACTTTCATCCATTAAAACTTCCCTACGGTAAAGCTTTTGTCCACACTAGGTACAAATGATAGGCAATTGCCAAAGGTTGCCTGGACCTAAAGACCCAGGTGGGTAAGGTTACGGAACTTTTTTAATTGAGGTCCAAATTTGGGGGTATATTACCTTTCTATTTTAATTCATAAAAAAATGTTGCGCGCCTTACATTGATACATAATGTAGTTCTCAAGCCTTTAAAAAAAGTAGAACGAAATCCGCTTGTTAAAATAAATCAATTTACTCAAACGCCTTTGTTTTGAAAGGTTATCATTTAAATAGTTTATACATTGTCTATACGTTTATTGTACAAAAAAAAATATTTTAGGAACTATTTGAGGATGCCGAAAGTACGGAAAGCCATTTCACACAACACATAATTTCTAGTTGAAAAGTTGAACAGGAAATGCTGTTTACACTTTAAATTATTTAACGAAATATAGAAATTTATCTGCAAAAACCAACAAAATATATACAGTCAACTGACGACAATAACTTATATGTAGATCTTAATGAGCGGATCATATTTTTTGGGAAAATCTCTTTTAAAAGTAAACGGATGATGATGGCGGATGACTACAAACTACAAACTACAGACGCCAAATATTGTAAAAAGCTCACACTGACCCTTTAGGTCAGATTAGATATAATAGTTAATGCGAATTTATTAATACACAATATTTCAAGTTAAAACATTCCCTGCATCTTGGATTGACTGCGTATTCTAGTTACTGAAAAACATGTCGTTAAAGAAGCTGATAATAATAATTTGGTCTTTTTTCTAGTATGGTACTGTAGATTCATGTAATATATTCTTTTTCTGTGATTTCGTCGAAAAAGGTGAACCACGAAAATAAAGAGGTAAGGGCATCGATGCCCGGTTTTGGCCCAATGAAAATTAAATGTTTGAAAACTTTTCCAAATTGGCACAAAATGTTTTGCAATGCATAGAGTCAAGAAATATAAAGAAAAACGTAAGATTATTATTCAGCGGATGACCTGGGCCATTTGGTCTGGGCAAAAGACAAAAGCTTTGCCATAGCAATATATAAAGTATTAAAATTGGGAGGTGAGGGGATCCATATCCTAATTTTTGACCTCAGTTGAAGTACTTCGGTGAATTTACCCAACTCACCTATCTGCTATCTGGTCCTGGCAACCTTAAATGACTTACCTATCATTTGTTCATAGTATGGATAAAGGCTTTGTCGTAGTAAATTTTCTAACAATTAAAGATTGGAGGGGTAGGAACTACTTACCCCAAATATTAACCTCGGTTGCAGTAGTTCCATGACTCATTATGAATTAATTCACCTGGGTCATCTAATGCGGGCAACTTTATGCCATTGAATTTCATCTGTACCTGGTGTGGTAAAAGCTTTGCCGCGTAGAGAATTTTTTTGACGAATAAAATTTTGAAGGGGAAAGGTCTCCATATCCCAACTTTAGACCTCAGTTGCAAACGTTTCGAGAATTTATCCACCCCGGCCATCTGTTCCAGGCAACAAATAGGGAATTGCCTATCATTTGTAAGAAAAAGTTTACCCGTAATGATTATTTGACAAATTAAAATTTGGATGTGATGGGGTGTGCATACTGCAAATGTAAAATCAGTAGAAGAAGTTTCGGAAATTTACCAATCTTGGTCGTCGTGTCCAGGCAACCTAAGGAAATATCTTATCATTTCATTTGTTCTTAGTGTGGACAAAAGCTTTGCTATGCAAAATTTGTTTTATCAATTAAAGAAGGGAAGTGGTAGGGTCACAAGTCCTTAACTTTCGAACTCAATTGTAGACGATCCGTAACTTTACCTACCTTGGTCTTTGGGTCCAGGCAACTTTAAGCAATTGCCTAGCATTTGTAACTAGTGTGGACAAAAGCTTTGTCGTATGGACTTTTTTATGAATTAAAGTAGGGAGGTGGTAGGGTCAGACGACCTTAATTTTGAACCTCAGTTGTAGACGATCCGTAACTTTACCAACCTGGGTCTTTTGGTTAAGGCAAACCTAGGCAATTGCTTATCGTTTGTACCTAAGGTGGACAAAAGTTTTGCCGTACGGACTTTTTTATGAATTAAAGTAGGGTGGTAGTAGGATCACCGACCCCAATTTTGGACCCCCATTGTAGACGATCCGTAAGTTTACCAGGAGGGTGTTTTGGTCCAGGCAATCTTAGGATATTGCCTATCATTTGTAACTATTTGTGAATAAAAGCTTTGTCGTATGGATTTTTTATGAATTAAAGTTAGGAGATAGTAAGTAGGGTCACACGAATCAATCTTTAGACCTCAATTTAAGACGATCCGTTACTTTACCTACCCGGGTCTTTTGGTTCAGGAAACTTTAGGAAACTGCTGATCATTTGTTCCTAGTGTGGACAAACGCTTAGCCATGCGGATTTTTTACGAATTAAAGTAGGGAGGTGGTTGGGTCACACGATCCTAACTTTGATCCTCAATTGTAGACGATCCGTTACTTTACCCACCTGGTTTTTTTGTTCCAAGCAACCTTAGGCAATTGTTTATCATTTGTACCTAGTGTTGAGATAAGCTTTGCCGTACGGACTTTTTAATGAATTAAAGTAGGGAGGTGGTATGGTCACCAAACCCCATTTTTGCACCTCAATTTAGACGATCCTTAAATTTACCCACCTGGGTCTTTGGGTCCAGGCAACCTTAGGCAATTGCCTAACATTTGTACCTAGTGCCTCTTCGCCAGCCAAGTTTTACGATCCACTTCCCTCCTCTCCACCCTTGGCGGATTGAGATAGAATTTCGGAGACACAAGGTAATGATTTTCATTGGTTGCAGTCGAAACTCGCTGCATCCAATCAAAAAGCGCCTATAACATGATCACGTGTAAATGTAGAAAGTGTATGTAAACAATTACCACGGGCTTATTGTGCAACAAGTCTTTACATCCATAAACATACGACTATATTTAGTGACAATTTGAATGTTTTTAATCAACTAATAGAAGTTCCTGTGTATGTTTCTTGCACAAATGCATGCATGTCAACGTATATTTTCGTTTCCTGCTTTACCAAGTGTGTAGAATCTAGACACTTCCGTGTTTTTACCTCCAAATTGAAGATTTCAAGTGCTACCATTGGTCAAGAATAATGTATTCGGAATGGGCGTGACTTTAATCTACCGATAGATGGCGCAACATCGTTATCACAAATGTTGGCTTAATCTGCCAAGGGTGGAGAGGAGGGAAGTGGATCGTAACCCGTGGCTAGCGAAGATGTACCTAATGTGGACAAAAGCTTTGCTGTAGGGAGGTGGTAGGTTCACCAGACCCCAACTTTGGAACTCAGTAGTAGACGTTCCGTAACATCACCTACCTAGGTCTTTGGGTCCAAGCAATCTTAGGCAATTGTCTTTCATTTGTAAATAGTGTGGACAAAAGCTTTGCCGTAAGGACTTTTTCATGAATTACAGAAGGGTGGTTGTAGAATCACCCGACCCAACTACGAACCTCAATAGTAGACGATCCGTTACTTCACCCACCTAGGTCTTTGGTCCAAGCAACCTGAGGCAATTGCCTATGATCATTGGTATATAGTGTTGACAAAAGCTTTGCCGTAAGGACTTTTTTATGAATCAAAGAAAGGAGGGGTTGGGTCACCATACTCCAACTTTGGACCTCAATTGTAGACGATCGGTAACTTTACCCACCTGGGTCTTTTGGTCTAGGCAATCCTAGGCAATTGCCTATTATTTGTTCTTAGTGCGCACAAAAGCTTTGCCGTACGGACTTTTTTGTGAAGTAAAGTAGTGAATATGTACGGTCACACGACCTTAACTTTGGACCTCTATTGTAGACGATCTGTAACTTTACCCACCTGGGTCTTTGGTCCAGGCAACCTGAGGCAATTGCCTATCATTGGTATCTAGTGTTGACAAAAGCTTTGCCGTACGGACTTTTTTATGAATCATAGAAAGGAGGGGTTGGGTCACCATACCCCAACTTTGGACTTCAATTGTAGACGATCCGTGACTTAACCCACATGGGTCTTTTGGTCTAGGCAATCTTAGGCAATTGCCTATCATTTGTTCTTAGTGCGCACAAAAGCTTTGCCGTACGGACTTTTTTGTGAATTGAAGTAGGGAAGTGGTAGAGTTTCTTGACCCCAAATTTAAACCTTTCCCCGATTTTCGTTCTAATGTATAACTGAAATACAACAAAATGTAGTTCGTATTGTTGTGATTTCACCCTCTTCTTGTAAATTCGAATCAGTGCAAGCTAAAGCTTGCTGTTTTGAAAAGCAGCTGTAATAATTTTGGAATCGAACATTGTGTCGGTTAATATTTTTATATATATTATTTCATATCTCATGCTACTTGTTTGTCACTGTCACATAAAACACATTTCTTTTTAAAATGTAATAAACAAATTGCAAGTTTTCAATCGTACCAAAACGTTAACTGTGGATATTTATTAGCTTTTAATTCAACTTATAATTCTGAAGGCAAAATTCTGTACTTGACGGTCCAAAAACGATATGTACATGCATCATATTTTTTCATCTTTACACTTTATATTTTTTTTCATTTTTATAAAGACAAACCGTTTGTAATCAAAAATAATCAAAAGAGGAGTAGCTAAAATTATTTTTGAAAATCCTATAAGAGATGAGCTAATGGTCCGTGTTGAAGGCCGTACCTTGACCTATAATGGTTTACTTTTATAAATTGTAACTTGGATGGAGAGTTGTCTCATTGGCACTCATACCACATCTTCCTATATCTATATGCTCGGCTATCAAGAAAAATTATGCTGTTTTTAAATTTATATATATAAATATAAAATCGATTTTGTCTTCGTGAAAATGTATAGCATGATAGAAATGATTGTCATCAGATTTCAAAGGACGTTTCATGTTTATATAAGTCTTCGGTTTTTAGGCGTGATCAGTTTAGCGCGTATTTCTTATTGTTTGCTGGCTTATTGTTCGCTGGCTTGATACACCTTATTGTTGACTGGCTTGTTGTTCGCTAGCTTGAGTCTGGTTAATCTTGATACAAGAAAACTTATTTATGCAAATTTAGAATTAGTGATCATTCCCTGGCTGTTGAAACGGGAAGATATAAAAATGTCCACGCCCTTAAATACTTTGTAATAAGTTTTGGATGACGAATCCAATTTCTTTTAATTATTTAAAATAAATAATGATTTACGACACGTCTTTTTTAAACGATTTAAAACCCAATACAAAGATTTCTCTGATAATGAAATGAAATATATTCTAAATCCATAAATCAGTGTATATAAAGTGCGAATCCAGTTAGTTCATTTTCACTGTTGTACACGAGTGTGCCTATTGTAGAATAAAGGATGATGGGGAAAACTGCGTTTGTTTTCTTTTTGAAAATACAAAATTATTGATTTTAATGTACGTTTTAACACAATTTCATTAGAATATAACTTTTTAATGTATAATAACAGGATTAAAACTCCAAAAAGTGTAATTAAAGCAGCTGAATCCATAATTTTGATTACTGAATGCGATTTATTTTAACTATAAATGCGATGCATTATCACTGTACGTGCAATCATTTCTGATGTGGAATTTTTGGAGTTGCGATGAATTTTCATTGTTGTTTCATATGATAATTCGACATGCGACAACTGAAAATAGTCTTTTAATGACTTTAATATTGATAATATTTACAATTCAAAATGCAAGCTAGTCGTAGATGCTTACTTGAATATATACGAGTATAAACAACTTATGGTTGATTCCGGACATTGTGCGTTGTGTACCGTTCTTCGAATTTTTTTTTCTGTACGTTCGTTGCGTGTTTTCGGTTTAGTTCTGTACCGTTCGTTAGTAAAACATCGAGAACATAATTTGCTGTTTCTATTGAAATACCTATTATTTTTTGTTAGCAAGCAATTGCAACTACTAAAACTATTTGATATTTCTAACATTTCCTATTGAAGGTTAAAACAACATGAATTTTGTATTTGTTTGACGTGAAACAGAACTTACTAGAGCAAGAAAATCCCACTCATCGCGCCTGATTGCAATCAAGTTTCTAAGAAATCCAGTATTTCGATCTTGAGGTCAAAAGTCAAGCTCACACGAAGGTCAGGGTGATATGCGTCACATCGTCTTAAGGAGATACACTTTCATATCATGCATATTCAAATATTTTTGGTGAGTTTGCTTTTAGTGTGTCCTGGACCCGAAAATATACTGAAGTAGAACATCCATGAATATAACGTATCTTTATGGCGAATTTTCCTTTTTAGTACTCGCTTGAAAAAGCTTTGAAATTTTGTCCCGCCGTGCCGTTTCATACACATTTCTACCATATTGGTAGGCTTTCGCACAACGAACAGTACAAGAATTCACAACGAACGGTACCAAAGAAAGTAAACGAACTACGAATAGAATGAATCGTACAGTGCCTAAATTTTGAGGTCAGTTTTTCAATTAAATGTCTGGAAATAAAATAAAACAACTGGTTTCTCATTCGCATTATGTATTTTAACCAACAACAAATCACAAAATACACGGTCGCATTTAGTGTAAGAGCCAACCAATTATGCTTTATTTGTAGTTTAATCAAATTTGAGTTACACAGAATGTTTGTTTCGCGATGTTTACAAGTAATTCACAGACTGTCAATTTAAAATAGTCACAGGGTGTTCATGTAATATAAATAATATACAATGCTTGTCAGGAGCAAAAACTTTATTTTCTTAAACATTAAATACTTAACTGAACTGTACGTCAATTAGTCTTTGGTGAAAATATTAGGACGGTCTACCTACCAACCTCGCTTCGCGATGCAGCGATTAACGTCCGGAATCAACTGTACCGCGTTTATAACCCGCGGCATAGACCTATTTAAATATGTAATAATAAAATGTATTTACATTTTTAATATGGCCATGTATTCTTAAAATTACGTATTTATAAAAAAAAAAAGAAGATGTGGTGTGATTGCCAATGAGACAACTCTTCACAAGAGACCAAATGACACAGAAATAAACAACTATGGGTCACCGTACGGCCTTCAACAATGAGCAAAGCCCTACCGCATAGTCAGCTATAAAAAAAAACGAAATGACAAATGTAAAACAATTCAAACGAGAAAACTAACGGCCTAATTTATGTACAAAAAATAAACGAAAAACAAATATGTAACACACCAACAAACGACAACCACTGAATTACAGGCTCCTGACTTGGGACAGGCACATAAATACAGAATGTGGCGGGGTTAAACATGTTAGCGGAATCCCAACCCTCCCCCTAACCCGGAACAGTGGTGTAACAGTACGACATAAGAACGAACTATAAAAATCCTTTAAAAAGGCTTAACTCATCAGATGGATACAAATGGAAATACATCTAACAAAAACACAGAGTGGACGTGGCAGGGTACTTGTACATCCCAACAACAAAAAGACACTAAGTACAGATCTTAGAGTACTCGCAGTTACTGACAGCTAGTTCAAAGCTTATCTGTAACAACATGTGTAACAATTTGTAACAACAATTTGTAAGAAATTCAAACATAAATTAAGGTGACTCGATTGTTGCTCAAACTTTCTTTAATGTTTAAGATGTATACACAATGGCATGTGAAATTTCAAATATCCAGTCATCCAAGCGTCAAATGTAAGGCAAATATATGTGCGAGATGAAAACGTTACCACTCACTCAATCGTGAAAAGAAGATCGTATCATGTTATCTAAGATGCATCCATTAGAGCTATTTTCCGAATGCTTGTAGATTAAAGGTTTGGTTTGCTTGCTTGCTTTGTTTGTATAAATGTTTTCTCAAACTTAATTACAATATTTAAGCAAACATTTATACAAACAAAGCAAGCAATCTAACCATTCCTTTAATCTGCAAGCATTAGGAAAATAGCTCTAATGACGTTTTATTAGTTTGTGATGTAGATTTAGACCGAAACCAAAAACTTTGCTTTTTCAGTGACGTGGATTGGCTTTACTGTCCAAGATATATGTATTCAATGATAGCGTGTCATAGGAAAGGATAAAATTTATCCTACATATAGATCTGGACAAATTGATATAGAAATTAGAATTGACTATATCAGCCATACATGCTATTTTTACGGAATTAATTGATATATTACCTCAGATTTTCGCTCACAAAGTATGCATATATAATCAGTCCTTCTGACTTCATACATTTTGTTAGAGAGTCGGCTGAATTAAGACTTTATATAATGAAAATTAATTTCCTTCTGTGAAAATGCATCGCATATACAATAGAAATGAATCGCCCTACAGTGAAAATGAAAGTCAAGTATCATTACTCGACAGTGAACATGAATCGCATAACGAAAACAGCATGATGGAATTTAATTCATTATCAACAAGCTGAACGACAAAACCTGTTTTAAGTTATGCAACATTAATAATTATGTTAAAAGGTACATTTCTGCAAATGAAACTTAACTGTTGCTTTTAAATCTCTTGCACGCTCTGTTCGTGAACTATTCTTAATATTTATCTAATCGTGTAACAATTTTACACCAGGACGGCTGTAGGTGCGACGAAAACCCGTTAGCATCTCTTACCTATATCATGAATTTATAAAAACAGTACACATTATATTTTATTTCTTATTTTATTCAAAAATCATGAATTTGTCGTCTGTTTATTTATCATTCTACATTTGAAATTCATAGCGGATACAGTGAAAATGGTATTTCAGGATTAGCACATTATATACACTGTAACTAATAACCCAGCAGCTGAAATCTTTAGTCTCCTTTATTAAACAGTACTAGAACACACCCGCGAAATCGCGGGTATTTAGAGCTTGGTTGAAAGTATGTAAACTGTTGTAGGATGATTTTTTGTAAAAGATTTTATGTCTGGAGAATTTCAGAAAAGGTATCAAACTGAGTCATAGGTACTTGGAGACATGACAATTATTTTAAGCCCTCTCCCTTTTTTCCAAAGTCCGTTATTTTTTTTGCTATCTGTTAAATACCATGATTTTCGCGTTTCTGTATACTATGAACATGCATATAATATAAATAAAGTGCTATTAACGATCATTTCCAAGTTTCTTCTCCACGGCGATCACTGCTATATTATATAGAGAGTCTCTATAAATTAAAATTAAAAATTTCTTTCACATTGATCTTTTTATTGATTTCAAGAAACACGGTGAATAACAAACCTTTTTCACGGCTGCACGTGAAATAAAAAGTAGCAAAACACGTTGCACGAAACTAACCCTTTACCCCCTCTTTTAAAGTTTAAAATCGGAAGTCTTGGGTATGACTTAAAAGTTGGTCTGATGACGGAAACAATATCCGGACGCCTTTTTCTTCGTTTTTCTCCCAAAATAACCCAAACTGAATAATAATGGATGACAAATGCGACTATGCATGGTACCTAAAGGACACAGAGGCATGATGATTAATTTATTGGGGAAGGAAGAGAAGCGACACACAAAATGAGGTCTTCTCGTTTAATAGTATAGATATAGATCTGAGGACAGAGGCACTTGAGGTCATTTTGGTGTGTTTTGTGTGTTCAATATTTATCTTATTTTTATGTTAAAGTCATGATTATATTGTTGTTATATAGCTTTTCAACTGTTTCGGTTCTTATATTATACAGCCTTGGCTTAACGTTCCTATTGAAGGTAAATCCAGAAAAGCGTTTCGGACGCACGAAACTTAAAACGTGTTGTTTTCATTTGTTACATGTAATTGTAATTGTTATTAGTTGAGCATTTGATCTCTTTTGGGTGTAATTTGTGCTTAAGAAATTAAATTGAGAATGGAAATGGGGAATGTGCCAAAGAGACAACAACCCGACCAAAGAGCAGAAAACAGCCGAAGGCCACCATTGGTATAGTATATTTAAGAGTTAATCAATTCTTCTATTTTCTTATGCAATCTTATTTCAAATCTTCTTAGTACTGTAGTTCTATTTTATTTTCTGATTCATTGGTCATTCAATCATTCAAGTTATCTTGTCCTCTGTTGGTCATGTTCATTGAGTTCAAAGTTTAGCCACATCTTTTGAATACCCTTGTATAGAGACCATCGTTCTTTCGTCAAAAATCATTTACATAGTGAATTCCTAAATGCAAAAAACAGGCGAAAGATACCAAAGAGACATTCAAACCCATAAGTCGAAAATAAAATGACAACGCCATTGCCAAAAAAGAAAAAGACCAACAGACAAACAACAGCACATAAAACACAACCTAGAAAACTTTAGACTGAGTGAGCAACACGAACCCCACCAAAAACTGGGGGTGATCTCAGGTGCTCCGGAAGGGTAAGCAGATCCTGCTCAACATGTGGCACCCGCCATGTTAGTACAAACCCGGTAATAAGTCTAAATATGTAGGTCACATTCGGGGACTAGGGGACGGGACGACAAAATCCAAACACACCCAATCGACTCGATGAACTACAATGCAAATTGTAACCGATACTACGTAATGCTACGTAATAATACGGGTTTACTATCACTTACATAACGTGAAATTGTGTTAAAACGCGAGTTTTAATATTTAAGATCGGAATATCATGTTTATTTTTTGCTCATCTTATGTCATTGATGTAACGTATGTACCATAATCTTCTATTTCCATGCTAAGAAAAAATTGTTGTTTCCCTGCTTCTGCAATTCACTTTTTCCTTTTGTCAAAGTAGCAAAGAACAGGTTTTGTCTATTGTTATGTACTGTATTTGTGAATCGTTTCACGTGGAAATAAACCGAAATGTCCAATGTATTACAAAACTCCTGTAACTAGTTGAAATATTTCAAAGGAACTTCAGTGTTGAATATTCTTATGTCGATCCAAAACAATGCTCTTTTATGAAGCACATAGAATACGATAAAAACGTCTTTCAAGATATCAACAATTACAGACTGCAAAGAACCATAGGTTTATAGACAAACGTTGACTTTTTGCTTGACCTGCTAATAAATCAGAAGCGAGCTTCTGGTATATTTTATGTTGAGGAAATTATTGAACAATCCATAGATATAAGAAGATGTGGTATGAGTGTCAATGAGATAACTCTCTATCCAAGTCACAATTTGTAAAAGTATAGCATTATAGGTCAAAGTACGGCCTAAAACACGGAGCCTTTGCTCACACAGAACAGCAAGCTATAAAGGGCCTCAAAAATGACTAGTGTTAAACCATTCAAACAGGAAAACCAACGGTCTAATCTATATAAAAAACGAGAAACGAGAAACACTTATGAACCACATCAACAAACGACAACCACTGAACAACAGGTTCCTGACTTAGGACAGGTGCAAACAAATGCAGCGGGTTTAAACGTTTTAACAGACACCAACCTTCACCCTAACCTGAAACAATAGTGTAACATCACAACATAGGAAGACACACTATAAAATATCAATTGAAATGGCTAAACTCACAAACACAAGTAAACATACACTGAATAAAATTGATCTATGACACAATGTAAATAAAAATTAATAACAAAAAAGGGGGAGTTGTAAAACAATATCAGAAAGACAACCATGACCTTGGACAAAGAGCCGCCAAATAAAATAACGTACACAGGTAAATAAAAATAATTTTGTTGTAAGGTATAAATGGAGTACGGAAATATTTTTTACAAAATAAATAATTTTGTTGTTCATAGTACGATAACAGAAGTGATCACAGTACTGAAGTACTGAACATCGGATGACCGCAAGTTCTTGTAGATGGTCAAAAGCACTTGTCACAGAAAAAAATCACATCTCTATACCTGAAACTGAGGTTAATGTACACCGAAATATTTTTTTCTGAGACAAGTTCGTGCGTGGATGATGAACAAATGACAGGAAATTGAACCTCACCGTAATAACTAATATATTGTAGTGATACAAATCAGTATACACTGGTTTGTTGTTATATATTATATTAATATAACAGTAACATATATATATAATTTTCATCCATTTGTATTTCATTCTATTCTAATAACAGTGCAGTGCAAGTGCATGGTGGACACTCTTCTGTAAAAAATAGATTTTTCTAAAAGATTGGATATGAGTAGGCATTCATATTTTCAGGCAAAAAAAATTACAGAGTTACCGGCCCTTGCCGGGATTCTTGAGATATTCTTCCGCATGCTTTAACACAATTTTTCGGTACGTGTGCATATATATTATCAATGATTTTTTTACTTATATATATATATATATATATATATATCTAACGACATAACATTTTAATATTATTAATTTATGTTCTATACAAAAATAGTTTTATCAGTATTCATTGAAGAGATGTATTTATAACAAACGATAAGGAATGTTAGTTTGCACTCGTTAATATCCGCGTATTTATCATGTTTATAGATCGGTTACAAACCCAAAACGTGATGGAAATCTAGGCGATAGCAATACATCGGAATGCCCTCACGTTCATCGCGATGTAAAAAAAATTATCGTTATACCAAACACTTTATTAAATAAGTAAACATTAATAACAAAAATGCATTACAAATTGTATCAACCGGTCAAATTAACACGAAAGTACGATTTGAGAGTACTCGCAATTACTGAAAGCTAGTTAAAAGCCAAAAAAAATAAGTTATAAAAAATCATGCATCAGAGACTAAAATCAACTAAAACACATCTCAGGGATTTAGTTTTTTTAACGTCATGGACAGTCAAAGAATACATGATTTGTGCAATGCCAAAATAAAAGTATCGACAGGTAGTAGGGTAGTTAGGAGTTAACCTTTTAATAAATATGTAAAATGTTATATATAGATAAAGTAATCTCTATATAGAAAATGAACATGGATGTGTATTTATACATCCCAAAAACCGTTTGAAAAAATACAAATTTAGTTATGTTTAAATTTGCTGATGACAAAATCGATATTAGAGCCAATGTAAACTATATTCAAAGATCTATTTACAACATTGCTAAGATAACCTTTACTAATAAGTTTGTTTAAAGGTTCGATGAGTTTACACGGATCACATAGTGATTTCCGCGCTTTAAGTACAATATGACCGTAGTATTTAGGATGTGAAATACCGCTTTTAATAAGTTTTCTACAGGTACAGCCAAATTTACTAATCAAATGTTTGTATCTATGAAAGAATTTAGTAAAACTTTTACGCAATTTATGGTAACGAAATCCCTGACTTAATAATTTACCAGTGATGCATTGATTACGTTCGTTAAAATCTATGACATCAATACACACACGGGCATAACGAACGAGTTGGGATATATAAACACCGTATGATGGAGCCAAAGAAACATCGCCGTCTAAAAAAAGGAAAATTAACAATAGGGAATGAAAAGTCGTCTCTTTCGTCGCAAATTTTAGTATGGAGTTTTCCTTTAGAGATTGAAATGTCAAAATCTAGAAAAGGACAACTACTTCTGTTTATGTTAGATTTATTTAAAGTAAGTTCTTTTGGGTAAATTTCGGTAGTATATTTAGAGAACTCTGGATTATTTGACGAAAACATATCATCCAGATAACGAAGGTATTGTTGAATGTATCAACCAAATGTAACAATGACGTGTCTTTACTGAGTCATAACTGTCAACAGAATTAAAAGGACCATTAAAAGCATGTATTTTACTTAAAACCTCTAAAGAATTTTTAACACTCCAAAAATAATTAATACCATTATTTTCATAAGCTTTATTACAAAAGTTAATAACAAGTTCTTTGATAGTAGTAAGGGAGGTAGTTAGATGCACTGATAGATTGATATGCTTGTTTACAATTTGACTATCTGTGGAGCGTACGGACCTGAATGTAGAAGAATTGATAACTTCGTTTTGGAGAACTTCCGTGTAGTATATGCGTCACACCACCACTACATTATTGGCTGCTTTGTCTGCCGGTACGAGCACAAACCGCTTTGCGAGTACTTGGAGTTTATTTTTTATTCTAGAAATGGGTATATCATGGACCCTATTATTAATTTCAGAATTGTTTTCAAAATGAGATATACGAATAGTATTCATAATTTTATTCAAATAACTGTCTATAGATTTTTTATCAGATTTTTCACGTTTACACCAATTTTTACAGTAGGAAAACAGAGCGTCTTTAATGACCCGACGACACTGTTTCCAATCTCTTATAGATGGAGGACGATATTTAGGTCCTTTCTTAAGAAAAGTTTTGACCTCACCGTCTTCGACGATGTTGAGGTCTCCTGTAATGACATGACCATAGGGAACATATCTAAAACTAGATGTTTCACAGTCTCAAGTGGAAGGAGCATTATTTTCTATATCGATGTCTGATGTTACTGACGTATAATTAAAAATCAAACTTCTGCTGTTTTTTTTATAAGAATACGAAATAATGGGTGGTTCTGTATTATCAAAATATGGAGGTATTTGGCTATGGATGGTAGAGTCATTGAATATACTAGATAAGTAAATAAAATCAATACCTCTATTTATATATTTTAATTTAAGAAAATGCCGTTTATGATTTTCAGGTTTATCGATACTAGGAAACAGCCTGTGATGACAAAAGACTGTAATAATACGGGTGTATTCATACAATGGGCTAAAAAATGAAATTTTATCACACTCCTGAAAAATCATATAGCATATAATTTACTTATTAGTATATGACCCAGTTTGCATAATACTTGATGTTTACCATTATTTTTTATTATAGATAACAGATCAGCAAGTGTATAATTTATACGATTTTAATACGTTGATTACGGTTTTTGCGTTTACCATGAGACCTATTATTTCTTAGTCATATATCGACAATATTAATGACATCGATAGAAGTTTTAGATATGTTCCCCAGTCCCAATATTTTGTCATTGAGACCGAGAGGATAAGTTGTTTGAAGTCTTTTTATCCAAAAGAGTTCGCGAACTTCACAGGATTTTTCAAATTACTTGTGTGATTGTCCAGGTTGTTTCTGGACGGTTTCAAGTGGTTGGAATTTTATAAATTTAAATTGTGATTATGCTTATCTAAATGTTGATATATCAAACTTTGTCTTCGAAAGCGGCAACGGTGCTCTTGATTTCTTCTGTAATATTCTCGTCCCGTCTGTCCCACATATTGAATACCACACTTAGGCTGGGTTCAAGTTACCACATATACAAGGTTTTGAGTTTTTCAGGTAATGTCACAGGAAAAGGAGAGTGAAAAAGCTCTCCCGTTTTCTGTTGACCTAACAGTATTTTGTGAAGTTAATCTAGGTAAGTCATTTTTTGGCATTGCACGTGAAAATTTGTAGATATCCACGTACATTTTTGTTTAACAATCTGGCTGCAGAGGCATTACAAATACGTTTGTTTAAGCACGTGGATATCCTAGAAGTTGGGTTGTTATTTAATTTCTTTCCATTACGTAAAATAATGCATATACGCTAAATATAACTCATGTGTACACTTTATTTAAAAATTTACAATCGACTAAAAATATTTCATTGGATGATTGTTGTTCGAAAAGTTCATTTTAAAATTAATTTTCGAGTTTTGTTGCCGAAGTTTATCAAAGAGTTACCTTTATAAACAATCAACACAGAAGGGTGGAGCCCGTGAAAATGAGTGAAAATTTCTGGCGATGTTTAGTTATATATATTTTTCATGCGTTACCATTTGTTTATCAAACTTTATAAAAAGTTGTTGATTTATAAGGTAAATTTCAAAGATTTTTTTCTGAATCGGTTAATACTAAACTTCTTCCACGATTGTTTACCTTTTCTTTCTTCACGAGTTTTTCCTCGCGCTTGCGCTGTGATTGTCGAATTTCTGACGAAAGGTGCAATGGTTAACGTCACTGCATACGGAAAAGCTGTTGGCGAATTAGAGTACGGTAAGACAAGAAATCAAGAATAGTATATTTCTGAAGATTTTGATCAAATAAAGGATTGTCTTTTTTAAAGAAAGTCTTTGTACAGTGTGTTTTATAGTAAAACATAGCCATTCAATTATCTAAAACATATAAATCTCTTTTTCATTTGAAGTATCATATGGCTTTAAAGTAATTACATTAGAATAATTCTAATTCAGTATTTTCAATAATTTGTTATATAAATCAGAATCTAATGCATGCTAGGTAATTTTTTTTTAATGTACACCAGGGTTTTCACTGTGTCACTTTTCATTTTCTCCACCTCTTTTGCCAAAACAATATATTTTCGCCACTATCAATTTTTTTCGCCAACTGACATAAACATGTTTTCCTTTAAAATTTTCATTCTTTTTTACAAAAATAATTCAGTTTGCAGCATTGTTGTCTATCTATTATTTTTCTAAATATCTAAAAATTATCTCCATTGTAATAAATGAACACTCAGTAATAACAAACATTTACTTATTTAAAAGGTTCATTCCCTCTATTCCCACTTTTTATAAATCTGGTAAGAAAAGTTAATATTTCATGTGGGAATAGGGGGAAAACTTGTGCAAACAAAGGATTATACTGTACAAACATTTTTTAATCAACTGTTAATTGACCAGTGTTTTTTTTTTATTAGGACAGGTAATAAGTTATTTTTGCATTTATATGAATTCTGTTTTTTAAACAAAATAAATATGAAAGAAATTAAAACAAATATAAATAAACTATTTTATATTTCTTTTATAACACAAATTGAACTGTAGATTCAAGCAAGCATAATATAACACAAATTATACAACAGCACTAAATCAAATCACACATTGTAGCACATACATTAGACAATCACTGTATACAAGTCTATTAAAGTTTATCAATCTATTCCACGTGAAGAAGGTGGGAGGCTGCATCACCAAACTCTACTGTTGTGACTTCCTGGTTGCGGTGTCTAACCTTAAGTTCGTCTAATCTGTTGTTGATTTCTACATACTTCTTTTTTGGTGCCACTCTCTTCCCACCGGCTGCATACTGGATCATGGTCAGGGCGTTGAAGGCTTACTCATGTTTCAGAAGTTTAATTAGTTCAAAGATGTTTGGATGTGGATGCGTGACATGTTTCTTCAGCTTGCTGTGCCATCCCTCTAGATGATTTGTTGTCCTCGGTCCTTGTGTTAAGTAGTGGTTCCAAAGGTGACTGTTCTGTTCAACCCAGTATGTTGTTACATGCATAGTCTGTAAAGGGTGTGTAGTTGATGTTGGTATCAATCTGATCTTTGTCTGTTAGGGCATTAAACCACACATCTTCAATCTCAGCAATGGGTATAAGTGGAAGTACAGCGGCACGGCGTACTAGTTGATGAATATTGTTGTCATTCTTGTATGGAACCTGAAGACCTGTTTCTTGTGCTTTTCTCCAGATGCATTGCGTGTAGTGGAAGAAACAGCCTTTTGCGTTGATGCCAGGGAATACAGAGTATGCTGCATTTCGGATGGCGACTTCATACTTTTATTCCACATCTTAAGATTATACTTGGTTATAATATTATTGATATCATGATTTATTTGTACAGCAGACAATTCTTTAAGGTTACAAATTCAAAAATTTTAAAATAACTCCAATCTATTTATCATAATTATTTTATATTTTTAAATATTTCTTTGTCGAAAAAAAAAATAAACAAGGTATAATACCTAAACAGTGTACCAAATATGTTATGTTTAAAACAAAATACAGGTAAATCTCAGGTGAAATTCTAATTAACCTTGATTGTTATAAAAACAAATTATTTATCAAAACATCTATTGTTATTTGCATGTGGGAATAGAAGGAATAGTATTTTTAAAAAGTGGGAATAGGAGGAAGACACCATTTAAAAGATACTGTAAAATTACAATTTAAATGATTAAATAAAGAAATCATCATATTTGACTTCTGTGGACACCGGATTCGTCTTCAGAAAATTTATCCGACAATTCCCGTCTAGTTGAAGGATAAAGACTTAAGTCACAAATTTGTCTTACATTCAGGGAAATTTTTCTTCATTACAACAGTTTTCTTTTCGGTACCATCGTTAAAAGAAAAAGTTGAGACGTAAAACTTTGCTTCTAACTCGTGCCTAGCTAAAACCATTGTGAAGTACACACTTCAAATTTATTTACTATCCATTTTGTCAAAATTGAATGATACAGACTAAAGTCGAGAGATTTTCTAATTAAGGTCTTTCCTTTTCCAAAAGGGAAAGACCTTACTGTATTTCTTCTGATTATTATTATTATTTTTCCGCCAAACTTTGACAAAGTTACCAGCCTTAACCGTAAGACATGTCGCTTTCAGGTTCACACTTTGTATCGGTGTCACAAATACCTATCCGGAACTCATCATATGAGTCGTAAAATTTTGTCGGTCCGGAGTTATCTGCCCGAAACCTAAAACCCTTGTTATGGGATGAACACCGTAACCGTAGTAGATAGAAAAAAAATACGAAGATTGAAATTTTTTCAGGACCATACCCTGGTTCTTCGTTACATTTTGATCGAAAAGATTCGAAGACTCATTGGTAGGTATGTCCCTTTGAAAATTAACCGATGTCGGTTGGCCACTAAAACTCAGAAACCGCAAGTCGTAGCCACCTAGGATCTTCACCAATGATCATCAATTCATGTGACCTTGAAAATGTCTCAAGGTCAAATTTATACGGTGACCTTGATCTTTGACCTTACACCTTGTTATGGGATAATCTCAGAAACCATTATACTTGCAGAAGTTTTAAATAGTGAAAAATATTTAGGTTATCAAGGCGCAACTTTGTTACATTTGACCGAAGAGATTTTACCTTTCCGTAAAGGGCATAACCCCCGTTAAAGGTTTCTGAAAAGACAAAATTAGCTTAACTATTAAACCAAAGGGTCTTTTGCAATGACATCGGGAACCAATGACCTTAACAAAGGTCACAAGGTCAAAGGTCAAGGTCATGTCCCAGATAGCGAATTATGTGTTTTTGACCTTATTTAAAGGGTTTTAAGTGTGTTTTAAAGCTTTTTAAGGTTGACCTTGAAATTTGAACATACAGCTTATTATGGGATATATCAAAAACCATTATACTTACAGAATTCTTGAATAGTGAATCATATTTGTGACATAAAGGCGCAATTTTGTTATATTTTGACCGAAGAGATTTGACCTTCCCGTTTCTGAAAAGACAAAATTAGCTTCAACTCTATAACCCATGAGGTCTTTGAAATGACATCGCGGATTAATGACCTTGACAAAGGTCACAAGGTCAAAATTCAAGGTTATGTCCCAAAATTCGAATTATGTGTTTTTTCCCTATTTTAAAGGTACTAGAAGATGCACGCGAAATCGCGGTACAATTGGGCAAGTGTTTAAACAAAGAGTGTGGACACAGTAAGGATTTGGACACGGTTAATGCATTTAATTCTATTTCTTTAAAGAGATGAAAATGAGGAAAATAAAGCAAAAGACCCCATTCATCTCAGTTGGAAAATAAAAATATTAAATACCCTAAGAAAAGTGTGGCAAAGTGTGATTTTCAGTAGTTTTTACCCTTTTAACTCAATAACCGTATGAGCTACGTAAAATCCGTATTTCGCGGGCAGTACGTTGACTGCGCATGCGTGAAAGCGTATAAGACATGGATCGATAACGGTCTCCGAATTTGGATATTTTTTCAAAAATTGGCGTTTTCTGTGGAAAAAAGATTGTTTCAAAGACAAATTTAGGAAGTACAAAACACTACATTTATACGTCATATCACAAATATTTCCGACTTTGTATGGTTTCAGAGGAGTTGCGGCTCAATGAAATCGGTCTCTTCCTTTAGTAGTATAGATTATGTGTGTTTTAGAGCTTGTCAATGCATTCTACGCCTATTTGAACAAATATTTTACATTTTAAAAAGGAAAGACCTCTCAATTGTTCACGAACAATTGACATTTTAATTTTTAAATATTTTCCTTGTCCGGACCTCCAAAGAAAAATTTGAGACGTAAAACTATGATTCAAACAGGTGCGTCGCTAAAACGATTGTGAAGTTCCCACTTCAAAACAATTATTCTGTCACAGTTGTAAAAAACAATCCCTTCGGTGTCATGTGGCACCATTTCACCACCCAATTTCATTGAACCATTCAATCAACACCTTTATTAATTAGTCCATTCTTGTCGAAAGCTATAAAATGCAGTCAGCTACCGTCAGCGTAAATCCTAATGTACACCGAAACGTTATGATTGGATAAAAACGTCATAAACAATGGAAATTCAACCAATGACGTTATTTTCATTTTGAAATCACCAATAATCCTTTAAATTCTGGAATGGTGAATTGTTGAAACCTTTATTGCTGCCCTCTAGTTATCTTTAAGTTATGTTTGTCGTTTGGTTTTTGTCATTGACTTATATGCCATATTCCCTTTAATTTTAGTTTAAACATATTAAATGACATCATAATTATTTTCAGCAAAAGTAAAGGACATTGTGTGATATTCATGACACAAAATCACTACGCGCATAAATAAAAATAGAAAAGAAAAGACATTGCGCCTTTGTTTTTGTTATTCATCCCAAAATAAAGCCTTTGTTTTCAAGTTGTGAATGCAGGAGTTGAAAACCAAAATTGAGGATGAATTAAATGAAATTATATTCTAATAAACCAATTTACACAATTACAAAAACAATAAGATTTTACAATTGAACAATATGTTCAGTGCACGTGGTAACATTTTGTTATAATATCTGAGGGCGTAGAACATTTGGCTTTAGTATTTTTACAATGCCCCCGTTTTGACTTTTGCAATTACAAAAGTAGTTTAAAAACTGCAAAATATATTTTGTGCCAAAAGAAAGATTTGTGAGTGCATTTTATGGATATTTGACAATCGCTTTCCATATCATGTTTACGAGATAACTGCAAAACTCATGTGTCTCTCGTTTTTGATAACGACTACTTATCGATTTGCGTCTTGGTCACGGTCTTTTTGCTGTTGTCGCGTTATTTTATGATTAAAAATTATGTATATAATAATATCAAGGGTTATGGTTCAAGAATTCCAAACACTCTTTCCATGGGACAAAACAATTTTTCGTCAGTCTGAGCATAAAACTAATACTTTATATCATGAACTGTGAATATAATCACATAAAAAAGAAAAAAAAAGATGAAATATTTTCCCTACAATCTGTGAAAAATTGTGTTGTGTGCCATTAAAAAACACCTGTTCTCGCCAAATTGTAAACATGTAGTATTCCATCATGCATTGCAACTCATTCAATGGATTGGTTAATGACCCAGTGAAAACATTGAACTATTAAGTAAACAACAACTATATAAGCGAGTACATTAGTGAGCTGAATTACACAACCTGTAAAATATGTACAAATTAGCCACATTTAAAATATCCATAAAGTTTATACTCTGGGTCACACTTATTCCATATTAATCAGGTCAGTTAATTATATTTCTTAGTCTTTAATATTTGCGCAGCTCCCATTTAGTTTGAATCTGAGAGAAAATATGTTTTGTATGAATCAGAATCATTGTGCATGACAAATAGATAATTAAAATTTTCAAGAAGTATTTTCATGAACTCAAAAGAAATGATATTTTGTAGATATTTAAAGGATACATGTATTTAATTAGTTATATTATTATTGTAAAAGGTGCAAAATAATGTCTTGTGCACTTTATACGTATTGTTTGTTAATTCTATGCAGACATAATTTATTTCATTAGTCTTATGTGGGTTTATATTTTTTACAGGACCAGAATATGTTGATGTATCTATAATGATCTGTTGATGTTACCATAATAAGAAATAGACCTTTGTACCATATATATGGTAAGATCAGTGTTTTCAATGTATTTTTAGTTTACTGCATTGTCTGTTGTCTATTTAATTGCACTGTGTGTGTCTCGTTGATAGAACTAACCTTTATGTCGGTAATTAAATGTAAACATAATAGTAACAGAAATATTTCATTCAGAAATCGATGAGTGATAAAACGTATCCACTCATATCAGATACGTTAACGTATCTGGAGATATAAGAAAACACACTATTTGATCCCGATTTTAAGCTTATGTTGCGTATCAAAACTCTTTATTCTCTTCATTTCATAGAATCCTATAGCTTAGTCAATTATACAGGTTTACTAGATTGGCAATAGTGGTGTTTTGTGAAAAGGGGGTTCTATCATTAGCTTGTGTAAGCTTGTGAAAAAACAACAGATATGGGGAAATGGCACGAAGACAGTAAAAATTACGAAATGCAACAAAGAAAAAAAAAACATCCTATGCATGCCTGGCCATTGCGTTTCAATAGCAAAGTTCTACAAATCGTTCTATTTTACTTTCTCACGCTTTTATTCATTAACTTGAAGTACCTTTCGTTTTGCACAATGGACTTGATATTGGGGACCAAATTAATCACTTACAGCGCCTACTTTTTGCGATGGCCTGTCACACTTGTCTCCCCCTTTTTGTTATTTCATGCCTGTTTTATGGTTTTTACCGTTTCCATTAATGAGCTGAGTTTGCTTCATTTCTTAATCTTGCATTACTTTATATTTAGAAACGTACCATTTGAAAATCTTCAGTTTAATGACAAACTTCTAAATTCTGTTTGGCTCAAAATAAGGTGCACTGGATTCGATTATGTTCAAGACGCAATATCCCTCGGTAATTACACTTTGACAATTATATTTGTTACACACATAGTACCACGTACCTCGTAAGCGCAGCTCCTTCACATATTCAACGATATTTCACTGAGGATAGTACGACATATTATTTTAGTATGTCCCCAGATACGTATACGTCAACGCACCTGATACGATTGGATACGTTTTAAACTGTACGACCTCTATTATTAGACAGAATATAGCATTTAATCCGATTAAGTTAACGCTCAATCGTCACTGCATACGGAAAAGCTGTCGGTGAGTTAGAGTACGGGAAGACAAGAAATCAATAAAAGTACATTTCTGAAGATTTTGATCAAATAATGGATCATTTTTGTCTCGCCTTGACGGAGTCAAAAAGCGAGACATAGGTATGCTGTTTCCGGCGTCGGCGGCGGCGGCGGCGACGGCGTCAACAATGTATAAGTTTGTGATTAGGTCTAGTTTATGGTGAACCACTAGTGGTAGGTCAATGATATTTGGTATGTAGTTGTATTAGCATTGGCACATCTCATTACCATGGATATTTTTTGGCCCCGCACCCTCAGTCAAGGTTTGAAACTTTTCATAGTTTTCATGTATTAGTTTGTGATTAGGTCAATTTATGAGGAACCACTAGTTGTAGGTCAATGATATTTGGTATGCAGTTGTATAAGCATTGGCATATCTCATTTCCGTGGAGATTATTTGGCTCCGCCCCCTTAGTCATAGTCTATAGACTTTGAAAATTTTGCTAAGTTAACATGTATTAGTTTTTGATTAACCAGCTGAATGTCATAAATTTCATGTGATTATTAGGTCTTTCCACTTTTCCGTGGAAAGATCTTTTGATTTGTTTAGATGATTATTTTTTTTGTCTTCTTCCGCCATTTTTTTCTCGTTTGTTTTGCGCAGTTTTGTGGTTTCGCAAGATGTCGCTTAGGTATTTTGCATATAATATCGAACAATTATTGTGCTTTTGAAACTCACCCTGTTTAAACGAACACTTTTATTTGTAAGAGTTGTCCCCCCAAGCACGGTTTTTCTTTTGAGCGCATCTCCTCCGTAACTGTAAGAATTTGGATTTTTTTTTCTAAATTGCTTGTTATGTCCTCAGGATGTTCTCTTTTTACCGAAGCGATTCATTACTCCATATGATAGTTATTTCCCCTTCTGTATTGACATATATGATAAATGAGCTGCGTCTGATAGAAATCGACCTTACGCAGATGAATATCAATACATCTGTTAACCTATTTCGGGTTGAAAAAATCTCGACGGAACATCTGTAACTGTTTGAAAATTGATTTCTTATAGGAACCCTACAAAATAGCCAAAAATTCATCTTTTATTTCGTATCTAAATGTTCCAAAATCTATCAAAGTCTTGTACATGTTCATGTATACGTGCACTTGCATAAGGTCGATTTCTTTCCAACGCAGCTCAATCATATGAACGTCTCTCATTAACAGTAAGTGATAGAGACCTAAACAAACATTATTTGAGGTTCTTGGTTTACAAAAAGCAATTCTAGGCCAAAGGTCAAGGTCATGTTCTAAATTTGGATTTTTTTATTGTTTTGCTTTTCTTAAGAAATTGTAATAAATGATGACAAATTAATTTTATCAAATAATAGTTGCGAATGTCGTAATTGAAAAATTTTGTTCGAAAGGGTACGTCGTCTTTAAATGAGAGTTTGAAATAAGTTATATGGTGTTAAAACTCATAAACCATACAAAGTAGAGAACTATGATGTTTTGCTTTTAGAACCTTCCTTAATGACATTGACATTAATATCGAGGTCAAATGTGAACTTGACGTTGTAGATTTTGACCTTTGCTATAATTTTTGCATATGATATCGAACAGTTATTGCGCTTTTGAAATTGACCCTGTTTAACCAAACACTTTTTATTGAAAGAGTTATTTCCCCAAATAATGTTTTTCTTGTGTTCGCATCCCCTTCGCAACCGTAAAAGATTACAACAAAATTAGTTCACCAATTTGCTCGTTATATCCTCAAGTTGTTAATAATAATTTGACCAACGCGTTCCGGAGACTCCATATGAGAGTTATTTCCCCTTCTGTACTTAAAATAAGTGAAATATAATTGTAACTGGTAAACCATAATTATAGAGACCTGGGGTCTTTTGAATTGAAGTCCTTGTATAAAAATAAGATGTGATATGATTGCCAATGAGACAACTATCCACCAAATTTCAAATGAAGTTGATGTAAGCAATTTGGTCCACCAAAAAGAAAATTAGGTCAAGGTCAAAGTTCAAGATCAGGTTCTAAATTTTGATTTTGGCTTATCATTGTTTCTTTTTCAGAAATCGTATAAGATATCGACAAAATATTTTAACTAAACTGTTAGTTGCGACATGTCGTAACATATATATTTTGGTAAAAAGGGTGCGTTGACATTTGATTGGAGTTTCCTCCCCTCTAATACTTAAAATTAGCTGTATTGAGATAGAACTCATTCCTATATATAGTGGAGACTTATGGTCATTTAATTTGAGTTCCTTGCTTTGTGACCTTGAAATTTAGTTCAAGGTCAAACGTAAATTTGACGTTCTAGATTTTGACCTTTGCTATAGATTCATATTTATACATGATAAAGCCATGGTATCTTTTGCATTAGGTTGGTAGACATATGACCTTGAAAATGTCAACCAGAAATGACCTTTTGTAAACCGGAAGTAGCAAATTGTCTTCCTTATTTAAAGCAAAAATATAGAAACTATATATTTTTGGAATCAGCGTAAAGTAAGCTATTTTTTGACACAGGAAGTGACTTTGATTTTCACCAGAAGTGGCTTATTATTGATGAAAAAAGTGCCTTAAACATTTCATTTTCAAAATCAGTATGTGATAAGCTATCATTTGAGACCGGACATACTGTTTTGTTATCAAAATATTCTTATCTTAAGTCCATTTGGGTGGAAAGATCTTCAATTGTTCTCTGAACATTTAGTTTTTTATTTTATTCAGTTTACTTCTAAGATCCCTTAATTTGAATTCATAAGAAAATAACAAGCTGTGAACTGTATTCCGAATTTGTAGATTAATCTGGAAATAGTTTGTTAATTGAATGTGGTACTACAGTTTCATCAGTGCTTAACAAAATTAAACGATCTGTTCATTAGTTACAGGTGTCAACATTTAAAAATGGTATACTTTCAACTGAATGGAAGGTACGATAATTGTCTGATATTTTGTTTTAAGTTGACTCAAGTTTATTCTTATTCCTTTTACATATTCTTATTTCAGTGTTTTTCTTGAATCAATAAAATGACATCATCTTTATAGTAGTATTAATCCAGACATTGACGTACTTTCCCTTTACATTTGTTCCATTCGTTCATAATACGTTTGGTTTTATTATACAGAAAATAACACCAATTAATACATTAACATGTGTTTTAATACACATTGTATAATTATTACAAACATCTTCTTCTATGAGTTTGATTTCCGCTCTGCATGTTATTGACCTTTTTATACCGCTTGTTTTTCCCAAAAAACTTGTATCATTAGAAAATATATATTTTACAATAAGCGTTATCTTCAATACCTGTTTTTTTACCAAATGTTGACTGTTTATATTTTTCACTTTTTGAAAAAGCCTTATAAAGATAATATTTTACCTGTGAGTCTGTCTTCAACTCTTTTATACAAACAAACAAAATTTAACATCAAAATAACAGGGTTTTTTTTTTAAATTGCGGTCGTATAATGGTATGACGTTGTCGTTTGGTTTCCAGACAATCATGAGTTTAGGTGTATGGATCTTTTTATGAAATTGTCCGACAAGGTTCCATACCACAAAAGGAAGGTTGAGATTGATTTTGGGGGTTATGGCCCAAACCGTTTAGAAATTAGGGACTAAAAGGGGGCCAAAAACAAGAATTTTGGATTTTCTTGTTTCAGGACAATAACTTGTGTATAAGTATGGATCTCTAAGAAATTGTACCACAAGGTTCTATACCTCAAAATGAAGGTTGGGACTGATTTTGGGGATTGTGGCCTTAACTGTTGAGGAAAGGGACCAATACTTTTCTAGTACTTTGTATACATTGCTTATTTCATGACAAATTTCAATGGGGTTGAATTCTTATGGTTTTTTAATATGTTGAATCTAACCGTGTATTAAGAGTTTGGAATCTGGGCCCCGTTTTTAAATTGGTCCACATTGAGGTCAAAAGGGTCCATAATTAAATTTGTTTGATTTCATCAAAAAAATGAATTATTGGGGTTCTTTGATAAGCCGAATCTAACAGCCTATTTAGATTTTTAGATTTTAGGCCCGTTTTCAAATTGGTCCACATTCAGGTCTAAAGGGTCCAAAATTGAACTTTGTTTTCTACAAAAATTTTATTTTATTCTTTTTTTATATATGCTGAATGTAACCGTGTGTTTATATTTTAGGATTTTAGGCCCCGTTATCAAATTGGTCCACATTGAGGTCCAAAGGGTCCAAAATCTCAAAAGTTGAATTATTGGGGTTCTTTGATATGCCGAATCTAACAGTGTATTTAGTTTTTGGAATTTTAGCCCTGTTTTAAATTGGTCCACATTAAGGTCCAAAGGGTCGAACATTGAATTTTGTTAGATTTCATCAGAAATTGAATTCTTGGGGTTTTTTGAAATGCTGAATCTGACCATTTATTTTGATTTTGGATATTGGACGGTTTGGACCATAATAGGTAAATGTTCAATTTCCAATTTTCAAGTTCTAAGACCACATTCATTCTGTATCAGAAACCTACTCCATGTCAAATATTTAATCACGATTCAAAATCAGAGCTGTATTGCACAATTAATAGAAATTGTAATAGATTCATAGTTACAGCATCAAATTTTAATTTTAGAGAAGAAACTATGTATAAATATAGCTTGAAATTTACTGTTCATTGTTAGATATTTTATTAAATAATCAAAGGGGCATTATCTGTCCAACTCATTTTCACCGATTTGACTCAAATTCTCATATTTGATTTATAACATACTAAAACGAATATCCAAATTACAACAAAGCTTAAAAAAAACAATTAACAATACATGGACTCGAGAATATGTATCAGTATTTCGTGGGTATTTTAGTCTAGACGCCATCTAACTAACGATCGAGATAACCTCAGAAGACTGACAACGGTCATATAATTCGATAGAAACATAAGTATAAATATAAATAAATAGCGAGCACGTGCAATTGGAATTTCCAGGTCTGTTTGATTCCATATTATGGGTTAAAATATGTTAATCGTCGTATTTACCTGTATAAGAATGATTTTTTGTGGAGTGAATCAGTCAACAAAATGGCTCACCCTTATTTCACTTTCAATGTTGACATTATTTTCCTTTCAATAGCTGAACATGCCTAATACGTAATATCTCCAGCTAAGGGGTTAAATTAAAGGTCACATGCATACGGATCCAATGAAGTTAAATTATTGACTTGCAAGTCAATAATACATCAGCGATGATTTTGATCTTATTTTGACAAATTTGGGCCAAACTGACTGCTTAAAACGAAATTTATTTCTCAATTCCGCTTTTATTAATATTTGAAACAAAAAGAAATGCATTTAAAATATTTGTCTAAATCGTAGCTAATGCCCCTTAAAAGGTAAGTTTAATAGATTTTTTTGAAGACATAGTATCAATGATAAATGATATCTTAGAGTTTATTTTTTTAATTTTTTTGTAAATTTTTTGAAGAACTTCGTGGTAGGTTTGTTTGTTATTCTGCATAAATTAGTCATCAGAATGCTATGTATATATATATTTTTATGAAGCAAATCCCTTTAAAAACTTTTAGCTTATATTGTTCATTAATAAATAAATTAATTAAATTCTTGGTGTACTTGGATATGCTGAATCTAACGGTGTATTAAGATTTTGGCTATTGAACCATAATAGGTAAAAGTTCAATTTCATTTTTTGTCTCGCCTTGACGGATACGTTTTAAACTGACCGACCTCTATTATATGACAGAATATAGCATTTAATCCGATTGAGTTAACGCTCAATCGTCACTGCATACGGAAAAGCTGTCGGCGAATTAAAGTACAGGAAGACAAGAAATCAAGAAAACACATTTCTGAAGATTTTGATCAAATAATGGATCATTTTTGTCTCGCCTTGACGGAGTCAAAAAGCGAGACATAGGTATGCTGTTTCCGGCGTCGGCGGTGACGGCGACGGCGACGGCGGCGGCGGCGGCGTCAACAATGTATAAGTTTGTGATTAGGTCTAGTTCATGATGAACCACTAGTGGTAGGTCAATGATATTCGGTATGCAGTTGTATTAGCATTGGCACATCTCATTACCATGGAGATTATTTGGCTCCGCCCCCTCAGTCAAGGTCTATTGACTTTGAAACTTTTCACAGTTGACATGTATTAGTTTGTGATTAGGTCAATTTATGGGGAACCACTAGTGGTAGGTCAATGATATTTGGTATGCAGTTGTATAAGCATTTTCATATCTCATTTCCATGGAGATTATTTGGCTCCGTCTCCTTAGTCATGGTCTATAAATTTTGCTAAGTTAACATGTATTAGTTTGTGATTAGGTCAGTTCAAGGGGTACCATTCGTGGTAGGCCAATGTTAATTGGTGTTCAGTTGTATAAGCATTAGCACATCTCATTTCCATGGAATATATTTGGCCCCGCCCCCTCAGTCATTTGAAGTCTGTTGACTTTGAAACTTTTGCTTTGTTTACATGTATTAGTTTGTGATTAGATCAGTTTAAGATGAACTGCTAATGTTAAGTCAATGATATTTGCATTTGCAAATATCGTTTCCATGGAGATTATATAGCCCCACCCCTGATCATGGTTCATTGACTTTGAACCTTTTACATAGTTTACAAGTTAATGTTTGTGTTTAGGTTTGTTTAAAGGGAACGACTTATAATAAGTCAATGGTATTTGGTATGCAGTTGTATTAGCATTGGCACATCTCATTCCATGGAGATTGTTTAGCCATATACCTTCAGTCATGGTTCATCGACTTTGAATATTTGCATAACTTACATGTTAAAGTATTGCTATTTTAATTTCAACATTTGCATTATCAAAATTACAAAAAAGCGAGACATATCTCTGTAATAACAGTTTATTTCATTTTTTTACCACATTCATTCTGTGTCGGAAACCTATGCTGTGTCAAATATTTAATTACAATCCATATTCAGAGCTGTGAAAAGCTTGAATGTAGTGTCCATACTTGCCCCAACTGTTCAGGGTATGCCCTCTGCGGTTGTATCAAGTGCATCCAGCTGCATCCAGCGGAGCATTTTGTTTAATCATGATTTTAAAATGATATATCACTAATTTTTTTCATAATTTGTTACTTTTCTATTATGTAGTACTTTTCTAACAGAATTTTTTATTTTTCAGTGTATATTAAATATGTTTTGTAAACTGTTTCTTTCTGTGGGATATTTTTCCAGTACTATACTGATCAAACAAGAAACTTAGAAAATGATACAAGGGTTTTGAATGCTATAAAACTAATTTGACTAGTGGTCATAATTAAGAATGTACAATTTTGATTGTTAAAAGTATGTTTTATTGCATTCAAAGCATTACAAAATTCTATCCAGTATGATCATAAATATCTGAATATTAAAATAGCAATTAGCATATCATCATCCAGAGCTAACGGTTGTCATTCGGTATTTTCGAGAACAAAATTATCGTGAAAGAATAAAGAACGATAGTCAAGCATTGCGATCTAATCGTGAAATATGTAGTTTTCTTATTGTGCAATCAAATACAATTCAACAGCAAATATGTGAAAATAGAGAGGCGAAAGATACCAAAGGGACATTCAAACTCATAAGTCGAAAATAAACTGACAACGTCATGGCAAAAAAAAAAAGAAAGTGCAAACATATCCGTTGCATTATCAAAAGGCGGAAAAGTCAGAAAAGTCAGAAAAAGAAATATGTCTGTCATAATGATTTAACTACCTTAATAATACTGTGCACTCATGTAAATAGAAAAGGCAGTACTTAAAAAAAAAAAAGGCGATGTATAACCTTATGCAAATCAATAAAGAAAAAAAAAACACGTTTTGGATCTGTAATGGTCACATGCAATTAAATCATGATATATATTTGAAACTATATCTGTTGTGTGTCAGATAATACAGTAACAGTAAAGTGCTGTTATTCTTAAAAAGGTTTCGATTATTTTTTTTAAAGGAGGAACTTTGTTAATTTTTTCATCAACTTTGATAGTGAAAGACCAGCCATCGTGAATCAATGCGTGACCAGACAAAACTGTATAGGTTTAGTTCATCGTTAAAGGCCATACGGTGAACTAAACATGCATGAAATATTTGCCACCGGACGTTAAAAAAATCAACCAATCAATCATTAGAGTGCGGGGGGTCGTGGGTTCAAACCCCAGCCTAGTCAAACCAAAGACTGTAAAATTGCTTTTAGCTGCTTCTTCGCTGAGCACTTTTTTCATAAAAAAATTAACAAGAATCTTTCTCTTAAGTATAGATATAGATAATGTTCATAAAAAATATTGATATCAGATAAGACAAACTTGACTTATAATATTATGAAAGTGTTGACGGACGGTCAGTAGTTGCTTTAAGGTACCACGGACTAGTTTTATTCCTCTAAAAAGTGGTTTGGAAATATTCATGGAAGTCTAGTCTTTTGCTGTGCGTATGACAAAATAAACTTTATATAACTACAAAATGATTTTAACGCTTGCATTGATTAGTGCAAAGAGTACCTAAAACACTGGACACTTTTAATTTGCAAAACACTCATTTGCAAATCCGCCGCCGCCTCTCCTTACACCTACAGTGTCGTGTATATAACCAAAATGTGCAGAATTACATGGGATTCAATAATTTCATTGCTTTTCTGCTGTTATTATTATATATATTTTGTAATTTGATTTAGAAAAACATGGGATTTTCAATATCCCATGGGATACGGCAAATCCCATGGGATTGACCATTATCCCATGGGATTTTGGTTAAATCCCATAGGATTTTTTTGGGTCCCATGGGATAATTGTAGTCCCATGGGATATTTGTTGTCCCATGGGACTATAATTATCCCATGGGATTTTTAATATCCCATGGGACAAAATAAAATCCTATGGAATTCAAATTATTAATATACAGTAATGTGTATGTTACAATGAATTCTGTTTGGTAGTAAAAAGTTTATAATATAAATATTAGTGTATTTTGGGTTTTTTCATTTTGTCACAAACATGTTTTTAATTTGTTTATATGACAATAAAGATTATTATTATTTTGGAAAGTATAATAATATTTAAAGTTAAAAAATAAAATCCTTTAACAGAAATAAAATGATGACATGTCTTAATAAAAGAAAAAAATATTGATTTGAAATCTTTGTCTTGTTTGTTTTATTATGAAAAATAGAACTGAAAAAAATATTTCATATTCTGACTGAATAAATTGACAAAGCACAGTTAATAGTTTACTCTTTTAATGAGGTAAAGTTTTCTTTGTTATAGTTCCATTGCAATACATGAATATGCAAACAATTTGAATCTTATACCTTTGTGGTGTTCATAATATTACGTTTATATTTGCAAATTTATAAAATAAACACTTTTCCTGTTAAGTTTTAGTTTTCTTGTTTCAGCTTGCTATGTACAATTATTCAGTCCACTACATAAGAGTCAAGTAAATAAATTATTTCATCCACTAGAATATTCCTACAATTCTTAGACAAAACATTTTTGCAATCTGTTCTTCAAAAATCCTCCTCCGTACATCTTTATTGGATGGAGCGATTTAAATGAGTGGACAAAGCAAGTTCATTTAGACAACAAATTACTAATATATTTTTTCATTCCTCCCTTCTTTCAATTGATAATTACGTTGTTGCATTTACATGATTTAGTTCTTGTGCATCTATGATCATGATAATATGACTCCTTTTTGTTTATAGTCATTATGTTGAAATTTCCTCTTTCTTATGTAGGAAAAAAACACATTCCATTTCAAATTAATAAAAAAGTCACACTATATAGAAAAATATCAACTTTAAGTTTTCTGTTCAGTATTGACCTGTTGAATGATGATCATGAAAACCAAGATGTCTGACCTACAAATACACAAAACTCAAAAATTATAAATGAAGAGAAATACAGCAATAAAATGGCTACTTTATCATGTTTATGTACATTTTGATAAAACTTTCATTTGAATATTTTAAATTGTAAGTACTCTTATTTCAGTGCTTTGTGTCTATGGTTTTCATATTAGTTGTTTTTGTGCCTTGTTGCAGTCTTTTGAGTTAAGCCAATTGCAACAAATGTTTACAGTTTGTTCAAAGGTTGTGCTGTTATTAAAACCACTGTCCTAGGTTAGGGGTGGGATGGGTGCTCACAAAATGTTTATTTTATTAGTTGATATTTGCTATTAATTAGCTGTCAGTAACTGTGAGTACTAATAGATCTGTATGTTGAGTCTTTTTTGTTACAGGGAAAGAATAAATGTCCAGCCACACCCGGTCTGTGTTTTTGGTAGCTGTTTTTCTGCTTTGTTGCATTCTAATGAGTTAATAAAATTGAGAATGAAAACGGGAATGTATAAAAATAACCTGACCCAAGAGCAGAAAAAAAGCCCTTTTCAACTGATTTTATAGTTTTTATATTGAACTGACACTTACACCACTGTCCTTAATTAGAGGGGGATTTGGTGCCAGCAAACATGTTAAACCATGCCACATTTTGTAAGTGTCTGTCCCAAGTCAGGGGTCTATTATTCAGTGGTTGTCAATTGTTGCTATATATCATATTTGTTTTTTGTTTATTGTTTTGTGCAAAAATCAGGCACTTAGCTTTCGCCTTTGTGGTGTATCCCCCAAGCATGTTTAGTATGGATAGACATTATGCCCTTTTTAAATGACGCCATGCCCTTTTTGAATTGTTTTACATTTGTTTTTTTGAATTTCATGGCCTTTTATAGATTACTATGCAGTATAGGGTTTGCTCATTGTCGAAGGCTGTACAGTGAACTAATTTTGTTAAATTTCATGTCATTTGATCCTTATTGGAGAAAAGTCTCAATGGCAATCATACCGCTTCTTATTTTCATATCAACCCTGCCATATTTTGCCTGTCTGAAATCAGGAGCCTGTACATAGTTCAGTGGTTGATGTTGGTTCACGTCCGTCATATTTGTTTTTTCATAACTTGTTCATTTTTATGAATTAGTCTGGTATATTTGAAGTTTGAATTGATGTTTTGTTCCAAATTTTGTTTGTGGTGTCTTTTATAGATGACTATATCATGTATAGGTTATGGGTTTTCTCATTATTTACAGGTCATCATTGGCCTCTAATAAGTAATTGCATTGCTTTCATCCACTTAATTGAACTCTGGTGGATAGTTTTCTCATTTACCATACCACATCTTATTTTCATAATAATCATTATTCAAGGGCAATAACTTTTATAGAAGTGGACTTACCATTTAGGCTTTGTTGACGTCTGAAATCTATTTTTGTTGATAATCTCTTTTGTTTATAGTTTCCTTTTATCTTTAATGTTCTTGCCCTACACATAAAAGGGTAAACATTATCATTTAATGACAATAGCTACTATTACATAATTAGTATGCAACTGACAATTTTGGATCATTTGTATATCTTGTCATGCTCATCATTTTTTTTGTTTAATATTATCAATATTCTATGAAAATGAGGTCACAGTAATATTAACCTTGGCAGACAGACAACTTCTTATTCTTATATGACACCTTACAGTCATTCCATACACTTACAAGTAGACATATGCTTATAATATCTGATAAAAAGAAAAAACCAAGAAAACTTAGCATTGACCAAAGAACCATAAAATACGGTCATGGTTATATAAATCTGCCAGACAGACATGCACACCTTACAATAGTTACATCCGCCAAATATAATTTACCTGTTGCTTAAAGCATATGATAAACTGACAAAACAATGCAAACTTTTCATTGACCAATGAACCATGAAAATGAGGTCAAGGTCATATAAAACATGCCAGACAGACATGTGCATCTTACAATCATTCCATTCACCAAATATAGGGGCCTTATTGCTTACAGTATCCGAAAAATAGACCAAACCACAAAAACTAAACATTGTCCAATGTACTATGAAAATAAAGTCAAGGTAAGACGAAACTTCTCAGTCAAACATATCATGATATGCACCTTACTATCATTCCATACACCAAATATAGTTGACCTATTGCTAATTTGAAAATAAGAAAATAGAAAAACTGACCAAAAAACAAAAAAATAACATTGAGCAATGAACCATAAAAATGAGGTCAAGGTCGAATAAAACATGCCAGACTAACATGTACATCCTTAAAAATTTTCATACACCAAATATACTTGACATGCTGCATACAGTATTAGAATAAAATGCTCCGCTGGGTGCAGCTTGATACGACCGCAGAGTTAGAACCCTGAACAGTTGGGGCAAGTATGGACACAACATTCAAGCTTGATACAGCTCTGAATTTGGATTGCGATTAAATATTTGACACAGCATAGGTTTCTGACACAGAATGAATGTGGTCTAAGAACTTAAAATTTTTTAATTTACCTATTATGGTCCAATATCCAAAATCTAAATACATACACGGTTAGATTCAGCATATCAAAGAACCCCAAGAATTCAATTTTTGTTAAAATCAAACTAAGTTTAATTTTGAACCCTTTGGACCTTAATGTAGACCAATTTGAAAACGGGACCAAAAATTAAGAATCTAAATACACGGTTAAATTCAGCATATCAAAGAAGCCAAATATTTCAATTTTTGATGAAATCAAATCATATCATTATTATTTCCTTTTATACATAAATAAAAAATAACCAACTTAAAATGGAAAATTTTAAAGAAAAAAATATCCTCCCCCATTTTTTTAATCCCCTTATGATTCATCACCCCCAAACTCAATCCCAGCCTTCCCTTTGTAGTATGGTACCTTGCAGTACAATTTCAGAAAGATCCATACACTTGAACACAAGTTATTGTCTGGAAACTAGAAAAATGCTTGTTTTTTTGCCCCTTTTTGGCCCCAAATTCCTACACGTTTAGGGCAATTACCCCCAAACTCAAACCCAGCTTTCCCTTTGAGATATGGAACCTTGTAGTACAATTTCATAAAGATTCATACACTTACACACAAGTTATTGTCCTGAAACTAGAAAAAGGCTTGTTTTTGCCCCTTTTTGGCCCCTAATTCCTAATATTTTGAGGCAATTACCCCCAAAATCAATCCCAGCCTTCCCTTTGTGGTATGGTACCTTGCAGTACAATTTCAGAGAGATCCATATACTTGAACACAAGTTATTGTCTGGAAACTAGAAAAATGCTTATTTTTAGCCCCTTTTTGGCCCCTTATTCCTAAACATTTTGGGAAATTACCCCCAAACTCAATTCCAGCTTTCCCTTTGTGATATAGAACCTTGTAGTACAATTTCAGAAAGATCCATACACTTACACACAAGTAATTGTCATGAAACTAGAAAAATGCTTGTTTTTTGCCCCTTTTTTGGCCCCTAATTCCTAAAATTTTGAGGCAATTACCCCCAAAATCAATCCCAGCATTCCCTTTGTGATATGGAACCTTGTGGTACAATGTCAGAGAGATCCATACACTAACACACAAGTTATTGTCTGGAAGTTACAAAAATGCTTATTTTTGGCCCCTCATTCCTTAACTGTTGGTACCATAACCCCAAAAATCATTCCGAACCTTCCTTTTGTGGTATTGAACCTTATGGTAAAATTTCATATAGATCCATTCACTTAAACTAAAGTTATTGTGCGAAAACCAATGTGTCTTCGGACGAAGACGCCAATGTCATACCAATATACGACCGCAAAAATTTTTTGCGGCCGTATAAAAACTGGACATTTTTACCTAGGAATAGTGATGTCTTGGACTAGGAAAATTAGTCTGGGGACATAAATTACTGACATCAGACTAAATATACTAGTAAATTCTGTATCCATGGACTTTTTATACTAGTTATATTTGTCTGACCAGACAATTTTTACAAGGACTAATTTATCTCTTACATGTACACTAGTTCTCAGAGAGACATGTCACCTTACCTTGACACATAATTCTGACTCTGAACAAACCAGTATTTGCTCTTACTCCTTAATAATACTGCGTGCTTAGGGGAGAAGCAGCAAATACCAACTTTAAAGTCTTTGGTTTTACCCTGTTGGGTTCAAAATAAACAACCTTCTGCACTTGAGGTTAACACGCTACCACGAGACCAGGCTGTATAATATAAGGAGTTTACCCAAGATTTAAAGTTTCCAAGTTTTTGCAAAAACTGGATCAAAATCATCATTGAAAAGCAATAACTTTTTAATAAGATTTACAAATGTAACTTTCTCTTTAAATATTACAGTTTTAGAGATAAAAAGGCAAATTCAAGAAATATGAAGAGAAAAAAAAGGTAAAAATCTGTATTTAAGGCAACAACTCCTATGAGTCAGCTGCCAGTTTTGATGCCATTTAAAATGGACAGTAGATTTT